>NW_026778191.1:0-300000 GCF_025265405.1 Mesoplodon densirostris | reverse complement strand
GATTCCAACGTACCTCTTGAAATCTGTTTCCTGCTATTTTGCCTCGCTTTCAAGTCCGCCTCGTTGACTTCCCTCAACAGATTTTTGGACGATAGTTGTCCTTTATCACTCTGCCAGTTTGTGAATTGCTGTGCCCCTGAGCTCCATTTCTCAACTCGTTTTTTGTGAGCTGAACGCAAGTCCAAAATTTTGGATCATGTCCTATACTGGTTCCCGGTGGGTGGCTGAGACTTTGGTTAATTCTTCTTCCTGCCGGGAAATTAGAGTGACATGTGCCCGTCCAAATGCCTAACAGCTACTCTCTCATGGGTTCTCCCTCGTCCCTTCCATCCTCTGCCAAATTGGGAACCTGTGCAAACCAGGAGGTTAAAGGGCCTGTCTCTCCAAGTTGGGAGATTGATAGTAAGGCAGTTGGAAAGTCAAACTGGAGCACCAGGAGAGGGACTATTCGTTGAGTTTTAGAAACCTTTCGTATTCACAGTGTGTCCATTCTCTAGGTTTCCTGTACATGTTATAGCTGTAGTAATATTCCCTTGAACCTGGAGAGTTGGGACCCATGGAATGGGGGCCATGCATTATTGCTTGAAAGGGTCTGCATTTGCTCACCCAATCTCACCAATCCTCTCAGTCCCAAGTGTCCAGCCTTATGCCACATCCAGCTGTCATTGTAGATAGGGTCTTTCCAGGTTTCCTCAGACACCCTGAAGGAATTGTAAAGAATTTCCCTGTTTTTTGGTTTTGCTTTTGAAATTCCTTTTTATAGTGGGTTTGAGCTGATTCTCGCTGCCATGTTTATGCCACTCTAGACACACTTGATTCCCTTATGGAGACACATCAATACATAGGTTTTAAGATTCTTACTAGTCAGATATATTCCTCTGTGGGAAATATGAGGTTTTGAGTCTCTTTCACTTAGGAAGGTGTAGGTCTTGTCTATTCCAAAGTTGGTTTTTGAAACGGTCCCTGTGCTTATATCAAACGCTGGTTTTATGCATCACCCCACCTCTCCTTCCCCTTTATGCAGGCATAAGAGTGTTTTCTAAATGTGAGACTCTGTTCTCTTTCCTAACTCAGTTCACATGTAGCCATGTTTACAGGATCTTCATAAGTGATATCTTATGATAAGTTTCTTTTTCTGTGTGACTTATTTCACTTAGAATCATCGTACCTGAATCCACTCACTTTGCTGCTACTGGTCTTATGACATTGATTTCATGGCTGAGGGATATTCCATCGTACGTAAGTACCACAATGTTTTGAACCATTTTTATATTTCCTGGGATATTTAAGGTGTACCCAAGTTGAGGTTCTTGTAGTCAGTGCAGCCCTAAATTTGGAGGTGGCTCTTTCTTATTGATTTTCAGTTTTCCCCAGGTATATTCCCTAGACTGGAAGTGGCCTTGGCTCTGTAGCTCTGTTGTTTACTTGTTTTAGGGAACACAATGCACTCCTCCAGTGAGGCAGTTGGCAATTTACATCCCGCCCATCAGCATAACAAGGCTCCCAGTTCTCCAGGGCCTGTCTTGCCTTTCTGGTTTTTACACATTTTGTGGATGTCCCTTTTGACCGGTGGGAAGTGATACTTCTTTGTAGTGCAGATTTGCATTGCCCGCTTGCTTGCTTGGCCAAAAAGGGCGTATGCGTTTTCTCCTGAATATATTCAGGAGAAACCGCATACGCCCTTTTTGGCCAAGTGCACCATTGTCCAAGTTGTGCCCCTCTTCCTGTGCTTTACAGGCGATTCCAAGGTACCTCTTGAAATCTGTTTCCTGCTATTTTGCCTCGCTTTCAAGTCCGCCTCGTTGACTTCCCTCAACAGATTTTTGGACGATAGTTGTCCTTTATCACTCTGCCAGTTTGTGAATTGCTGTGCCCCTGAGCTCCATTTCTCAACTCGTTTTTTGTGAGCTGAACGCAAGTCCAAAATTTTGGATCATGTCCTCTACTGGTTCCCGGTGGGTGGCTGAGACTTTGGTTAATTCTTCTTCCTGCCGGGAAATTAGAGTGACATGTGCCCGTCCAAATGCCTAACAGCTACTCTCTCATGGGTTCTCCCTCGTCCCTTCCATCCTCTGGCAAATTGGGAACCTGTGCAAACCAGGAGGTTAAAGGGCCTGTCTCTCCAAGTTGGGAGATTGATAGTAAGGCAGTTGGAAAGTCAAACTGGAGCACCAGGAGAGGGACTATTCGTTGAGTTTTAGAAACCTTTCGTATTCACAGTGTGTCCATTCTCTAGGTTTCCTGTACATGTTATAGCTGTAGTAATATTCCCTTGAACCTGGAGAGTTGGGACCCATGGAATGGGGGCCATGCATTATTGCTTGAAAGGGTCTGCATTCGCTCACCCAATCTCACCAATCCTCTCAGTCCCAAGTGTCCAGCCTTATGCCACATCCAGCTGTCATTGCAGATAGCGTCTTTCCAGGTTTCCTCAGACACCCTGAAGGAATTGTAAAGAATTTCCCTGTTTTTTGGTTTTGCTTTTGAAATTCCTTTTTATAGTGGGTTTGAGCTGATTCTCGCTGCCATGTTTATGCCACTCTAGACACACTTGATTCCCTTATGGAGACACATCAATACATAGGTTTTAAGATTCTTACTAGTCAGATATATTCCTCTGTGGGAAATATGGGGTTTTGAGTCTCTTTCACTAAGGAAGGTGTCGGTCTTGTCAATTCCAAAGTTGGTTTTTGAAACGGTCCCTGTGCTTATATCAAACTCTGGTTTTATGCATCACCCCACCTCTCCTTCCCCTTTATGCAGGCATAAGAGTGTTTTCTAAATGTGAGACTCTGTTCTCTTTCCTAACTCAGTTCACGTGTAGCCATGTTTACAGGATCTTCATAAGTGATATCTTATGATAAGTTTCTTTTTCTGTGTGACTTATTTCACTTAGAATCATCGTACCTGAATCCACTCACTTTGTTGCTACTGGTCTTATGACATTGATTTCATGGCTGAGGGATATTCCATCGTACGTAAGTACCACAATGTTTTGAACCATTTTTATATTTCCTGGGATATTTAAGGTGTACCCAAGTTGAGGTTCTTGTAGTCAGTGCAGCCCTAAATTTGGAGGTGGCTCTTTCTTATTGATTTTCAGTTTTCCCAAGGTATATTCCCTAGACTGGAAGTGGCCTTGGCTCTGTAGCTCTGTTGTTTACTTGTTTTAGGGAACACAATGCACTCCTCCAGTGAGGAAGTTGGCAATTTACATCCCACCCATCAGCATAACAAGGCTCCCAGTTCCTCAGGGCCTGTCTTGCTTTTCTGGTTTTTACACATTTTGTGGATGTCCCTTTTGACCGGTGGGAAGTGATACTTCTTTGTAGTGCAGATTTGCATTGCCCGCTTGCTTGCTTGGCCAAAAAGGGCGTATGCGTTTTCTCCTGAATATATTCAGGAGAAAACGCATACGCCCTTTTTGGCCAAGTGCACCATTGTCCAAGTTGTGCCCCTCTTCCTGTGCTTTACAGGCGATTCCAACGTACCTCTTGAAATCTGTTTCCTGCTATTTTGCCTCGCTTTCAAGTCCGCCTCGTTGACTTCCCTCAACAGATTTTTGGACGATAGTTGTCCTTTATTACTCTGCCAGTTTGTGAATTGCTGTGCCCCTGAGCTCCATTTCTCAACTCGTTTTTTGTGAGCTGAACGCAAGTCCAAAATTTTGGATCATGTCCTATACTGGTTCCCGGTGGGTGGCTGAGACTTTGGTTAATTCTTCTTCCTGCCGGGAAATTAGAGTGACATGTGCCCGTCCAAATGCCTAACAGCTACTCTCTCATGGGTTCTCCCTCGTCCCTTCCATCCTCTGCCAAATTGGGAACCTGTGCAAACCAGGAGGTTAAAGGGCCTGTCTCTCCAAGTTGGGAGATTGATAGTAAGGCAGTTGGAAAGTCAAACTGGAGCACCAGGAGAGGGACTATTCGTTGAGTTTTAGAAACCTTTCGTATTCACAGTGTGTCCATTCTCTAGGTTTCATGTACATGTTATAGCTGTAGTAATATTCCCTTGAACTTGGAGAGTTGGGACCCATGGAATGGGGGCCATGCATTATTGCTTGAAAGGGTCTGCATTTGCTCACCCAATCTCACCAATCCTCTCAGTCCCAAGTGTCCAGCCTTATGCCACATCCAGCTGTCATTGTAGATAGGGTCTTTCCAGGTTTCCTCAGACACCCTGAAGGAATTGTAAAGAATTTCCCTGTTTTTTGGTTTTGCTTTTGAAATTCCTTTTTATAGTGGGTTTGAGCTGATTCTCGCTGCCATGTTTATGCCACTCTAGACACACTTGATTCCCTTATGGAGACATATCAATACATAGGTTTTAAGATTCTTACTAGTCAGATATATTCCTCTGCGGGAAATATGGGGTTTTGAGTCTCTTTCACTGAGGAAGGTGTAGGTCTTGTCTATTCCAAAGTTGGTTTTTGGAACGGTCCCTGTGCTTATATCAAACTCTGGTTTTATGCATCACCCCACCTCTCCTTCCCCTTTATGCAGGCATAAGAGTGTTTTCTAAATGTGAGACTCTGTTCTCTTTCCTAACTCAGTTCACGTGTAGCCATGTTTACAGGATCTTCATAAGTGATATCTTATGATAAGTTTCTTTTTCTGTGTGACTTATTTCACTTAGAATCATCGTACCTGAATCCACTCACTTTGCTGCTACTGGTCTTATGACATTGATTTCATGGCTGAGGGATATTCCATCGTACGTAAGTACCACAATGTTTTGAACCATTTTTATATTTCCTGGGATATTTAAGGTGTACCCAAGTTGAGGTCCTTGTAGTCAGTGCAGCCCTAAATTTGGAGGTGGCTCTTTCTTATTGATTTTCAGTTTTCCCAAGGTATATTCCCTAGACTGGAAGTGGCCTTGGCTCTGTAGCTCTGTTGTTTACTTGTTTTAGGGAACACAATGCACTCCTCCAGTGAGGCAGTTGGCAATTTACATCCCGCCCATCAGCATAACAAGGCTCCCAGTTCTCCAGGGCCTGTCTTGCCTTTCTGGTTTTTACACATTTTGTGGATGTCCCTTTTGACCGGTGGGAAGTGATACTTCTTTGTAGTGCAGATTTGCATTGCCCGCTTGCTTGCTTGGCGAAAAAGGGCATATGCGTTTTCTCCTGAATATATTCAGGAGAAAATGCATACGCCCTTTTTGGCCAAGTGCACCATTGTCCAAGTTGTGCCCCTCTTCCTGTGCTTTACAGGCGATTCCAAGGTACCTCTTGAAATCTGTTTCCTGCTATTTTGCCTCGCTTTCAAGTCCGCCTCGTTGACTTCCCTCAACAGATTTTTGGACGATAGTTGTCCTTTATCACTCTGCCAGTTTGTGAATTGCTGTGCCCCTGAGCTCCATTTCTCAACTCGTTTTTTGTGAGCTGAACGCAAGTCCAAAATTTTGGATCATGTCCTATACTGGTTCCCGGTGGGTGGCTGAGACTTTGGTTAATTCTTCTTCCTGCCGGGAAATTAGAGTGACATGTGCCCGTCCAAATGCCTAACAGCTACTCTCTCATGGGTTCTCCCTCGTCCCTTCCATCCTCTGGCAAATTGGGAACCTGTGCAAACCAGGAGGTTAAAGGGCCTGTCTCTCCAAGTTGGGAGATTGATAGTAAGGCAGTTGGAAAGTCAAACTGGAGCATCAGGAGAGGGACTATTCGTTGAGTTTTAGAAACCTTTCGTATTCACAGTGTGTCCATTCTCTAGGTTTCCTGTACATGTTATAGCTGTAGTAATATTCCCTTGAACATGGAGAGTTGGGACCCATGGAATGGGGGCCATGCATTATTGCTTGAAAGGGTCTGCATTCGCTCACCCAATCTCACCAATCCTCTCAGTCCCAAGTGTCCAGCCTTATGCCACATCCAGCTGTCATTTTAGATAGGGTCTTTCCAGGTTTCCTCAGACACCCTGAAGGAATTGTAAAGAATTTCCCTGTTTTTTGGTTTTGCTTTTGAAATTCCTTTTTATAGTGGGTTTGAGCTGATTTTCGCTGCCATGTTTATGCCACTCTAGACACACTTGATTCCCTTATGGAGACATATCAATACATAGGTTTTAAGATTCTTACTAGTCAGATATATTCCTCTGTGGGAAATATGGGGTTTTGAGTCTCTTTCACTGAGGAAGGTGTCGGTCTTGTCAATTCCAAAGTTGGTTTTTGAAACGGTCCCTGTGCTTATATCAAACTCTGGTTTTATGCATCACCCCACCTCTCCTTCCCCTTTATGCAGGCATAAGAGTGTTTTCTAAATGTGAGACTCTGTTCCCTTTCCTAACTCAATTCACGTGTAGCCATGTTTACAGGATCTTCATAAGTGATATCTTATGATAAGTTTCTTTTTCTGTGTGACTTATTTCACTTAGAATCATCGTACCTGAATCCACTCACTTTGCTGCTACTTGTCTTATGACATTGATTTCATGGCTGAGGGATATTCCATCGTACGTAAGTACCACAATGTTTTGAACCATTTTTATATTTCCTGGGATATTTAAGGTGTACCCAAGTTGAGGTTCTTGTAGTCAGTGCAGCCCTAAATTTGGAGGTGGCTCTTTCTTATTGATTTTCAGTTTTCCCCAGGTATATTCCCTAGACTGGAAGTGGCCTTGGCTCTGTAGCTCTGTTGTTTACTTGTTTTAGGGAACACAATGCACTCCTCCAGTGAGGCAGTTGGCAATTTACATCCCGCCCATCAGCATAACAAGGCTCCCAGTTCTCCAGGGCCTGTCTTGCCTTTCTGGTTTTTACACATTTTGTGGATGTCCCTTTTGACCGGTGGGAAGTGATACTTCTTTGTAGTGCAGATTTGCATTGCCCGCTTGCTTGCTTGGCCAAAAAGGGCGTATGCGTTTTCTCCTGAATATATTCAGGAGAAAACGCATACGCCCTTTTTGGCCAAGTGCACCATTGTCCAAGTTGTGCCCCTCTTCCTGTGCTTTACAGGCGATTCCAAGGTACCTCTTGAAATCTGTTTCCTGCTATTTTGCCTCGCTTTCAAGTCCGCCTCGTTGACTTCCCTCAACAGATTTTTGGAAGATAGTTGTCCTTTATCACTCTGCCAGTTTGTGAATTGCTGTGCCCCTGAGCTCCATTTCTCAACTCGTTTTTTGTGAGCTGAACACAAGTCCAAAATTTTGGATCATGTCCTATACTGGTTCCCGGTGGGTGGCTGAGACTTTGGTTAATTCTTCTTCCTGCCGGGAAATTAGAGTGACATGTGCCCGTCCAAATGCCTAACAGCTACTCTCTCATGGGTTCTCCCTCGTCCCTTCCATCCTCTGGCAAATTGGGAACCTGTGCAAACCAGGAGGTTAAAGGGCCTGTCTCTCCAAGTTGGGAGATTGATAGTAAGGCAGTTGGAAAGTCAAACTGGAGCACCAGGAGAGGGACTATTCGTTGAGTTTTAGAAACCTTTCATATTCACAGTGTGTCCATTCTCTAGGTTTCCTGTACATGTTATAGCTGTAGTAATATTCCCTTGAACCTGGAGAGTTGGGACCCATGGAATGGGGGCCATGCATTATTGCTTGAAAGGGTCTGCATTTGCTCACCCAATCTCACCAATCCTCTCAGTCCCAAGTGTCCAGCCTTATGCCACATCCAGCTGTCATTGTAGATAGGGTCTTTCCAGGTTTCCTCAGACACCCTGAAGGAATTGTAAAGAATTTCCCTGTTTTTTGGTTTTGCTTTTGAAATTCCTTTTTATAGTGGGTTTGAGCTGATTCTCGCTGCCATGTTTATGCCACTCTAGACACACTTGATTCCCTTATGGAGACATATCAATACATAGGATTTAAGATTCTTACTAGTCAGATATATTCCTCTGCGGGAAATATGGGGTTTTGAGTCTCTTTCACTGAGGAAGGTGTAGGTCTTGTCTATTCCAAAGTTGGTTTTTGGAACGGTCCCTGTGCTTATATCAAACTCTGGTTTTATGCATCACCCCACCTCTCCTTCCCCTTTATGCAGGCATAAGAGTGTTTTCTAAATGTGAGACTCTGTTCTCTTTCCTAACTCAGTTCACGTGTAGCCATGTTTACAGGATCTTCATAAGTGATATCTTATGATAAGTTTCTTTTTCTGTGTGACTTATTTCACTTAGAATCATCGTACCTGAATCCACTCACTTTGCTGCTACTGGTCTTATGACATTGATTTCATCGCTGAGGGATATTCCATCATACGTAAGTACCACAATGTTTTGAACCATTTTTATATTTCCTGGGATATTTAAGGTGTACCCAAGTTGAGGTTCTTGTAGTCAGTGCAGCCCTAAATTTGGAGGTGGCTCTTTCTTATTGATTTTCAGTTTTCCCAAGGTATATTCCCTAGACTGGAAGTGGCCTTGGCTCTGTAGCTCTGTTGTTTACTTGTTTTAGGGAACACAATGCACTCCTCCAGTGAGGCAGTTGGCAGTTTACATCCCGCCCATCAGCATAACAAGGCTCCCAGTTCTCCAGGGCCTGTCTTGCCTTTCTGGTTTTTACACATTTTGTGGATGTCCCTTTTGACCGGTGGGAAGTGATACTTCTTTGTAGTGCAGATTTGCATTGCCCGCTTGCTTGCTTGGCCAAAAAGGGCGTATGCGTTTTCTCCTGAATATATTCAGGAGAAAACGCATACGCCCTTTTTGGCCAAGTGCACCATTGTCCAAGTTGTGCCCCTCTTCCTGTGCTTTACAGGCGATTCTAACGTACCTCTTGAAATCTATTTCCTGCTATTTTGCCTCGCTTTCAAGTCCGCCTCGTTGACTTCCCTCAACAGATTTTTGGATGATAGTTGTCCTTTATCACTCTGCCAGTTTTTGAATTGCTGTGCCCCTGAGCTCCATTTCTCAATTCGTTTTTTGTGAGCTGAACGCAAGTCCAAAATTTTGGATCATGTCCTATACTGGTTCCCGGTGGGTGGCTGAGACTTTGGTTAATTCTTCTTCCTGCCGGGAAATTAGAGTGACATGTGCCCGTCCAAATGCCTAACAGCTACTCTCTCATGGGTTCTCCCTCGTCCCTTCCATCCTCTGCCAAATTGGGAACCTGTGCAAACCAGGAGGTTAAAGGGCCTGTCTCTCCAAGTTGGGAGATTGATAGTAAGGCAGTTGGAAAGTCAAACTGGAGCACCAGGAGAGGGACTATTCGTTGAGTTTTAGAAACCTTTCGTATTCACAGTGTGTACATTCTCTAGGTTTCCTGTACATGTTATAGCTGTAGTAATATTCCCTTGAACATGGAGAGTTGGGACCCATGGAATGGGGGCCATGCATTATTGCTTGAAAGGGTCTGCATTCGCTCACCCAATCTCACCAATCCTCTCAGTCCCAAGTGTCCAGCCTTATGCCACATCCAGCTGTCATTGTAGATAGGGTCTTTCCAGGTTTCCTCAGACACCCTGAAGGAATTGTAAAGAATTTCCCTGTTTTTTGGTTTTGCTTTTGAAATTCCTTTATAGTGGGTTTGAGCTGATACTCGCTGCCATGTTTATGCCACTCTAGACACACTTGATTCCCTTATGGAGACATATCAATACATAGGTTTTAAGATTCTTACTAGTCAGATATATTCCTCTGTGGGAAATATGGGGTTTTGAGTCTCTTTCACTGAGGAAGGTGTCGGTCTTGTCAGTTCCAAAGTTGGTTTTTGAAACGGTCCCTGTGCTTATATCAAACTCTGGTTTTATGCATCACCCCACCTCTCCTTCCCCTTTATGCAGGCATAAGAGTGTTTTCTAAATGTGAGACTCTGTTCTCTTTCCTAACTCAGTTCACGTGTAGCCATGTTTACAGGATCTTCATAAGTGATATCTTATGATAAGTTTCTTTTTCTGTGTGACTTATTTCACTTAGAATCATCGTACCTGAATCCACTCACTTTGCTGCTACTGGTCTTATGACATTGATTTCATGGCTGAGGGATATTCCATCGTACGTAAGTACCACAATGTTTTGAACCATTTTTATATTTCCTGGGATATTTAAGGTGTACCCAAGTTGAGGTTCTTGTAGTCAGTGCAGCCCTAAATTTGGAGGTGGCTCTTTCTTATTGATTTTCAGTTTTCCCAAGGTATATTCCCTAGACTGGAAGTGGCCTTGGCTCTGTAGCTCTGTTATTTACTTGTTTTAGGGAACACAATGCACTCCTCCAGTGAGGCAGTTGGCAATTTACATCCCGCCCATCAGCATAAAAAGGCTCCCAGTTCTCCAGGGCCTGTCTTGCCTTTCTGGTTTTTACACATTTTGTGGATGTCCCTTTTGACCGGTGGGAAATGATACTTCTTTGTAGTGCAGAGTTGCATTGCCCGCTTGCTTGCTTGGCCAAAAAGGGCGTATGCGTTTTCTCCTGAATATATTCAGGAGAAAACGCATACGCCCTTTTTGGCCAAGTGCACCATTGTGCAAGTTGTGCCCCTCTTCCTGTGCTTTACAGGCGATTCCAAGGTACCTCTTGAAATCTGTTTCCTGCTATTTTGCCTCGCTTTCAAGTCCGCCTCGTTGACTTCCCTCAACAGATTTTTGGACGATAGTTGTCCTTTATCACTCTGCCAGTTTGTGAATTGCTGTGCCCCTGAGCTCCATTTCTCAACTCGTTTTTTGTGAGCTGAACGCAAGTCCAAAATTTTGGATCATGTCCTATACTGGTTCCCGGTGGGTGGATGAGACTTTGGTTAATTCTTCTTCCTGCCGGGAAATTAGAGTGACATGTGCCCGTCCAAATGCCTAACAGCTACTCTCTCATGGGTTCTCCCTCGTCCCTTCCATCCTCTGCCAAATTGGGAACCTGTGCAAACCAGGAGGTTAAAGGGCCTGTCTCTCCAAGTTGGGAGATTGATAGTAAGGCAGTTGGAAAGTCAAACTGGAGCACCAGGAGAGGGACTATTCGTTGAGTTTTAGAAACCATTTGTATTCACAGTGTGTCCATTCTCTAGGTTTCCTGTACATGTTATAGCTGTAGTAATATTCCCTTGAACCTGGAGAGTTGGGACCCATGGAATGGGGGCCATGCATTATTGCTTGAAAGGGTCTGCATTTGCTCACCCAATCTCACCAATCCTCTCAGTCCCAAGTGTCCAGCCTTATGCCACATCCAGCTGTCATTGTAGATAGGGTCTTTCCAGGTTTCCCCAGACACCCTGAAGGAATTGTAAAGAATTTCCCTGTTTTTTGGTTTTGCTTTTGAAATTCCTTTTTATAGTGGGTTTGAGCTGATTCTCGCTGCCATGTTTATGCCACTCTAGACACACTTGATTCCCTTATGGAGTCATATCAATACATAGGTTTTAAGATTCTTACTAGTCAGATACATTCCTCTGCGGGAAATATGGGGTTTTGAGTCTCTTTCACTGAGGAAGGTGTAGGTCTTGTCTATTCCAAAGTTGGTTTTTGGAACGGTCCCTGTGCTTATATCAAACTCTGGTTTTATGCATCACCCCACCTCTCCTTCCCCTTTATGCAGGCATAAGAGTGTTTTCTAAATGTGAGACTCTGTTCTCTTTCCTAACTCAGTTCACGTGTAGCCATGTTTACAGGATCTTCATAAGTGATATCTTATGATAAGTTTCTTTTTCTGTGTGACTTATTTCACTTAGAATCATCGTACCTGAATCCACTCACTTTGCTGCTACTGGTCTTATGACATTGATTTCATCGCTGAGGGATATTCCATCATACGTAAGTACCAAAATGTTTTGAACCATTTTTATATTTCCTGGGATATTTAAGGTGTACCCAAGTTGAGGTTCTTGTAGTCAGTGCAGCCCTAAATTTGGAGGTGGCTCTTTCTTATTGATTTTCAGTTTTCCCCAGGTATATTCCCTAGACTGGAAGTGGCCTTGGCTCTGTAGCTCTGTTGTTTACTTGTTTTAGGGAACACAATGCACTCCTCCAGTGAGGAAGTTGGCAATTTACATCCCACCCATCAGCATAACAAGGCTCCCAGTTCCTCAGGGCCTGTCTTGCCTTTCTGGTTTTTACACATTTTGTGGATGTCCCTTTTGACCGGTGGGAAATGATACTTCTTTGTAGTGCAGATTTGCATTGCCCGCTTGCTTGCTTGGCCAAAAAGGGCGTATGCGTTTTCTCCTGAATATATTCAGGAGAAAACGCATACGCCCTTTTTGGCCAAGTGCACCATTGTCCAAGTTGTGCCCCTCTTCCTGTGCTTTACAGGCGATTCCAACGTACCTCTTGAAATCTGTTTCCTGCTATTTTGCCTCACTTTCAAGTCCGCCTCGTTGACTTCCCTCAACAGATTTTTGGACGATAGTTGTCCTTTATCACTCTGCCAGTTTGTGAATTGCTCTGCCCCTGAGCTCCATTTCTCAACTCGTTTTTTGTGAGCTGAACGCAAGTCCAAAATTTTGGATCATGTCCTATACTGGTTCCCGGTGGGTGGCTGAGACTTTGGTTAATTCTTCTTCCTGCCGGGAAATTAGAGTGACATGTGCCCGTCCAAATGCCTAACAGCTACTCTCTCATGGGTTCTCCCTCGTCCCTTCCATCCTCTGCCAAATTGGGAACCTGTGCAAACCAGGAGGTTAAAGGGCCTGTCTCTCCAAGTTGGGAGATTGATAGTAAGGCAGTTGGAAAGTCAAACTGGAGCACCAGGAGAGGGACTATTCGTTGAGTTTTAGAAACCTTTCGTATTCACAGTGTGTCCATTCTCTAGGTTTCCTGTACATGTTATAGCTGTAGTAATATTCCATTGAACCTGGAGAGTTGGGACCCATGGAATGGGGGCCATGCATTATTGCTTGAAAGGGTCTGCATTTGCTCACCCAATCTCTCCAATCCTCTCAGTCCCAAGTGTCCAGCCTTATGCCACATCCAGCTGTCATTGTAGATACGGTCTTTCCAGGTTTCCTCAGACACCCTGAAGGAATTGTAAAGAATTTCCCTGTTTTTTGGTTTTGCTTTTGAAATTCCTTTTTATAGTGGGTTTGAGCTGATTCTCGCTGCCATGTTTATGCCACTCTAGACACACTTGATTCCCTTATGGAGACATATCAATACATAGGTTTTAAGATTCTTACTAGTCAGATATATTCCTCTGTGAGAAATATGGGGTTTTGAGTCTCTTTCACTGAGGAAGGTGTCGGTCTTGTCAATTCCAAAGTTGGTTTTTGAAACGGTCCCTGTGCTTATATCAAACTCTGGTTTTATGCATCACCCCACCTCTCCTTCCCCTTTATGCAGGCATAAGAGTGTTTTTTAAATGTGAGACTCTGTTCTCTTTCCTAACTCAGTTCACGTGTAGCCATGTTTACAGGATCTTCATAAGTGATATCTTATGATAAGTTTCTTTTTCTGTGTGACTTATTTCACTTAGAATCATCGTACCTGAATCCACTCACTTTGTTGCTACTGGTCTTATGACATTGATTTCATGGCTGAGGGATATTCCATCGTACGTAAGTA
Organism: Mesoplodon densirostris; assembly: GCF_025265405.1. NCBI lineage: Eukaryota > Metazoa > Chordata > Mammalia > Artiodactyla > Ziphiidae > Mesoplodon > Mesoplodon densirostris. The sequence continues at coordinate 286,583 of NW_026778191.1, read as the reverse complement.
CCACAATATTTTGAACCATTTTTATATTTCCTGGGATATTTAAGGTGTACCCAAGTTGAGGTTCTTGTAGTCAGTGCAGCCCTAAATTTGGAGGTGGCTCTTTCTTATTGATTTTCAGTTTTCCCAAGGTATATTCCCTAGACTGGAAGTGGCCTTGGCTCTGTAGCTCTGTTGTTTACTTGTTTTAGGGAACACAATGCACTCCTCCAGTGAGGCAGTTGGCAATTTACATCCCACCCATCAGCATAACAAGGCTCCCAGTTCCTCAGGGCCTGTCTTGCTTTTCTGGTTTTTACACATTTTGTGGATGTCCCTTTTGACCGGTGGGAAATGATACTTCTTTGTAGTGCAGATTTGCATTGCCCGCTTGCTTGCTTGGCCAAAAAGGGCGTATGCGTTTTCTCCTGAATATATTCAGGAGAAAACGCATACGCCCTTTTTGGCCAAGTGCACCATTGTCCAAGTTGTGCCCCTCTTCCTGTGCTTTACAGGCGATTCCAACGTACCTCTTGTAATCTGTTTCCTGCTATTTTGCCTCACTTTCAAGTCCGCCTCGTTGACTTCCCTCAACAGATTTTTGGACGATAGTTGTCCTTTATCACTCTGCCAGTTTGTGAATTGCTGTGCCCCTGAGCTCCATTTCTCAACTCGTTTTTTGTGAGCTGAACGCAAGTCGAAAATTTTGGATCATGTCCTATACTGGTTCCCGGTGGGTGGCTGAGACTTTGGTTAATTCTTCTTCCTGCCGGGAAATTAGAGTGACATGTGCCCGTCCAAATGCCTAACAGCTACTCTCTCATGGGTTCTCCCTCGTCCCTTCCATCCTCTGCCAAATTGGGAACCTGTGCAAACCAGGAGGTTAAAGGGCCTGTCTCTCCAAGTTGGGAGATTGATAGTAAGGCAGTTGGAAAGTCAAACTGGAGCACCAGGAGAGGGACTATTCGTTGAGTTTTAGAAACCTTTCATATTCACAGTGTGTCCATTCTCTAGGTTTCCTGTACATGTTATAGCTGTAGTAATATTCCCTTGAACTTGGAGAGTTGGGACCCATGGAATGGGGGCCATGCATTATTGCTTGAAAGGGTCTGCATTTGCTCACCCAATCTCACCAATCCTCTCAGTCCCAAGTGTCCAGCCTTATGCCACATCCAGCTGTCATTGTAGATAGGGTCTTTCCAGGTTTCCTCAGACACCCTGAAGGAATTGTAAAGAATTTCCCTGTTTTTTGGTTTTGCTTTTGAAATTCCTTTTTATAGTGGGTTTGAGCTGATTCTCGCTGCCATGTTTATGCCACTCTAGACACACTTGATTCCCTTATGGAGACATATCAATACATAGGTTTTAAGATTCTTACTAGTCAGATATATTCCTCTGTGGGAAATATGGGGTTTTGAGTCTCTTTCACTGAGGAAGGTGTCGGTCTTGTCAATTCCAAAGTTGGTTTTTGAAACGGTCCCTGTGCTTATATCAAACTCTGGTTTTATGCATCACCCCACCTCTCCTTCCCCTTTATGCAGGCATAAGAGTGTTTTCTAAATGTGAGACTCTGTTCTCTTTCCTAACTCAGTTCACGTGTAGCCATGTTTACAGGATCTTCATAAGTGATATCTTATGATAAGTTTCTTTTTCTGTGTGACTTATTTCACTTAGAATCATCGTACCTGAATCCACTCACTTTGTTGCTACTGGTCTTATGACATTGATTTCATGGCTGAGGGATATTCCATCGCACGTAAGTACCACAATGTTTTGAACCATTTTTATATTTCCTGGGATATTTAAGGTGTACCCAAGTTGAGGTTCTTGTAGTCAGTGCAGCCCTAAATTTGGAGGTGGCTCTTTCTTATGGATTTTCAGTTTTCCCAAGGTATATTCCCTAGACTGGAAGTGGCCTTGGCTCTGTAGCTCTGTTGTTTACTTGTTTTAGGGAACACAATGCACTCCTCCAGTGAGGAAGTTGGCAATTTACATCCCACCCATCAGCATAACAAGGCTCCCAGTTCCTCAGGGCCTGTCTTGCCTTTCTGGTTTTTACACATTTGGTGGATGTCCCTTTTGACCGGTGGGAAATGATACTTCTTTGTAGTGCAGATTTGCATTGCCCGCTTGCTTGCTTGGCCAAAAAGGGCGTATGCGTTTTCTCCTGAATATATTCAGGAGAAAACGCATACGCCCTTTTTGGCCAAGTGCACCATTGTCCAAGTTGTGCCCCTCTTCCTGTGCTTTACAGGCGATTCCAACGTACCTCTTGAAATCTGTTTCCTGCTATTTTGCCTCACTTTCAAGTCCGCCTCGTTGACTTCCCTCAACAGATTTTTGGACGATAGTTGTCCTTTATCACTCTGCCAGTTTGTGAATTGCTGTGCCCCTGAGCTCCATTTCTCAACTCGTTTTTTGTGAGCTGAACGCAAGTCCAAAATTTTGGATCATGTCCTATACTGGTTCCCGGTGGGTGGCTGAGACTTTGGTTAATTCTTCTTCCTGCCGGGAAATTAGAGTGACATGTGCCCGTCCAAATGCCTAACAGCTACTCTCTCATGGGTTCTCCCTCGTCCCTTCCATCCTCTGCCAAATTGGGAACCTGTGCAAACCAGGAGGTTAAAGGGCCTGTCTCTCCAAGTTGGGAGATTGATAGTAAGGCAGTTGGAAAGTCAAACTGGAGCACCAGGAGAGGGACTATTCGTTGAGTTTTAGAAACCTTTCGTATTCACAGTGTGTCCATTCTCTAGGTTTCCTGTACATGTTATAGCTGTAGTAATATTCCATTGAACCTGGAGAGTTGGGACCCATGGAATGGGGGCCATGCATTATTGCTTGAAAGGGTCTGCATTTGCTCACCCAATCTCTCCAATCCTCTCAGTCCCAAGTGTCCAGCCTTATGCCACATCCAGCTGTCATTGTAGATAGGGTCTTTCCAGGTTTCCTCAGACACCCTGAAGGAATTGTAAAGAATTTCCCTGTTTTTTGGTTTTGCTTTTGAAATTCCTTTTTATAGTGGGTTTGAGCTGATTCTCGCTGCCATGTTTATGCCACTCTAGACACACTTGATTCCCTTATGGAGACATATCAATACATAGGTTTTAAGATTCTTACTAGTCAGATATATTCCTCTGTGGGAAATATGGGGTTTTGAGTCTCTTTCACTGAGGAAGGTGTCGGTCTTGTCAATTCCAAAGTTGGTTTTTGAAACGGTCCCTGTGCTTATATCAAACTCTGGTTTTATGCATCACCCCACCTCTCCTTCCCCTTTATTCAGGCATAAGAGTGTTTTTTAAATGTGAGACTCTGTTCTCTTTCCTAACTCAGTTCACGTGTAGCCATGTTTACAGGATCTTCATAAGTGATATCTTATGATAAGTTTCTTTTTCTGTGTGACTTATTTCACTTAGAATCATCGTAGCTGAATCCACTCACTTTGTTGCTACTGGTCTTATGACATTGATTTCATGGCTGAGGGATATTCCATCGTACGTAAGTACCACAATGTTTTGAACCATTTTTATATTTCCTGGGATATTTAAGGTGTACCCAAGTTGAGGTTCTTGTAGTCAGTGCAGCCCTAAATTTGGAGGTGGCTCTTTCTTATTGATTTTCAGTTTTCCCAAGGTATATTCCCTAGACTGGAAGTGGCCTTGGCTCTGTAGCTCTGTTGTTTACTTGTTTTAGGGAACACAATGCACTCCTCCAGTGAGGCAGTTGGCAATTTACATCCCACCCATCAGCATAACAAGGCTCCCAGTTCCTCAGGGCCTGTCTTGCCTTTCTGGTTTTTACACATTTTGTGGATGTCCCTTTTGACCGGTGGGAAATGATACTTCTTTGTAGTGCAGATTTGCATTGCCCGCTTGCTTGCTTGGCCAAAAAGGGCGTATGCGTTTTCTCCTGAATATATTCAGGAGAAAACGCATACGCCCTTTTTGGCCAAGTGCACCATTGTCCAAGTTGTGCCCCTCTTCCTGTGCTTTACAGGCGATTCCAACGTACCTCTTGTAATCTGTTTCCTGCTATTTTGCCTCACTTTCCAGTCCGCCTCGTTGACTTCCCTCAACAGATTTTTGGACGATAGTTGTCCTTTATCACTCTGCCAGTTTGTGAATTGCTGTGCCCCTGAGCTCCATTTCTCAACTCGTTTTTTGTGAGCTGAACGCAAGTCGAAAATTTTGGATCATGTCCTATACTGGTTCCCGGTGGGTGGCTGAGACTTTGGTTAATTCTTCTTCCTGCCGGGAAATTAGAGTGACATGTGCCCGTCCAAATGCCTAACAGCTACTCTCTCATGGGTTCTCCCTCGTCCCTTCCATCCTCTGCCAAATTGGGAACCTGTGCAAACCAGGAGGTTAAAGGGCCTGTCTCTCCAAGTTGGGAGATTGATAGTAAGGCAGTTGGAAAGTCAAACTGGAGCACCAGGAGAGGGACTATTCGTTGAGTTTTAGAAACCTTTCATATTCACAGTGTGTCCATTCTCTAGGTTTCCTGTACATGTTATAGCTGTAGTAATATTCCCTTGAACTTGGAGAGTTGGGACCCATGGAATGGGGGCCATGCATTATTGCTTGAAAGGGTCTGCATTTGCTCACCCAATCTCTCCAATCCTCTCAGTCCCAAGTGTCCAGCCTTATGCCACATCCAGCTGTCATTGTAGATAGGGTCTTTCCAGGTTTCCTCAGACACCCTGAAGGAATTGTAAAGAATTTCCCTGTTTTTTGGTTTTGCTTTTGAAATTCCTTTTTATAGTGGGTTTGAGCTGATTCTCGCTGCCATGTTTATGCCACTCTAGACACACTTGATTCCCTTATGGAGACATATCAATACATAGGTTTTAAGATTCTTACTAGTCAGATATATTCCTCTGTGGGAAATATGGGGTTTTGAGTCTCTTTCACTGAGGAAGGTGTCGGTCTTGTCAATTCCAAAGTTGGTTTTTGAAACGGTCCCTGTGCTTATATCAAACTCTGGTTTTATGCATCACCCCACCTCTCCTTCCCCTTTATGCAGGCATAAGAGTGTTTTCTAAATGTGAGACTCTGTTCCCTTTCCTAACTCAATTCACGTGTAGCCATGTTTACAGGATCTTCATAAGTGATATCTTATGATAAGTTTCTTTTTCTGTGTGACTTATTTCACTTAGAATCATCGTACCTGAATCCACTCACTTTGCTTCTACTGGTCTTATGACATTGATTTCATGGCTGAGGGATATTCCATCGTACGTAAGTACCACAATGTTTTGAACCATTTTTATATTTCCTGGGATATTTAAGGTGTACCCAAGTTGAGGTTCTTGTAGACAGTGCAGCCCTAAATTTGGAGGTGGCTCTTTCTTATTGATTTTCAGTTTTCCCAAGGTATATTCCCTAGACTGGAAGTGGCCTTGGCTCTGTAGCTCTGTTGTTTACTTGTTTTAGGGAACACAATGCACTCCTCCAGTGAGGCAGTTGGCAATTTACATCCCGCCCATCAGCATAACAAGGCTCCCAGTTCTCCAGGGCCTGTCTTGCCTTTCTGGTTTTTACACATTTTGTGGATGTCCCTTTTGACCGGTGGGAAGTGATACTTCTTTGTAGTGCAGATTTGCATTGCCCGCTTGCTTGCTTGGCCAAAAAGGGCGTATGCGTTTTCTCCTGAATATATTCAGGAGAAAACGCATACGCTCTTTTTGGCCAAGTGCACCATTGTCCAAGTTGTGCCCCTCTTCCTGTGCTTTACAGGCGATTCCAAGGTACCTCTTGAAATCTGTTTCCTGCTATTTTGCCTCGCTTTCAAGTCTGCCTCGTTGACTTCCCTCAACAGATTTTTGGACGATAGTTGTCCTTTATCACTCTGCCAGTTTGTGAATTGCTGTGCCCCTGAGCTCCATTTCTCAACTCGTTTTTTGTGAGCTGAACACAAGTCCAAAATTTTGGATCATGTCCTATACTGGTTCCCGGTGGGTGGCTGAGACTTTGGTTAATTCTTCTTCCTGCCGGGAAATTAGAGTGACATGTGCCCGTCCAAATGCCTAACAGCTACTCTCTCATGGGTTCTCCCTCGTCCCTTCCATCCTCTGGCAAATTGGGAACCTGTGCAAACCAGGAGGTTAAAGGGCCTGTCTCTCCAAGTTGGGAGATTGATAGTAAGGCAGTTGGAAAGTCAAACTGGAGCACCAGGAGAGGGACTATTCGTTGAGTTTTAGAAACCTTTCATATTCACAGTGTGTCCATTCTCTAGGTTTCCTGTACATGTTATAGCTGTAGTAATATTCCCTTGAACCTGGAGAGTTGGGACCCATGGAATGGGGGCCATGCATTATTGCTTGAAAGGGTCTGCATTTGCTCACCCAATCTCACCAATCCTCTCAGTCCCAAGTGTCCAGCCTTATGCCACATCCAGCTGTCATTGTAGATAGGGTCTTTCCAGGTTTCCTCAGACACCCTGAAGGAATTGTAAAGAATTTCCCTGTTTTTTTGGTTTTGCTTTTGAAATTCCTTTTTATAGTGGGTTTGAGCTGATACTCGCTGCCATGTTTATGCCACTCTAGACACACTTGATTCCCTTATGGAGACATATCAATACATAGGTTTTAAGATTCTTGCTAGTCAGATATATTCCTCTGTGGGAAATATGGGGTTTTGAGTCTCTTTCACTGAGGAAGGTGTCGGTCTTGTCAGTTCCAAAGTTGGTTTTTGAAACGGTCCCTGTGCTTATATCAAACTCTGGTTTTATGCATCACCCCACCTCGCCTTCCCCTTTATGCAGGCATAAGAGTGTTTTCTAAATGTGAGACTCTGTTCTCTTTCCTAACTCAGTTCACGTGTAGCCATGTTTACAGGATCTTCATAAGTGATATCTTATGATAAGTTTCTTTTTCTGTGTGACTTATTTCACTTAGAATCATCGTACCTGAATCCACTCACTTTGCTGCTACTGGTCTTATGACATTGATTTCATGGCTGAGGGATATTCCATCGTACGTAAGTACCACAATGTTTTGAACCATTTTTATATTTCCTGGGATATTTAAGGTGTACCCAAGTTGAGGTTCTTGTAGTCAGTGCAGCCCTAAATTTGGAGGTGGCTCTTTCTTATTGATTTTCAGTTTTCCCAAGGTATATTCCCTAGACTGGAAGTGGCCTTGGCTCTGTAGCTCTGTTGTTTACTTGTTTTAGGGAACACAATGCACTCCTCCAGTGAGGCAGTTGGCAATTTACATCCCGCCCATCAGCATAACAAGGCTCCCAGTTCTCCAGGGCCTGTCTTGCCTTTCTGGTTTTTACACATTTTGTGGATGTCCCTTTAACCGGTGGGAAATGATACTTCTTTGTAGTGCAGATTTGCATTGCCCGCTTGCTTGCTTGGCCAAAAAGGGCGTATGTGTTTTCTCCTGAATATATTCAGGAGAAAACGCATACGCCCTTTTTGGCCCAGTGCACCATTGTCCAAGTTGTGCCCCTCTTCCTGTGCTTTACAGGCGATTCCAAGGTACCTCTTGAAATCTGTTTCCTGCTATTTTGCCTCGCTTTCAAGTCCGCCTCGTTGACTTCCCTCAACAGATTTTTGGACGATAGTTGTCCTTTATCACTCTGCCAGTTTGTGAATTGCTGTGCCCCTGAGCTCCATTTCTCAACTCGTTTTTTGTGAGCTGAACGCAAGTCCAAAATTTTGGATCATGTCCTATACTGGTTCCCGGTGGGTGGATGAGACTTTGGTTAATTCTTCTTCCTGCCGGGAAATTAGAGTGACATGTGCCCGTCCAAATGCCTAACAGCTACTCTCTCATGGGTTCTCCCTCGTCCCTTCCATCCTCTGCCAAATTGGGAACCTGTGCAAACCAGGAGGTTAAAGGGCCTGTCTCTCCAAGTTGGGAGATTGATAGTAAGGCAGTTGGAAAGTCAAACTGGAGCACCAGGAGAGGGACTATTCGTTGAGTTTTAGAAACCTTTCGTATTCACAGTGTGTCCATTCTCTAGGTTTCCTGTACATGTTATAGCTGTAGTAATATTCCCTTGAACCTGGAGAGTTGGGACCCAAGGAATGGGGGCCATGCATTATTGCTTGAAAGGGTCTGCATTTGCTCACCCAATCTCACCAATCCTCTCAGTCCCAAGTGTCCAGCCTTATGCCACATCCAGCTGTCATTGTAGATAGGGTCTTTCCAGGTTTCCTCAGACACCCTGAAGGAATTGTAAAGAATTTCCCTGTTTTTTGGTTTTGCTTTTGAAATTCCTTTTTATAGTGGGTTTGAGCTGATTCTCGCTGCCATGTTTATGCCACTCTAGACACACTTGATTTCCTTATGGAGACATATCAATACATAGGTTTTAAGATTCTTACTAGTCAGATATATTCCTCTGTGGGAAATATGGGGTTTTGAGTCTCTTTCACTGAGGAAGGTGTCGGTCTTGTCAATTCCAAAGTTGGTTTTTGAAACGGTCCCTGTGCTTATATCAAACTCTGGTTTTATGCATCACCCCACCTCTCCTTCCCCTTTATGCAGGCATAAGAGTGTTTTCTAAATGTGAGACTCTGTTCTCTTTCCTAACTCAGTTCACGTGTAGCCACGTTTACAGGATCTTCATAAGTGATATCTTATGATAAGTTTCTTTTTCTGTGTGACTTATTTCACTTAGAATCATCGTACCTGAATCCACTCACTTTGTTGCTACTGGTCTTATGACATTGATTTCATGGCTGAGGGATATTCCATCGTACGTAAGTACCACAATGTTTTGAACCATTTTATATTTCCTGGGATATTTAAGGTGTACCCAAGTTGAGGTTCTTGTAGTCAGTGCAGCCCTAAATTTGGAGGTGGCTCTTTCTTATTGATTTTCAGTTTTCCCAAGGTATATTACCTAGACTGGAAGTGGCCTTGGCTCTGTAGCTCTGTTGTTTACTTGTTTTAGGGAACACAATGCACTCCTCCAGTGAGGCAGTTGGCAATTTACATCCCACCCATCAGCATAACAAGGCTCCCAGTTCCTCAGGGCCTGTCTTGCCTTTCTGGTTTTTACACATTTTGTGGATGTCCCTTTTGACCGGTGGGAAATGATACTTCTTTGTAGTGCAGATTTGCATTGCCCGCTTGCTTGCTTGGCCAAAAAGGGCGTATGCGTTTTCTCCTGAATATATTCAGGAGAAAACGCATACGCCCTTTTTGGCCAAGTGCACCATTGTCCAAGTTGTGCCCCTCTTCCTGTGCTTTACAGGCGATTCCAACGTACCTCTTGAAATCTGTTTCCTGCTATTTTGCCTCACTTTCAAGTCCGCCTCGTTGACTTCCCTCAACAGATTTTTGGACGATAGTTGTCCTTTATCACTCTGCCAGTTTGTGAATTGCTGTGCCCCTGAGCTCCATTTCTCAACTCGTTTTTTGTGAGCTGAACGCAAGTCCAAAATTTTGGATCATGTCCTATACTGGTTCCCGGTGGGTGGCTGAGACTTTGGTTAATTCTTCTTCCTGCCGGGAAATTAGAGTGACATGTGCCCGTCCAAATGCCTAACAGCTACTCTCTCATGGGTTCTCCCTCGTCCCTTCCATCCTCTGCCAAATTGGGAACCTGTGCAAACCAGGAGGTTAAAGGGCCTGTCTCTCCAAGTTGGGAGATTGATAGTAAGGCAGTTGGAAAGTCAAACTGGAGCACCAGGAGAGGGACTATTCGTTGAGTTTTAGAAACCTTTCGTATTCACAGTGTGTCCATTCTCTAGGTTTCCTGTACATGTTATAGCTGTAGTAATATTCCCTTGAACCTGGAGAGTTGGGACCCATGGAATGGGGGCCATGCATTATTGCTTGAAAGGGTCTGCATTTGCTCACCCAATCTCTCCAATCCTCTCAGTCCCAAGTGTCCAGCCTTATGCCACATCCAGCTGTCATTGTAGATAGGGTCTTTCCAGGTTTCCTCAGACACCCTGAAGGAATTGTAAAGAATTTCCCTGTTTTTTTGGTTTTGCTTTTGAAATTCCTTTTTATAGTGGGTTTGAGCTGATACTCGCTGCCATGTTTATGCCACTCTAGACACACTTGATTCCCTTATGGAGACATATCAATACATAAGTTTTAAGATTCTTGCTAGTCAGATATATTCCTCTGTGGGAAATATGGGGTTTTGAGTCTCTTTCACTGAGGAAGGTGTCGGTCTTGTCAGTTCCAAAGTTGGTTTTTGAAACGGTCCCTGTGCTTATATCAAACTCTGGTTTTATGCATCACCCCACCTCGCCTTCCCCTTTATGCAGGCATAAGAGTGTTTTCTAAATGTGAGACTCTGTTCTCTTTCCTAACTCAGTTCACGTGTAGCCATGTTTACAGGATCTTCATAAGTGATATCTTATGATAAGTTTCTTTTTCTGTGTGACTTATTTCACTTAGAATCATCGTACCTGAATCCACTCACTTTGCTGCTACTGGTCTTATGACATTGATTTCATGGCTGAGGGATATTCCATCGTACGTAAGTACCACAATGTTTTGAACCATTTTTATATTTCCTGGGATATTTAAGGTGTACCCAAGTTGAGGTTCTTGTAGTCAGTGCAGCCCTAAATTTGGAGGTGGCTCTTTCTTATTGATTTTCAGTTTTCCCAAGGTATATTCCCTAGACTGGAAGTGGCCTTGGCTCTGTAGCTCTGTTGTTTACTTGTTTTAGGGAACACAATGCACTCCTCCAGTGAGGCAGTTGGCAATTTACATCCCGCCCATCAGCATAACAAGGCTCCCAGTTCTCCAGGGCCTGTCTTGCCTTTCTGGTTTTTACACATTTTGTGGATGTCCCTTTAACCGGTGGGAAATGATACTTCTTTGTAGTGCAGATTTGCATTGCCCGCTTGCTTGCTTGGCCAAAAAGGGCGTATGTGTTTTCTCCTGAATATATTCAGGAGAAAACGCATACGCCCTTTTTGGCCCAGTGCACCATTGTCCAAGTTGTGCCCCTCTTCCTGTGCTTTACAGGCGATTCCAAGGTACCTCTTGAAATCTGTTTCCTGCTATTTTGCCTCGCTTTCAAGTCCGCCTCGTTGACTTCCCTCAACAGATTTTTGGACGATAGTTGTCCTTTATCACTCTGCCAGTTTGTGAATTGCTGTGCCCCTGAGCTCCATTTCTCAACTCGTTTTTTGTGAGCTGAACGCAAGTCCAAAATTTTGGATCATGTCCTATACTGGTTCCCGGTGGGTGGATGAGACTTTGGTTAATTCTTCTTCCTGCCGGGAAATTAGAGTGACATGTGCCCGTCCAAATGCCTAACAGCTACTCTCTCATGGGTTCTCCCTCGTCCCTTCCATCCTCTGCCAAATTGGGAACCTGTGCAAACCAGGAGGTTAAAGGGCCTGTCTCTCCAAGTTGGGAGATTGATAGTAAGGCAGTTGGAAAGTCAAACTGGAGCACCAGGAGAGGGACTATTCGTTGAGTTTTAGAAACCTTTCGTATTCACAGTGTGTCCATTCTCTAGGTTTCCTGTACATGTTATAGCTGTAGTAATATTCCCTTGAACCTGGAGAGTTGGGACCCAAGGAATGGGGGCCATGCATTATTGCTTGAAATGGTCTGCATTTGCTCACCCAATCTCACCAATCCTCTCAGTCCCAAGTGTCCAGCCTTATGCCACATCCAGCTGTCATTGTAGATAGGGTCTTTCCAGGTTTCCTCAGACACCCTGAAGGAATTGTAAAGAATTTCCCTGTTTTTTGGTTTTGCTTTTGAAATTCCTTTTTATAGTGGGTTTGAGCTGATTCTCGCTGCCATGTTTATGCCACTCTAGACACACTTGATTCCCTTATGGAGACACATCAATACATAGGTTTTAAGATTCTTACTAGTCAGATATATTCCTCTGTGGGAAATATGGGGTTTTGAGTCTCTTTCACTAAGGAAGGTTTCGGTCTTGTCAATTCCAAAGTTGGTTTTTGAAACGGTCCCTGTGCTTATATCAAACTCTGGTTTTATGCATCACCCCACCTCTCCTTCCCCTTTATGCAGGCATAAGAGTGTTTTCTAAATGTGAGACTCTGTTCTCTTTCCTAACTCAGTTCACGTGTAGCCATGTTTACAGGATCTTCCTAAGTGATATCTTATGATAAGTTTCTTTTTCTGTGTGACTTATTTCACTTAGAATCATCGTACCTGAATCCACTCACTTTGCTGCTACTGGTCTTATGACATTGATTTCATGGCTGAGGGATATTCCATCGTACGTAAGTACCACAATGTTTTGAACCATTTTTATATTTCCTGGGATATTTAAGGTGTACCCAAGTTGAGGTTCTTGTAGTCAGTGCAGCCCTAAATTTGGAGGTGGCTCTTTCTTATGGATTTTCACTTTTCCCAAGGTATATTCCCTAGACTGGAAGTGGCCTTGGCTCTGTAGCTCTGTTGTTTACTTGTTTTAGGGAACACAATGCACTCCTCCAGTGAGGCAGTTGGAAATTTACATCCCGCCCATCAGCATAACAAGGCTCCCAGTTCTCCAGGGCCTGTCTTGCCTTTCTGGTTTTTACACATTTTGTGGATGTCCCTTTTGACCGGTGGGAAGTGATACTTCTTTGTAGTGCAGATTTGCATTGCCCGCTTGCTTGCTTGGCCAAAAAGGGCGTATGCGTTTTCTCCTGAATATATTCAGGAGAAAACGCATACGCCCTTTTTGGCCAAGTGCACCATTGTCCAAGTTGTGCCCCTCTTCCTGTGCTTTACAGGCGATTCCAAGGTACCTCTTGAAATCTGTTTCCTGCTATTTTGCCTCGCTTTCAAGTCCGCCTCGTTGACTTCCCTCAACAGATTTTTGGACGATAGTTGTCCTTTATCACTCTGCCAGTTTGTGAATTGCTGTGCCCCTGAGCTCCATTTCTCAACTCGTTTTTTGTGAGCTGAACGCAAGTCCAAAATTTTGGATCATGTCCTATACTGGTTCCCGGTGGGTGGCTGAGACTTTGGTTAATTCTTCTTCCTGCCGGGAAATTAGAGTGACATGTGCCCGTCCAAATGCCTAACAGCTACTCTCTCATGGGTTCTCCCTCGTCCCTTCCATCCTCTGCCAAATTGGGAACCTGTGCAAACCAGGAGGTTAAAGGGCCTGTCTCTCCAAGTTGGGAGATTGATAGTAAGGCAGTTGGAAAGTCAAACTGGAGCACCAGGAGAGGGACTATTCGTTGAGTTTTAGAAACCTTTCGTATTCACAGTGTGTCCATTCTCTAGGTTTCCTGTACATGTTATAGCTGTAGTAATATTCCCTTGAACCTGGAGAGTTGGGACCCATGGAATGGGGGCCATGCATTATTGCTTGAAAGGGTCTGCATTTGCTCACCCAATCTCACCAATCCTCTCAGTCCCAAGTGTCCAGCCTTATGCCACATCCAGCTGTCATTGTAGATAGGGTCTTTCCAGGTTTCCTCAGACACCCTGAAGGAATTGTAAAGAATTTCCCTGTTTTTTGGTTTTGCTTTTGAAATTCCTTTTTATAGTGGGTTTGAGCTGATTCTCGCTGCCATGTTTATGCCACTCTAGACACACTTGATTCCCTTATGGAGACACATCAATACATAGGTTTAAGATTCTTACTAGTCAGTTATATTCCTCTGTGGGAAATATGAGGTTTTGAGTCTCTTTCACTTAGGAAGGTGTAGGTCTTGTCTATTCCAAAGTTGGTTTTTGAAACGGTCCCTGTGCTTATATCAAACTCTGGTTTTATGCATCACCCCACCTCTCCTTCCCCTTTATGCAGGCATAAGAGTGTTTTCTAAATGTGAGACTCTGTTCTCTTTCCTAACTCAGTTCACATGTAGCCATGTTTACAGGATCTTCATAAGTGATATCTTATGATAAGTTTCTTTTTCTGTGTGACTTATTTCACTTAGAATCATCGTACCTGAATCCACTCACTTTGCTGCTACTGGTCTTATGACATTGATTTCATGGCTGAGGGATATTCCATCGTACGTAAGTACCACAATGTTTTGAACCATTTTTATATTTCCTGGGATATTTAAGGTGTACCCAAGTTGAGGTTCTTGTAGTCAGTGCAGCCCTAAATTTGGAGGTGGCTCTTTCTTATTGATTTTCAGTTTTCCCAAGGTATATTCCCTAGACTGGAAGTGGCCTTGGCTCTGTAGCTCTGTTGTTTACTTGTTTTAGGGAACACAATGCACTCCTCCAGTGAGGCAGTTGGCAATTTACATCCCACCCATCAGCATAACAAGGCTCCCAGTTCCTCAGGGCCTGTCTTGCCTTTCTGGTTTTTACACATTTTGTGGATGTCCCTTTTGACCGGTGGGAAATGATACTTCTTTGTAGTGCAGATTTGCATTGCCCGCTTGCTTGCTTGGCCAAAAAGGGCGTATGCGTTTTCTCCTGAATATATTCAGGAGAAAACGCATACGCCCTTTTTGGCCAAGTGCACCATTGTCCAAGTTGTGCCCCTCTTCCTGTGCTTTACAGGCGATTCCAACGTACCTCTTGAAATCTGTTTCCTGCTATTTTGCCTCACTTTCAAGTCCGCCTCGTTGACTTCCCTCAACAGATTTTTGGACGATAGATGTCCTTTATCACTCTGCCAGTTTGTGAATTGCTGTGCCCCTGAGCTCCATTTCTCAACTCGTTTTTTGTGAGCTGAACGCAAGTCCAAAATTTTGGATCATGTCCTATACTGGTTCCCGGTGGGTGGCTGAGACTTTGGTTAATTCTTCTTCCTGCCGGGAAATTAGAGTGACATGTGCCCGTCCAAATGCCTAACAGCTACTCTCTCATGGGTTCTCCCTCGTCCCTTCCATCCTCTGCCAAATTGGGAACCTGTGCAAACCAGGAGGTTAAAGGGCCTGTCTCTCCAAGTTGGGAGATTGATAGTAAGGCAGTTGGAAAGTCAAACTGGAGCACCAGGAGAGGGACTATTCGTTGAGTTTTAGAAACCTTTCGTATTCACAGTGTGTCCATTCTCTAGGTTTCCTGTACATGTTATAGCTGTAGTAATATTCCCTTGAACCTGGAGAGTTGGGACCCATGGAATGGGGGCCATGCATTATTGCTTGAAAGGGTCTGCATTTGCTCACCCAATCTCTCCAATCCTCTCAGTCGCAAGTGTCCAGCCTTATGCCACATCCAGCTGTCATTGTAGATAGGGTCTTTCCAGGTTTCCTCAGACACCCTGAAGGAATTGTAAAGAATTTCCCTGTTTTTTGGTTTTGCTTTTGATATTCCTTTTTATACTGGGTTTGAGCTGATTCTCGCTGCCATGTTTATGCCACTCTAGACACACTTGATTCCCTTATGGAGACATATCAATACATAGGTTTTAAGATTCTTACTAGTCAGATATATTCCTCTGTGGGAAATATGGGGTTTTGAGTCTCTTTCACTGAGGAAGGTGTCGGTCTTGTCAATTCCAAAGTTGGTTTTTGAAACGGTCCCTGTGCTTATATCAAATTCTGGTTTTATGCATCACCCCACCTCTCCTTCCCCTTTATGCAGGCATAAGAGTGTTTTCTAAATGTGAGACTCTGTTCCCTTTCCTAACTCAATTCACGTGTAGCCATGTTTACAGGATCTTCATAAGTGATATCTTATGATAAGTTTCTTTTTCTGTGTGACTTATTTCACTTAGAATCATCGTACCTGAATCCACTCACTTTGCTGCTACTGGTCTTATGACATTGATTTCATCGCTGAGGGATATTCCATCATACGTAAGTACCACAATGTTTTGAACCATTTTTATATTTCCTGGGATATTTAAGGTGTACCCAAGTTGAGGTTCTTGTAGTCAGTGCAGCCCTAAATTTGGAGGTGGCTCTTTCTTATTGATTTTCAGTTTTCCCAAGGTATATTCCCTAGACTGGAAGTGGCCTTGGCTCTGTAGCTCTGTTGTTTACTTGTTTTAGGGAACACAGTGCACTCCTCCAGTGAGGCAGTTGGCAGTTTACATCCCGCCCTTCAGCATAACAAGGCTCCCAGTTCTCCAGGGCCTGTCTTGCCTTTCTGGTTTTTACACATTTTGTGGATGTCCCTTTTGACCGGTGGGAAGTGATACTTCTTTGTAGTGCAGATTTGCATTGCCCGCTTGCTTGCTTGGCCAAAAAGGGCGTATGCGTTTTCTCCTGAATATATTCAGGAGAAAACGCATACGCCCTTTTTGGCCAAGTGCACCATTGTCCAAGTTGTGCCCCTCTTCCTGTGCTTTACAGGCGATTCCAAGGTACCTCTTGAAATCTGTTTCCTGCTATTTTGCCTCGCTTTCAAGTCCGCCTCGTTGACTTCCCTCAACAGATTTTTGGACGATAGTTGTCCTTTATCACTCTGCCAGTTTGTGAATTGCTGTGCCCCTGAGCTCCATTTCTCAACTCGTTTTTTGTGAGCTGAACGCAAGTCCAAAATTTTGGATCATGTCCTATACTGGTTCCCGGTGGGTGGCTGAGACTTTGGTTAATTCTTCTTCCTGCCGGGAAATTAGAGTGACATGTGCCCGTCCAAATGCCTAACAGCTACTCTCTCATGGGTTCTCCCTCGTCCCTTCCATCCTCTGCCAAATTGGGAACCTGTGCAAACCAGGAGGTTAAAGGGCCTGTCTCTCCAAGTTGGGAGATTGATAGTAAGGCAGTTGGAAAGTCAAACTGGAGCACCAGGAGAGGGACTATTCGTTGAGTTTTAGAAACCTTTCGTATTCACAGTGTGTCCATTCTCTAGGTTTCCTGTACATGTTATAGCTGTAGTAATATTCCCTTGAACCTGGAGAGTTGGGACCCATGGAATGGGGGCCATGCATTATTGCTTGAAAGGGTCTGCATTTGCTCACCCAATCTCACCAATCCTCTCAGTCCCAAGTGTCCAGCCTTATGCCACATCCAGCTGTCATTGTAGATAGGGTCTTTCCAGGTTTCCTCAGACACCCTGAAGGAATTGTAAAGAATTTCCCTGTTTTTTGGTTTTGCTTTTGAAATTCCTTTTTATAGTGGGTTTGAGCTGATTATCGCTGCCATGTTTATGCCACTCTAGACACACTTGATTCCCTTATGGAGACACATCAATACATAGGTTTTAAGATTCTTACTAGTCAGATATATTCCTCTGTGGGAAATATGGGGTTTTGAGTCTCTTTCACTGAGGAAGGTGTAGGTATTGTCTATTCCAAAGTTGGTTTTTGAAACGGTCCCTGTGCTTATATCAAACTCTGGTTTTATGCATCACCCCACCTCTCCTTCCCCTTTATGCAGGCATAAGAGTGTTTTCTAAATGTGAGACTCTGTTCTCTTTCCTAACTCAGTTCACATGTAGCCATGTTTACAGGATCTTCATAAGTGATATCTTATGATAAGTTTATTTTTCTGTGTGACTTATTTCACTTAGAATCATCGTACCTGAATCCACTCACTTTGCTGCTACTGGTCTTATGACATTGATTTCATGGCTGAGGGATATTCCATCGTACGTAAGTACCACAATGTTTTGAACCATTTTTATATTTCCTGGGATATTTAAGGTGTACCCAAGTTGAGGTTCTTGTAGTCAGTGCAGCCCTAAATTTGGAGGTGGCTCTTTTTATTGATTTTCAGTTTTCCCCAGGTATATTCCCTAGACTGGAAGTGGCCTTGGCTCTGTAGCTCTGTTGTTTACTTGTTTTAGGGAACACAATGCACTCCTCCAGTGAGGCAGTTGGCAATTTACATCCCGCCCATCAGCATAACAAGGCTCCCAGTTCTCCAGGGCCTGTCTTGCCTTTCTGGTTTTTACACATTTTGTGGATGTCCCTTTTGACCGGTGGGAAGTGATACTTCTTTGTAGTGCAGATTTGCATTGCCCGCTTGCTTGCTTGGCCAAAAAGGGCGTATGCGTTTTCTCCTGAATATATTCAGGAGAAAACGCATACGCCCTTTTTGGCCAAGTGCACCATTGTCCAAGTTGTGCCCCTCTTCCTGTGCTTTACAGGCGATTCCAAGGTACCTCTTGAAATCTGTTTCCTGCTATTTTGCCTCGCTTTCAAGTCCGCCTCGTTGACTTCCCTCAACAGATTTTTGGACGATAGTTGTCCTTTATCACTCTGCCAGTTTGTGAATTGCTGTGCCCCTGAGCTCCATTTCTCAACTCGTTTTTTGTGAGCTGAACGCAAGTCCAAAATTTTGGATCATGTCCTCTACTGGTTCCCGGTGGGTGGCTGAGACTTTGGTTAATTCTTCTTCCTGCCGGGAAATTAGAGTGACATGTGCCCGTCCAAATGCCTAACAGCTACTCTCTCATGGGTTCTCCCTCGTCCCTTCCATCCTCTGGCAAATTGGGAACCTGTGCAAACCAGGAGGTTAAAGGGCCTGTCTCTCCAAGTTGGGAGATTGATAGTAAGGCAGTTGGAAAGTCAAACTGGAGCACCAGGAGAGGGACTATTCGTTGAGTTTTAGAAACCTTTCGTATTCACAGTGTGTCCATTCTCTAGGTTTCCTGTACATGTTATAGCTGTAGTAATATTCCCTTGAACCTGGAGAGTTGGGACCCATGGAATGGGGGCCATGCATTATTGCTTGAAAGGGTCTGCATTCGCTCACCCAATCTCACCAATCCTCTCAGTCCCAAGTGTCCAGCCTTATGCCACATCCAGCTGTCATTGTAGATAGGGTCTTTCCAGGTTTCCTCAGACACCCTGAAGGAATTGTAAAGAATTTCCCTGTTTTTTGGTTTTGCTTTTGAAATTCCTTTTTATAGTGGGTTTGAGCTGATTCTCGCTGCCATGTTTATGCCACTCTAGACACACTTGATTCCCTTATGGAGACACATCAATACATAGGTTTTAAGATTCTTACTAGTCAGATATATTCCTCTGTGGGAAATATGGGGTTTTGAGTCTCTTTCACTAAGGAAGGTGTCGGTCTTGTCAATTCCAAAGTTGGTTTTTGAAACGGTCCCTGTGCTTATATCAAACTCTGGTTTTATGCATCACCCCACCTCTCCTTCCCCTTTATGCAGGCATAAGAGTGTTTTCTAAATGTGAGACTCTGTTCTCTTTCCTAACTCAGTTCACGTGTAGCCATGTTTACAGGATCTTCATAAGTGATATCTTATGATAAGTTTCTTTTTCTGTGTGACTTATTTCACTTAGAATCATCGTACCTGAATCCACTCACTTTGTTGCTACTGGTCTTATGACATTGATTTCATGGCTGAGGGATATTCCATCGTACGTAAGTACCACAATGTTTTGAACCATTTTTATATTTCCTGGGATATTTAAGGTGTACCCAAGTTGAGGTTCTTGTAGTCAGTGCAGCCCTAAATTTGGAGGTGGCTCTTTCTTATTGATTTTCAGTTTTCCCAAGGTATATTCCCTAGACTGGAAGTGGCCTTGGCTCTGTAGCTCTGTTGTTTACTTGTTTTAGGGAACACAATGCACTCCTCCAGTGAGGCAGTTGGCAATTTACATCCCACCCATCAGCATAACAAGGCTCCCAGTTCCTCAGGGCCTGTCTTGCTTTTCTGGTTTTTACACATTTTGTGGATGTCCCTTTTGAAGGTGGGAAATGATACTTCTTTGTAGTGCAGATTTGCATTGCCCGCTTGCTTGCTTGGCCAAAAAGGGCGTATGCGTTTTCTCCTGAATATATTCAGGAGAAAACGCATACGCCCTTTTTGGCCAAGTGCACCATTGTCCAAGTTGTGCCCCTCTTCCTGTGCTTTACAGGCGATTCCAACGTACCTCTTGAAATCTGTTTCCTGCTATTTTGCCTCACTTTCAAGTCCGCCTCGTTGACTTCCCTCAACAGATTTTTGGACGATAGTTGTCCTTTATCACTCTGCCAGTTTGTGAATTGCTGTGCCCCTGAGCTCCATTTCTCAACTCGTTTTTTGTGAGCTGAACGCAAGTCCAAAATTTTGGATCATGTCCTATACTGGTTCCCGGTGGGTGGCTGAGACTTTGGTTAATTCTTCTTCCTGCCGGGAAATTAGAGTGACATGTGCCCGTCCAAATGCCTAACAGCTACTCTCTCATGGGTTCTCCCTCGTCCCTTCCATCCTCTGTCAAATTGGGAACCTGTGCAAACCAGGAGGTTAAAGGGCCTGTCTCTCCAAGTTGGGAGATTGATAGTAAGGCAGTTGGAAAGTCAAACTGGAGCACCAGGAGAGGGACTATTCGTTGAGTTTTAGAAACCTTTCGTATTCACAGTGTGTCCATTCTCTAGGTTTCCTGTACATGTTATAGCTGTAGTAATATTCCCTTGAACCTGGAGAGTTGGGACCCATGGAATGGGGGCCATGCATTATTGCTTGAAAGGGTCTGCATTTGCTCACCCAATCTCACCAATCCTCTCAGTCCCAAGTGTCCAGCCTTATGCCACATCCAGCTGTCATTGTAGATAGGGTCTTTCCAGGTTTCCTCAGACACCCTGAAGGAATTGTAAAGAATTTCCCTGTTTTTTGGTTTTGCTTTTGAAATTCCTTTTTATAGTGGGTTTGAGCTGATTCTCGCTGCCATGTTTATGCCACTCTAGACACACTTGATTCCCTTATGGAGACATATCAATACATAGGTTTTAAGATTCTTACTAGTCAGATATATTCCTCTGCGGGAAATATGCGGTTTTGAGTCTCTTTCACTGAGGAAGGTGTAGGTCTTGTCTATTCCAAAGTTGGTTTTTGGAACGGTCCCTGTGCTTATATCAAACTCTGGTTTTATGCATCACCCCACCTCTGCTTCCCCTTTATGCAGGCATAAGAGTGTTTTCTAAATGTGAGACTCTGTTCTCTTTCCTAACTCAGTTCACGTGTAGCCATGTTTACAGGATCTTCATAAGTGATATCTTATGATAAGTTTCTTTTTCTGTGTGACTTATTTCACTTAGAATCATCGTACCTGAATCCACTCACTTTGCTGCTACTGGTCGTATGACATTGATTTCATGGCTGAGGGATATTCCATCGTACGTAAGTACCACAATGTTTTGAACCATTTTTATATTTCCTGGGATATTTAAGGTGTACCCAAGTTGAGGTTCTTGTAGCCAGTGCAGCCCTAAATTTGGAGGTGGCTCTTTCTTATTGATTTTCAGTTTTCCCAAGGTATATTCCCTAGACTGGAAGTGGCCTTGGCTCTGTAGCTCTGTTGTTTACTTGTTTTAGGGAACACAATGCACTCCTCCAGTGAGGCAGTTGGCAATTTACATCCCGCCCATCAGCATAACAAGGCTCCCTGTTCTCCAGGGCCTGTCTTGCCTTTCTGGTTTTTACACATTTTGTGGATGTCCCTTTTGACCGGTGGGAAGTGATACTTCTTTGTAGTGCAGATTTGCATTGCCCGCTTGCTTGCTTGGCCAAAAAGGGCGTATGCGTTTTCTCCTGAATATATTCAGGAGAAAACGCATAAGCCCTTTTTGGCCAAGTGCACCATTGTCCAAGTTGTGCCCCTTTTCCTGTGCTTTACAGGCGATTCCAAGGTACCTCTTGAAATCTGTTTCCTGCTATTTTGCCTCGCTTTCAAGTCTGCCTCGTTGACTTCCCTCAACAGATTTTTGGACGATAGTTGTCCTTTATCACTCTGCCAGTTTGTGAATTGCTGTGCCCCTGAGCTCCATTTCTCAACTCGTTTTTTGTGAGGTGAACACAAGTCCAAAATTTTGGATCATGTCCTATACTGGTTCCCGGTGGGTGGCTGAGACTTTGGTTAATTCTTCTTCCTGCCGGGAAATTAGAGTGACATGTGCCCGTCCAAATGCCTAACAGCTACTCTCTCATGGGTTCTCCCTCGTCCCTTCCATCCTCTGGCAAATTGGGAACCTGTGCAAACCAGGAGGTTAAAGGGCCTGTCTCTCCAAGTTGGGAGATTGATAGTAAGGCAGTTGGAAAGTCAAACTGGAGCACCAGGAGAGGGACTATTCGTTGAGTTTTAGAAACCTTTCATATTCACAGTGTGTCCATTCTCTAGGTTTCCTGTACATGTTATAGCTGTAGTAATATTCCCTTGAACCTGGAGAGTTGGGACCCATGGAATGGGGGCCATGCATTATTGCTTGAAAGGGTCTGCATTTGCTCACCCAATCTCACCAATCCTCTCAGTCCCAAGTGTCCAGCCTTATGCCACATCCAGCTGTCATTGTAGATAGGGTCTTTCCAGGTTTCCTCAGACACCCTGAAGGAATTGTAAAGAATTTCCCTGTTTTTTGGTTTTGCTTTTGAAATTCCTTTTTATAGTGGGTTTGAGCTGATAATCGCTGCCATGTTTATGCCACTCTAGACACACTTGATTCCCTTATGGAGACATATCAATACATAGGTTTTAAGATTCTTACTAGTCAGATATATTCCTCTGTGGGAAATATGGGGTTTTGAGTCTCTTTCACTGAGGAAGGTGTCGGTCTTGTCAGTTCCAAAGTTGGTTTTTGAAACGGTCCCTGTGCTTATATCAAACTCTGGTTTTATGCATCACCCCACCTCTCCTTCCCCTTTATGCAGGCATAAGAGTGTTTTCTAAATGTGAGACTCTGTTCTCTTTCCTAACTCAGTTCACGTGTAGCCATGTTTACAGGATCTTCATAAGTGATATCTTATGATAAGTTTCTTTTTCTGTGTGACTTATTTCACTTAGAATCATCGTACCTGAATCCACTCACTTTGCTGCTACTGGTCTTATGACATTGATTTCATGGCTGAGGGATATTCCATCGTACGTAAGTACCACAATGTTTTGAACCATTTTTATATTTCCTGGGATATTTAAGGTGTACCCAAGTTGAGGTTCTTGTAGTCAGTGCAGCCCTAAATTTGGAGGTGGCTCTTTCTTATGGATTTTCACTTTTCCCAAGGTATATTCCCTAGACTGGAAGTGGCCTTGGCTCTGTAGCTCTGTTGTTTACTTGTTTTAGGGAACACAATGCACTCCTCCAGTGAGGCAGTTGGAAATTTACATCCCGCCCATCAGCATAACAAGGCTCCCAGTTCTCCAGGGCCTGTCTTGCCTTTCTGGTTTTTACACATTTTGTGGATGTCCCTTTAAAGGGTGGGAAATGATACTTCTTTGTAGTGCAGATTTGCATTGCCCGCTTGCTTGCTTGGCCAAAAAGGGCGTATGCTTTTTCTCCTGAATATATTCAGGAGAAAACGCATACGCCCTTTTTGGCCAAGTGCACCATTGTCCAAGTTGTGCCCCTCTTCCTGTGCTTTACAGGCGATTCCAAGGTACCTCTTGAAATCTGTTTCCTGCTATTTTGCCTCGCTTTCAAGTCCGCCTCGTTGACTTCCCTCAACAGATTTTTGGACGATAGTTGTCCTTTATCACTCTGCCAGTTTGTGAATTGCTGTGCCCCTGAGCTCCATTTCTCAACTCGTTTTTTGTGAGCTGAACGCAAGTCCAAAATTTTGGATCATGTCCTATACTGGTTCCCGGTGGGTGGATGAGACTTTGGTAAATTCTTCTTCCTGCCGGGAAATTAGAGTGACATGTGCCCGTCCAAATGCCTAACAGCTACTCTCTCATGGGTTCTCCCTCGTCCCTTCCATCCTCTGGCAAATTGGGAACCTGTGCAAACCAGGAGGTTAAAGGGCCTGTCTCTCCAAGTTGGGAGATTGATAGTAAGGCAGTTGGAAAGTCAAACTGGAGCACCAGGAGAGGGACTATTCGTTGAGTTTTAGAAACCTTTCGTATTCACAGTGTGTCCATTCTCTAGGTTTCCTGTACATGTTATAGCTGTAGTAATATTCTCTTGAACCTGGAGAGTTGGGACCCATGGAATGGGGGCCATGCATTATTGCTTGAAAGGGTCTGCATTTGCTCACCCAATCTCACCAATCCTCTCAGTCCCAAGTGTCCAGCCTTATGCCACATCCAGCTGTCATTGTAGATAGGGTCTTTCCAGGTTTCCTCAGACACCCTGAAGGAATTGTAAAGAATTTCCCTGTTTTTTGGTTTTGCTTTTGAAATTCCTTTTTATAGTGGGTTTGAGCTGATTCTCGCTGCCATGTTTATGCCACTCTAGACACACTTGATTCCCTTATGGAGTCATATCAATACATAGGTTTTAAGATTCTTACTAGTCAGATATATTCCTCTGCGGGAAATATGGGGTTTTGAGTCTCTTTCACTGAGGAAGGTGTAGGTCTTGTCTATTCCAAAGTTGGTTTTTGGAACGGTCCCTGTGCTTATATCAAACTCTGGTTTTATGCATCACCCCACCTCTCCTTCCCCTTTATGCAGGCATAAGAGTGTTTTCTAAATGTGAGACTCTGTTCTCTTTCCTAACTCAGTTCACGTGTAGCCATGTTTACAGGATCTTCATAAGTGATATCTTATGATAAGTTTCTTTTTCTGTGTGACTTATTTCACTTAGAATCATCGTACCTGAATCCACTCACTTTGCTGCTACTGGTCTTATGACATTGATTTCATGGCTGAGGGATATTCCATCGTACGTAAGTACCACAATGTTTTGAACCATTTTTATATTTCCTGGGATATTTAAGGTGTACCCAAGTTGAGGTTCTTGTAGCCAGTGCAGCCCTAAATTTGGAGGTGGCTCTTTCTTATTGATTTTCAGTTTTCCCCAGGTATATTCCCTAGACTGGAAGTGGCCTTGGCTCTGTAGCTCTGTTGTTTACTTGTTTTAGGGAACACAATGCACTCCTCCAGTGAGGCAGTTGGCAATTTACATCCCGCCCATCAGCATAACAAGGCTCCCTGTTCTCCAGGGCCTGTCTTGCCTTTCTGGTTTTTACACATTTTGTGGATGTCCCTTTTGACCAGTGGGAAGTGATACTTCTTTGTAGTGCAGATTTGCATTGCCCGCTTGCTTGCTTGGCCAAAAAGGGCGTATGCGTTTTCTCCTGAATATATTCAGGAGAAAACGCATACGCCCTTTTTGGCCAAGTGTACCATTGTCCAAGTTGTGCCCCTCTTCCTGTGCTTTACAGGCGATTCCAGCGTACCTCTTGAAATCTGTTTCCTGCTATTTTGCCTCACTTTCAAGTCCGCCTCGTTGACTTCCCTCAACAGATTTTTGGACGATAGTTGTCCTTTATCACTCTGCCAGTTTGTGAATTGCTGTGCCCCTGAGCTCCATTTCTCAACTCGTTTTTTGTGAGCTGAACGCAAGTCCAAAATTTTGGATTATGTCCTATACTGGTTCCCGGTGGGTGGCTGAGACTTTGGTTAATTCTTCTTCCTGCCGGGAAATTAGAGTGACATGTGCCCGTCCAAATGCCTAACAGCTACTCTCTCATGGGTTCTCCCTCGTCCCTTCCATCCTCTGCCAAATTGGGAACCTGTGCAAACCAGGAGGTTAAAGGGCCTGTCTCTCCAAGTTGGGAGATTGATAGTAAGGCAGTTGGAAAGTCAAACTGGAGCACCAGGAGAGGGACTATTCGTTGAGTTTTAGAAACCTTTCGTATTCACTGTGTGTCCATTCTCTAGGTTTCCTGTACATGTTATAGCTGTAGTAATATTCCCTTGAACCTGGAGAGTTGGGACCCATGGAATGGGGGCCATGCATTATTGCTTGAAAGGGTCTGCATTTGCTCACCCAATCTCACCAATCCTCTCAGTCCCAAGTGTCCAGCCTTATGCCACATCCAGCTGTCATTGTAGATACGGTCTTTCCAGGTTTCCTCAGACACCCTGAAGGAATTGTAAAGAATTTCCCTGTTTTTTGGTTTTGCTTTTGAAATTCCTTTTTATAGTGGGTTTGAGCTGATTCTCGCTGCCATGTTTATGCCACTCTAGACACACTTGATTCCCTTATGGAGTCATATCAATACATAGGTTTTAAGATTCTTACTAGTCAGATATATTCCTCTGCGGGAAATATGGGGTTTTGAGTCTCTTTCACTGAGGAAGGTGTAGGTCTTGTCTATTCCAAAGTTGGTTTTTGGAACGGTCCCTGTGCTTATATCAAACTCTGGTTTTATGCATCACCCCACCTCTCCTTCCCCTTTATGCAGGCATAAGAGTGTTTTCTAAATGTGAGACTCTGTTCTCTTTCCTAACTCAGTTCACGTGTAGCCATGTTTACAGGATCTTCATAAGTGAGATCTTATGATAAGTTTCTTTTTCTGTGTGACTTATTTCACTTAGAATCATCGTACCTGAATCCACTCACTTTGCTGCTACTGGTCTTATGACATTGATTTCATGGCTGAGGGATATTCCATCGTACGTAAGTACCACAATGTTTTGAACCATTTTTATATTTCCTGGGATATTTAAGGTGTACCCAAGTTGAGGTTCTTGTAGCCAGTGCAGCCCTAAATTTGGAGGTGGCTCTTTCTTATTGATTTTCAGTTTTCCCCAGGTATATTCCCTAGACTGGAAGTGGCCTTGGCTCTGTAGCTCTGTTGTTTACTTGTTTTAGGGAACACAATGCACTCCTCCAGTGAGGCAGTTGGCAATTTACATCCCGCCCATCAGCATAACAAGGCTCCCTGTTCTCCAGGGCCTGTCTTGCCTTTCTGGTTTTTACACATTTTGTGGATGTCCCTTTTGACCGGTGGGAAGTGATACTTCTTTGTAGTGCAGATTTGCATTGCCCGCTTGCTTGCTTGGCCAAAAAGGGCGTATGCGTTTTCTCCTGAATATATTCAGGAGAAAACGCATACGCCCTTTTTGGCCAAGTGCACCATTGTCCAAGTTGTGCCCCTCTTCCTGTGCTTTACAGGCGATTCCAACCTACCTCTTGAAATCTGTTTCCTGCTATTTTGCCTCACTTTCAAGTCCGCCTCGTTGACTTCCCTCAACAGATTTTTGGACGATAGTTGTCCTTTATCACTCTGCCAGTTTGTGAATTGCTGTGCCCCTGAGCTCCATTTCTCAACTCATTTTTTGTGAGCTGAACGCAAGTCCAAAATTTTGGATCATGTCCTATACTGGTTCCCGGTGGGTGGCTGAGACTTTGGTTAATTCTTCTTCCTGCCGGGAAATTAGAGTGACATGTGCCCGTCCAAATGCCTAACAGCTACTCTCTCATGGGTTCTCCCTCGTCCCTTCCATCCTCTGCCAAATTGGGAACCTGTGCAAACCAGGAGGTTAAAGGGCCTGTCTCTCCAAGTTGGGAGATTGATAGTAAGGCAGTTGGAAAGTCAAACTGGAGCACCAGGAGAGGGACTATTCGTTGAGTTTTAGAAACCTTTCGTATTCACAGTGTGTCCATTCTCTAGGTTTCCTGTACATGTTATAGCTGTAGTAATATTCCCTTGAACCTGGAGAGTTGGGACCCATGGAATGGGGGCCATGCATTATTGCTTGAAAGGGTCTGCATTTGCTCACCCAATCTCTCCAATCCTCTCAGTCCCAAGTGTCCAGCCTTATGCCACATCCAGCTGTCATTGTAGATAGGGTCTTTCCAGGTTTCCTCAGACACCCTGAAGGAATTGTAAAGAATTTCCCTGTTTTTTGGTTTTGCTTTTGAAATTCCTTTTTATACTGGGTTTGAGCTGATTCTCGCTGCCATGTTTATGCCACTCTAGACACACTTGATTCCCTTATGGAGACATATCAATACATAGGTTTTAAGATTCTTACTAGTCAGATATATTCCTCTGCGGGAAATATGGGGTTTTGAGTCTCTTTCACTGAGGAAGGTGTAGGTCTTGTCTATTCCAAAGTTGGTTTTTGGAACGGTCCCTGTGCTTATATCAAACTCTGGTTTTATGCATCACCCCACCTCTCCTTCCCCTTTATGCAGGCATAAGAGTGTTTTCTAAATGTGAGACTCTGTTCTCTTTCCTAACTCAGTTCACGTGTAGCCATGTTTACAGGATCTTCATAAGTGAGATCTTATGATAAGTTTCTTTTTCTGTGTGACTTATTTCACTTAGAATCATCGTACCTGAATCCACTCACTTTGCTGCTACTGGTCTTATGACATTGATTTCATGGCTGAGGGATATTCCATCGTACGTAAGTACCACAATGTTTTGAACCATTTTTATATTTCCTGGGATATTTAAGGTGTACCCAAGTTGAGGTTCTTGTAGCCAGTGCAGCCCTAAATTTGGAGGTGGCTCTTTCTTATTGATTTTCAGTTTTCCCCAGGTATATTCCCTAGACTGGAAGTGGCCTTGGCTCTGTAGCTCTGTTGTTTACTTGTTTTAGGGAACACAATGCACTCCTCCAGTGAGGCAGTTGGCAATTTACATCCCGCCCATCAGCATAACAAGGCTCCCTGTTCTCCAGGGCCTGTCTTGCCTTTCTGGTTTTTACACATTTTGTGGATGTCCCTTTTGACCGGTGGGAAGTGATACTTCTTTGTAGTGCAGATTTGCATTGCCCGCTTGCTTGCTTGGCCAAAAAGGGCGTATGCGTTTTCTCCTGAATATATTCAGGAGAAAACGCATACGCCCTTTTTGGCCAAGTGCACCATTGTCCAAGTTGTGCCCCTCTTCCTGTGCTTTACAGGCGATTCCAACCTACCTCTTGAAATCTGTTTCCTGCTATTTTGCCTCACTTTCAAGTCCGCCTCGTTGACTTCCCTCAACAGATTTTTGGACGATAGTTGTCCTTTATCACTCTGCCAGTTTGTGAATTGCTGTGCCCCTGAGCTCCATTTCTCAACTCGTTTTTTGTGAGCTGAACGCAAGTCCAAAATTTTGGATCATGTCCTATACTGGTTCCCGGTGGGTGGCTGAGACTTTGGTTAATTCTTCTTCCTGCCGGGAAATTAGAGTGACATGTGCCCGTCCAAATGCCTAACAGCTACTCTCTCATGGGTTCTCCCTCGTCCCTTCCATCCTCTGCCAAATTGGGAACCTGTGCAAACCAGGAGGTTAAAGGGCCTGTCTCTCCAAGTTGGGAGATTGATAGTAAGGCAGTTGGAAAGTCAAACTGGAGCACCAGGAGAGGGACTATTCGTTGAGTTTTAGAAACCTTTCGTATTCACAGTGTGTCCATTCTCTAGGTTTCCTGTACATGTTATAGCTGTAGTAATATTCCCTTGAACCTGGAGAGTTGGGACCCATGGAATGGGGGCCATGCATTATTGCTTGAAAGGGTCTGCATTTGCTCACCCAATCTCTCCAATCCTCTCAGTCCCAAGTGTCCAGCCTTATGCCACATCCAGCTGTCATTGTAGATAGGGTCTTTCCAGGTTTCCTCAGACACCCTGAAGGAATTGTAAAGAATTTCCCTGTTTTTTGGTTTTGCTTTTGAAATTCCTTTTTATACTGGGTTTGAGCTGATTCTCGCTGCCATGTTTATGCCACTCTAGACACACTTGATTCCCTTATGGAGACATATCAATACATAGGTTTTAAGATTCTTACTAGTCAGATATATTCCTCTGTGGGAAATATGGGGTTTTGAGTCTCTTTCACTGAGGAAGGTGTCGGTCTTGTCAATTCCAAAGTTGGTTTTTGAAACGGTCCCTGTGCTTATATCAAACTCTGGTTTTATGCATCACCCCACCTCTCCTTCCCCTTTATGCAGGCATAAGAGTGTTTTCTAAATGTGAGACTCTGTTCTCTTTCCTAACTCAGTTCACATTTAGCCATGTTTACAGGATCTTCATAAGTGATATCTTATGATAAGTTTCTTTTTCTGTGTGACTTATTTCACTTAGAATCATCGTACCTGAATCCACTCACTTTGCTGCTACTGGTCTTATGACATTGATTTCATGGCTGAGGGATATTCCATCGTACGTAAGTACCACAATGTTTTGAACCATTTTTATATTTCCTGGGATATTTAAGGTGTACCCAAGTTGAGGTTCTTGTAGCCAGTGCAGTCCTAAATTTGGAGGTGGCTCTTTCTTATTGATTTTCAGTTTTCCCCAGGTATATTCCCTAGACTGGAAGTGGCCTTGGCTCTGTAGCTCTGTTGTTTACTTGTTTTAGGGAACACAATGCACTCCTCCAGTGAGGCAGTTGGCAATTTACATCCCGCCCATCAGCATAACAAGGCTCCCTGTTCTCCAGGGCCTGTCTTGCCTTTCTGGTTTTTACACATTTTGTGGATGTCCCTTTTGACCGGTGGGAAGTGATACTTCTTTGTAGTGCAGATTTGCATTGCCCGCTTGCTTGCTTGGCCAAAAAGGGCGTATGCGTTTTCTCCTGAATATATTCAGGAGAAAACGCATACGCCCTTTTTGGCCAAGTGTACCATTGTCCAAGTTGTGCCCCTCTTCCTGTGCTTTACAGGCGATTCCAGCGTACCTCTTGAAATCTGTTTCCTGCTATTTTGCCTCACTTTCAAGTCCGCCTCGTTGACTTCCCTCAACAGATTTTTGGACGATAGTTGTCCTTTATCACTCTGCCAGTTTGTGAATTGCTGTGCCCCTGAGCTCCATTTCTCAACTCGTTTTTTGTGAGCTGAACGCAAGTCCAAAATTTTGGATTATGTCCTATACTGGTTCCCGGTGGGTGGCTGAGACTTTGGTTAATTCTTCTTCCTGCCGGGAAATTAGAGTGACATGTGCCCGTCCAAATGCCTAACAGCTACTCTCTCATGGGTTCTCCCTCGTCCCTTCCATCCTCTGCCAAATTGGGAACCTGTGCAAACCAGGAGGTTAAAGGGCCTGTCTCTCCAAGTTGGGAGATTGATAGTAAGGCAGTTGGAAAGTCAAACTGGAGCACCAGGAGAGGGACTATTCGTTGAGTTTTAGAAACCTTTCGTATTCACTGTGTGTCCATTCTCTAGGTTTCCTGTACATGTTATAGCTGTAGTAATATTCCCTTGAACCTGGAGAGTTGGGACCCATGGAATGGGGGCCATGCATTATTGCTTGAAAGGGTCTGCATTTGCTCACCCAATCTCACCAATCCTCTCAGTCCCAAGTGTCCAGCCTTATGCCACATCCAGCTGTCATTGTAGATACGGTCTTTCCAGGTTTCCTCAGACACCCTGAAGGAATTGTAAAGAATTTCCCTGTTTTTTGGTTTTGCTTTTGAAATTCCTTTTTATAGTGGGTTTGAGCTGATTCTCGCTGCCATGTTTATGCCACTCTAGACACACTTGATTCCCTTATGGAGTCATATCAATACATAGGTTTTAAGATTCTTACTAGTCAGATATATTCCTCTGCGGGAAATATGGGGTTTTGAGTCTCTTTCACTGAGGAAGGTGTAGGTCTTGTCTATTCCAAAGTTGGTTTTTGGAACGGTCCCTGTGCTTATATCAAACTCTGGTTTTATGCATCACCCCACCTCTCCTTCCCCTTTATGCAGGCATAAGAGTGTTTTCTAAATGTGAGACTCTGTTCTCTTTCCTAACTCAGTTCACGTGTAGCCATGTTTACAGGATCTTCATAAGTGAGATCTTATGATAAGTTTCTTTTTCTGTGTGACTTATTTCACTTAGAATCATCGTACCTGAATCCACTCACTTTGCTGCTACTGGTCTTATGACATTGATTTCATGGCTGAGGGATATTCCATCGTACGTAAGTACCACAATGTTTTGAACCATTTTTATATTTCCTGGGATATTTAAGGTGTACCCAAGTTGAGGTTCTTGTAGCCAGTGCAGCCCTAAATTTGGAGGTGGCTCTTTCTTATTGATTTTCAGTTTTCCCCAGGTATATTCCCTAGACTGGAAGTGGCCTTGGCTCTGTAGCTCTGTTGTTTACTTGTTTTAGGGAACACAATGCACTCCTCCAGTGAGGCAGTTGGCAATTTACATCCCGCCCATCAGCATAACAAGGCTCCCTGTTCTCCAGGGCCTGTCTTGCCTTTCTGGTTTTTACACATTTTGTGGATGTCCCTTTTGACCGGTGGGAAGTGATACTTCTTTGTAGTGCAGATTTGCATTGCCCGCTTGCTTGCTTGGCCAAAAAGGGCGTATGCGTTTTCTCCTGAATATATTCAGGAGAAAACGCATACGCCCTTTTTGGCCAAGTGCACCATTGTCCAAGTTGTGCCCCTCTTCCTGTGCTTTACAGGCGATTCCAACCTACCTCTTGAAATCTGTTTCCTGCTATTTTGCCTCACTTTCAAGTCCGCCTCGTTGACTTCCCTCAACAGATTTTTGGACGATAGTTGTCCTTTATCACTCTGCCAGTTTGTGAATTGCTGTGCCCCTGAGCTCCATTTCTCAACTCATTTTTTGTGAGCTGAACGCAAGTCCAAAATTTTGGATCATGTCCTATACTGGTTCCCGGTGGGTGGCTGAGACTTTGGTTAATTCTTCTTCCTGCCGGGAAATTAGAGTGACATGTGCCCGTCCAAATGCCTAACAGCTACTCTCTCATGGGTTCTCCCTCGTCCCTTCCATCCTCTGCCAAATTGGGAACCTGTGCAAACCAGGAGGTTAAAGGGCCTGTCTCTCCAAGTTGGGAGATTGATAGTAAGGCAGTTGGAAAGTCAAACTGGAGCACCAGGAGAGGGACTATTCGTTGAGTTTTAGAAACCTTTCGTATTCACAGTGTGTCCATTCTCTAGGTTTCCTGTACATGTTATAGCTGTAGTAATATTCCCTTGAACCTGGAGAGTTGGGACCCATGGAATGGGGGCCATGCATTATTGCTTGAAAGGGTCTGCATTTGCTCACCCAATCTCTCCAATCCTCTCAGTCCCAAGTGTCCAGCCTTATGCCACATCCAGCTGTCATTGTAGATAGGGTCTTTCCAGGTTTCCTCAGACACCCTGAAGGAATTGTAAAGAATTTCCCTGTTTTTTGGTTTTGCTTTTGAAATTCCTTTTTATACTGGGTTTGAGCTGATTCTCGCTGCCATGTTTATGCCACTCTAGACACACTTGATTCCCTTATGGAGACATATCAATACATAGGTTTTAAGATTCTTACTAGTCAGATATATTCCTCTGTGGGAAATATGGGGTTTTGAGTCTCTTTCACTGAGGAAGGTGTCGGTCTTGTCAATTCCAAAGTTGGTTTTTGAAACGGTCCCTGTGCTTATATCAAACTCTGGTTTTATGCATCACCCCACCTCTCCTTCCCCTTTATGCAGGCATAAGAGTGTTTTCTAAATGTGAGACTCTGTTCTCTTTCCTAACTCAGTTCACGTTTAGCCATGTTTACAGGATCTTCATAAGTGATATCTTATGATAAGTTTCTTTTTCTGTGTGACTTATTTCACTTAGAATCATCGTACCTGAATCCACTCACTTTGCTGCTACTGGTCTTATGACATTGATTTCATGGCTGAGGGATATTCCATCGTATGTAAGTACCACAATGTTTTGAACCATTTTTATATTTCCTGGGATATTTAAGGTGTACCCAAGTTGAGGTTCTTGTAGCCAGTGCAGCCCTAAATTTGGAGGTGGCTCTTTCTTATTGATTTTCAGTTTTCCCCAGGTATATTCCCTAGACTGGAAGTGGCCTTGGCTCTGTAGCTCTGTTGTTTACTTGTTTTAGGGAACACAATGCACTCCTCCAGTGAGGCAGTTGGCAATTTACATCCCGCCCATCAGCATAACAAGGCTCCCTGTTCTCCAGGGCCTGTCTTGCCTTTCTGGTTTTTACACATTTTGTGGATGTCCCTTTTGACCGGTGGGAAGTGATACTTCTTTGTAGTGCAGATTTGCATTGCCCGCTTGCTTGCTTGGCCAAAAAGGGCGTATGTGTTTTCTCCTGAATATATTCAGGAGAAAACGCATACGCCCTTTTTGGCCAAGTGTACCATTGTCCAAGTTGTGCCCCTCTTCCTGTGCTTTACAGGCGATTCCAGCGTACCTCTTGAAATCTGTTTCCTGCTATTTTGCCTCACTTTCAAGTCCGCCTCGTTGACTTCCCTCAACAGATTTTTGGACGATAGTTGTCCTTTATCACTCTGCCAGTTTGTGAATTGCTGTGCCCCTGAGCTCCATTTCTCAACTCGTTTTTTGTGAGCTGAACGCAAGTCCAAAATTTTGGATTATGTCCTATACTGGTTCCCGGTGGGTGGCTGAGACTTTGGTTAATTCTTCTTCCTGCCGGGAAATTAGAGTGACATGTGCCCGTCCAAATGCCTAACAGCTACTCTCTCATGGGTTCTCCCTCGTCCCTTCCATCCTCTGCCAAATTGGGAACCTGTGCAAACCAGGAGGTTAAAGGGCCTGTCTCTCCAAGTTGGGAGATTGATAGTAAGGCAGTTGGAAAGTCAAACTGGAGCACCAGGAGAGGGACTATTCGTTGAGTTTTAGAAACCTTTCGTATTCACTGTGTGTCCATTCTCTAGGTTTCCTGTACATGTTATAGCTGTAGTAATATTCCCTTGAACCTGGAGAGTTGGGACCCATGGAATGGGGGCCATGCATTATTGCTTGAAAGGGTCTGCATTTGCTCACCCAATCTCACCAATCCTCTCAGTCCCAAGTGTCCAGCCTTATGCCACATCCAGCTGTCATTGTTGATACGGTCTTTCCAGGTTTCCTCAGACACCCTGAAGGAATTGTAAAGAATTTCCCTGTTTTTTGGTTTTGCTTTTGAAATTCCTTTTTATAGTGGGTTTGAGCTGATTCTCGCTGCCATGTTTATGCCACTCTAGACACACTTGATTCCCTTATGGAGTCATATCAATACATAGGTTTTAAGATTCTTACTAGTCAGATATATTCCTCTGCGGGAAATATGGGGTTTTGAGTCTCTTTCACTGAGGAAGGTGTAGGTCTTGTCTATTCCAAAGTTGGTTTTTGGAACGGTCCCTGTGCTTATATCAAACTCTGGTTTTATGCATCACCCCACCTCTCCTTCCCCTTTATGCAGGCATAAGAGTGTTTTCTAAATGTGAGACTCTGTTCTCTTTCCTAACTCAGTTCACGTGTAGCCATGTTTACAGGATCTTCATAAGTGAGATCTTATGATAAGTTTCTTTTTCTGTGTGACTTATTTCACTTAGAATCATCGTACCTGAATCCACTCACTTTGCTGCTACTGGTCTTATGACATTGATTTCATGGCTGAGGGATATTCCATCGTACGTAAGTACCACAATGTTTTGAACCATTTTTATATTTCCTGGGATATTTAAGGTGTACCCAAGTTGAGGTTCTTGTAGCCAGTGCAGCCCTAAATTTGGAGGTGGCTCTTTCTTATTGATTTTCAGTTTTCCCCAGGTATATTCCCTAGACTGGAAGTGGCCTTGGCTCTGTAGCTCTGTTGTTTACTTGTTTTAGGGAACACAATGCACTCCTCCAGTGAGGCAGTTGGCAATTTACATCCCGCCCATCAGCATAACAAGGCTCCCTGTTCTCCAGGGCCTGTCTTGCCTTTCTGGTTTTTACACATTTTGTGGATGTCCCTTTTGACCGGTGGGAAGTGATACTTCTTTGTAGTGCAGATTTGCATTGCCCGCTTGCTTGCTTGGCCAAAAAGGGCGTATGCGTTTTCTCCTGAATATATTCAGGAGAAAACGCATACGCCCTTTTTGGCCAAGTGCACCATTGTCCAAGTTGTGCCCCTCTTCCTGTGCTTTACAGGCGATTCCAACCTACCTCTTGAAATCTGTTTCCTGCTATTTTGCCTCACTTTCAAGTCCGCCTCGTTGACTTCCCTCAACAGATTTTTGGACGATAGTTGTCCTTTATCACTCTGCCAGTTTGTGAATTGCTGTGCCCCTGAGCTCCATTTCTCAACTCGTTTTTTGTGAGCTGAACGCAAGTCCAAAATTTTGGATCATGTCCTATACTGGTTCCCGGTGGGTGGCTGAGACTTTGGTTAATTCTTCTTCCTGCCGGGAAATTAGAGTGACATGTGCCCGTCCAAATGCCTAACAGCTACTCTCTCATGGGTTCTCCCTCGTCCCTTCCATCCTCTGCCAAATTGGGAACCTGTGCAAACCAGGAGGTTAAAGGGCCTGTCTCTCCAAGTTGGGAGATTGATAGTAAGGCAGTTGGAAAGTCAAACTGGAGCACCAGGAGAGGGACTATTCGTTGAGTTTTAGAAACCTTTCGTATTCACAGTGTGTCCATTCTCTAGGTTTCCTGTACATGTTATAGCTGTAGTAATATTCCCTTGAACCTGGAGAGTTGGGACCCATGGAATGGGGGCCATGCATTATTGCTTGAAAGGGTCTGCATTTGCTCACCCAATCTCTCCAATCCTCTCAGTCCCAAGTGTCCAGCCTTATGCCACATCCAGCTGTCATTGTAGATAGGGTCTTTCCAGGTTTCCTCAGACACCCTGAAGGAATTGTAAAGAATTTCCCTGTTTTTTGGTTTTGCTTTTGAAATTCCTTTTTATACTGGGTTTGAGCTGATTCTCGCTGCCATGTTTATGCCACTCTAGACACACTTGATTCCCTTATGGAGACATATCAATACATAGGTTTTAAGATTCTTACTAGTCAGATATATTCCTCTGTGGGAAATATGGGGTTTTGAGTCTCTTTCATTGAGGAAGGTGTCGGTCTTGTCAATTCCAAAGTTGGTTTTTGAAACGGTCCCTGTGCTTATATCAAACTCTGGTTTTATGCATCACCCCACCTCTCCTTCCCCTTTATGCAGGCATAAGAGTGTTTTCTAAATGTGAGACTCTGTTCTCTTTCCTAACTCAGTTCACATTTAGCCATGTTTACAGGATCTTCATAAGTGATATCTTATGATAAGTTTCTTTTTCTGTGTGACTTATTTCACTTAGAATCATCGTACCTGAATCCACTCACTTTGCTGCTACTGGTCTTATGACATTGATTTCATGGCTGAGGGATATTCCATCGTACGTAAGTACCACAATGTTTTGAACCATTTTTATATTTCCTGGGATATTTAAGGTGTACCCAAGTTGAGGTTCTTGTAGCCAGTGCAGTCCTAAATTTGGAGGTGGCTCTTTCTTATTGATTTTCAGTTTTCCCCAGGTATATTCCCTAGACTGGAAGTGGCCTTGGCTCTGTAGCTCTGTTGTTTACTTGTTTTAGGGAACACAATGCACTCCTCCAGTGAGGCAGTTGGCAATTTACATCCCGCCCATCAGCATAACAAGGCTCCCTGTTCTCCAGGGCCTGTCTTGCCTTTCTGGTTTTTACACATTTTGTGGATGTCCCTTTTGACCGGTGGGAAGTGATACTTCTTTGTAGTGCAGATTTGCATTGCCCGCTTGCTTGCTTGGCCAAAAAGGGCGTATGCGTTTTCTCCTGAATATATTCAGGAGAAAACGCATACGCCCTTTTTGGCCAAGTGTACCATTGTCCAAGTTGTGCCCCTCTTCCTGTGCTTTACAGGCGATTCCAGCGTACCTCTTGAAATCTGTTTCCTGCTATTTTGCCTCACTTTCAAGTCCGCCTCGTTGACTTCCCTCAACAGATTTTTGGACGATAGTTGTCCTTTATCACTCTGCCAGTTTGTGAATTGCTGTGCCCCTGAGCTCCATTTCTCAACTCTTTTTTTGTGAGCTGAACGCAAGTCCAAAATTTTGGATTATGTCCTATACTGGTTCCCGGTGGGTGGCTGAGACTTTGGTTAATTCTTCTTCCTGCCGGGAAATTAGAGTGACATGTGCCCGTCCAAATGCCTAACAGCTACTCTCTCATGGGTTCTCCCTCGTCCCTTCCATCCTCTGCCAAATTGGGAACCTGTGCAAACCACGAGGTTAAAGGGCCTGTCTCTCCAAGTTGGGAGATTGATAGTAAGGCAGTTGGAAAGTCAAACTGGAGCACCAGGAGAGGGACTATTCGTTGAGTTTTAGAAACCTTTCGTATTCACTGTGTGTCCATTCTCTACGTTTCCTGTACATGTTATAGCTGTAGTAATATTCCCTTGAACCTGGAGAGTTGGGACCCATGGAATGGGGGCCATGCATTATTGCTTGAAAGGGTCTGCATTTGCTCACCCAATCTCACCAATCCTCTCAGTCCCAAGTGTCCAGCCTTATGCCACATCCAGCTGTCATTGTAGATACGGTCTTTCCAGGTTTCCTCAGACACCCTGAAGGAATTGTAAAGAATTTCCCTGTTTTTTGGTTTTGCTTTTGAAATTCCTTTTTATAGTGGGTTTGAGCTGATTCTCGCTGCCATGTTTATGCCACTCTAGACACACTTGATTCCCTTATGGAGTCATATCAATACATAGGTTTTAAGATTCTTACTAGTCAGATATATTCCTCTGTGGGATATATGGGGTTTTGAGTCTCTTTCACTGAGGAAGGTGTCGGTCTTGTCAATTCCAAAGTTGGTTTTTGAAACGGTCCCTGTGCTTATATCAAACTCTGGTTTTATGCATCACCCCACCTCTCCTTCCCCTTTATGCAGGCATAAGAGTGTTTTCTAAATGTGAGACTCTGTTCTCTTTCCTAACTCAGTTCATGTGTAGCCATGTTTACAGGATCTTCATAAGTGATATCTTATGATAAGTTTCTTTTTCTGTGTGACTTATTTCACTTAGAATCATCGTACCTGAATCCACTCACTTTGCTGCTACTGGTCTTATGACATTGATTTCATGGCTGAGGGATATTCCATCGTACGTAAGTACCACAATGTTTTGAACCATTTTTATATTTCCTGGGATATTTAAGGTGTACCCAAGTTGAGGTTCTTGTAGCCAGTGCAGCCCTAAATTTGGAGGTGGCTCTTTCTTATTGATTTTCAGTTTTCCCCAGGTATATTCCCTAGACTGGAAGTGGCCTTGGCTCTGTAGCTCTGTTGTTTACTTGTTTTAGGGAACACAATGCACTCCTCCAGTGAGGCAGTTGGCAATTTACATCCCGCCCATCAGCATAACAAGGCTCCCTGTTCTCCAGGGCCTGTCTTGCCTTTCTGGTTTTTACACATTTTGTGGATGTCCCTTTTGACCGGTGGGAAGTGATACTTCTTTGTAGTGCAGATTTGCATTGCCCGCTTGCTTGCTTGGCCAAAAAGGGCGTATGCGTTTTCTCCTGAATATATTCAGGAGAAAACGCATACGCCCTTTTTGGCCAAGTGTACCATTGTCCAAGTTGTGCCCCTCTTCCTGTGCTTTACAGGCGATTCCAGCGTACCTCTTGAAATCTGTTTCCTGCTATTTTGCCTCACTTTCAAGTCCGCCTCGTTGACTTCCCTCAACAGATTTTTGGACGATAGTTGTCCTTTATCACTCTGCCAGTTTGTGAATTGCTGTGCCCCTGAGCTCCATTTCTCAACTCGTTTTTTGTGAGCTGAACGCAAGTCCAAAATTTTGGATTATGTCCTATACTGGTTCCCGGTGGGTGGCTGAGACTTTGGTTAATTCTTCTTCCTGCCGGGAAATTAGAGTGACATGTGCCCGTCCAAATGCCTAACAGCTACTCTCTCATGGGTTCTCCCTCGTCCCTTCCATCCTCTGCCAAATTGGGAACCTGTGCAAACCAGGAGGTTAAAGGGCCTGTCTCTCCAAGTTGGGAGATTGATAGTAAGGCAGTTGGAAAGTCAAACTGGAGCACCAGGAGAGGGACTATTCGTTGAGTTTTAGAAACCTTTCGTATTCACTGTGTGTCCATTCTCTAGGTTTCCTGTACATGTTATAGCTGTAGTAATATTCCCTTGAACCTGGAGAGTTGGGACCCATGGAATGGGGGCCATGCATTATTGCTTGAAAGGGTCTGCATTTGCTCACCCAATCTCACCAATCCTCTCAGTCCCAAGTGTCCAGCCTTATGCCACATCCAGCTGTCATTGTAGATACGGTCTTTCCAGGTTTCCTCAGACACCCTGAAGGAATTGTAAAGAATTTCCCTGTTTTTTGGTTTTGCTTTTGAAATTCCTTTTTATAGTGGGTTTGAGCTGATTCTCGCTGCCATGTTTATGCCACTCTAGACACACTTGATTCCCTTATGGAGTCATATCAATACATAGGTTTTAAGATTCTTACTAGTCAGATATATTCCTCTCTGGGATATATGTGGTTTTGAGTCTCTTTCACTGAGGAAGGTGTCGGTCTTGTCAATTCCAAAGTTGGTTTTTGAAACGGTCCCTGTGCTTATATCAAACTCTGGTTTTATGCATCACCCCACCTCTCCTTCCCCTTTATGGAGGCATAAGAGTGTTTTCTAAATGTGAGACTCTGTTCTCTTTCCAAACTCAGTTCACGTGTAGCCATGTTTACAGGATCTTCATAAGTGATATCTTATGATAAGTTTCTTTTTCTGTGTGACTTATTTCACTTAGAATCATCGTACCTGAATCCACTCACTTTGCTGCTACTGGTCTTATGACATTGATTTCATGGCTGAGGGATATTCCATCGTACGTAAGTACCACAATGTTTTGAACCATTTTTATATTTCCTGGGATATTTAAGGTGTACCCAAGTTGAGGTTCTTGTAGCCAGTGCAGCCCTAAATTTGGAGGTGGCTCTTTCTTATTGATTTTCAGTTTTCCCCAGGTATATTCCCTAGACTGGAAGTGGCCTTGGCTCTGTAGCTCTGTTGTTTACTTGTTTTAGGGAACACAATGCACTCCTCCAGTGAGGCAGTTGGCAATTTACATCCCGCCCATCAGCATAACAAGGCTCCCTGTTCTCCAGGGCCTGTCTTGCCTTTCTGGTTTTTACACATTTTGTGGATGTCCCTTTTGACCGGTGGGAAGTGATACTTCTGTGTAGTGCAGATTTGCATTGCCCGCTTGCTTGCTTGGCCAAAAAGTGCGTATGCGTTTTCTCCTGAATATATTCAGGAGAAAACGCATACGCCCTTTTTGGCCAAGTGTACCATTGTCCAAGTTGTGCCCCTCTTCCTGTGCTTTACAGGCGATTCCAGCGTACCTCTTGAAATCTGTTTCCTGCTATTTTGCCTCACTTTCAAGTCCGCCTCGTTGACTTCCCTCAACAGATTTTTGGACGATAGTTGTCCTTTATCACTCTGCCAGTTTGTGAATTGCTGTGCCCCTGAGCTCCATTTCTCAACTCGTTTTTTGTGAGCTGAACGCAAGTCCAAAATTTTGGATTATGTCCTATACTGGTTCCCGGTGGGTGGCTGAGACTTTGGTTAATTCTTCTTCCTGCCGGGAAATTAGAGTGACATGTGCCCGTCCAAATGCCTAACAGCTACTCTCTCATGGGTTCTCCCTCGTCCCTTCCATCCTCTGCCAAATTGGGAACCTGTGCAAACCACGAGGTTAAAGGGCCTGTCTCTCCAAGTTGGGAGATTGATAGTAAGGCAGTTGGAAAGTCAAACTGGAGCACCAGGAGAGGGACTATTCGTTGAGTTTTAGAAACCTTTCGTATTCACTGTGTGTCCATTCTCTAGGTTTCCTGTACATGTTATAGCTGTAGTAATATTCCCTTGAACCTGGAGAGTTGGGACCCATGGAATGGGGGCCATGCATTATTGCTTGAAAGGGTCTGCATTTGCTCACCCAATCTCACCAATCCTCTCAGTCCCAAGTGTCCAGCCTTATGCCACATCCAGCTGTCATTGTAGATACGGTCTTTCCAGGTTTCCTCAGACACCCTGAAGGAATTGTAAAGAATTTCCCTGTTTTTTGGTTTTGCTTTTGAAATTCCTTTTTATAGTGGGTTTGAGCTGATTCTCGCTGCCATGTTTATGCCACTCTAGACACACTTGATTCCCTTATGGAGTCATATCAATACATAGGTTTTAAGATTCTTACTAGTCAGATATATTCCTCTGTGGGATATATGGGGTTTTGAGTCTCTTTCACTGAGGAAGGTGTCGGTCTTGTCAATTCCAAAGTTGGTTTTTGAAACGGTCCCTGTGCTTATATCAAACTCTGGTTTTATGCATCACCCCACCTCTCCTTCCCCTTTATGCAGGCATAAGAGTGTTTTCTAAATGTGAGACTCTGTTCTCTTTCCGAACTCAGTTCACGTGTAGCCATGTTTACAGGATCTTCATAAGTGATATCTTATGATAAGTTTCTTTTTCTGTGTGACTTATTTCACTTAGAATCATCGTACCTGAATCCACTCACTTTGCTGCTACTGGTCTTATGACATTGATTTCATGGCTGAGGGATATTCCATCGTACGTAAGTACCACAATGTTTTGAACCATTTTTATATTTCCTGGGATATTTAAGGTGTACCCAAGTTGAGGTTCTTGTAGCCAGTGCAGCCCTAAATTTGGAGGTGGCTCTTTCTTATTGATTTTCAGTTTTCCCCAGGTATATTCCCTAGACTGGAAGTGGCCTTGGCTCTGTAGCTCTGTTGTTTACTTGTTTTAGGGAACACAATGCACTCCTCCAGTGAGGCAGTTGGCAATTTACATCCCGCCCATCAGCATAACAAGGCTCCCTGTTCTCCAGGGCCTGTCTTGCCTTTCTGGTTTTTACACATTTTGTGGATGTCCCTTTTGACCGGTGGGAAGTGATACTTCTTTGTAGTGCAGATTTGCATTGCCCGCTTGCTTGCTTGGCCAAAAAGGGCGTATGCATTTTCTCCTGAATATATTCAGGAGAAAACGCATACGCCCTTTTTGGCCAAGTGCACCATTGTCCAAGTTGTGCCCCTCTTCCTGTGCTTTACAGGCGATTCCAACGTACCTCTTGAAATCTGTTTCCTGCTATTTTGCCTCACTTTCAAGTCCGCCTCGTTGACTTCCCTCAACAGATTTTTGGACGATAGTTGTCCTTTATCACTCTGCCAGTTTGTGAATTGCTGTGCCCCTGAGCTCCATTTCTCAACTCGTTTTTTGTGAGATGAACGCAAGTCCAAAATTTTGGATTATGTCCTATACTGGTTCCCGGTGGGTGGCTGAGACTTTGGTTAATTCTTCTTCCTGCCGGGAAATTAGATTGACATGTGCCCGTCCAAATGCCTAACAGCTACTCTCTCATGGGTTCTCCCTCGTCCCTTCCATCCTCTGGCAAATTGGGAACCTGTGCAAACCAGGAGGTTAAAGGGCCTGTCTCTCCAAGTTGGGAGATTGATAGTAAGGCAGTTGGAAAGTCAAACTGGAGCACCAGGAGAGGGACTATTCGTTGAGTTTTAGAAACCTTTCGTATTCACAGTGTGTCCATTCTCTAGGTTTCCTGTACATGTTATAGCTGTAGTAATATTCCCTTGA
Organism: Mesoplodon densirostris; assembly: GCF_025265405.1. Taxonomy (NCBI): domain Eukaryota; kingdom Metazoa; phylum Chordata; class Mammalia; order Artiodactyla; family Ziphiidae; genus Mesoplodon; species Mesoplodon densirostris. Next base: position 243,822 of record NW_026778191.1, on the reverse strand, counting down.
ACCTGGAGAGTTGGGACCCATGGAATGGGGGCCATGCATTATTGCTTGAAAGGGTCTGCATTTGCTCACCCAATCTCACCAATCCTCTCAGTCCCAAGTGTCCAGCCTTATGCCACATCCAGCTGTCATTGTAGATAGGGTCTTTCCAGGTTTCCTCAGACACCCTGAAGGAATTGTAAAGAATTTCCCTGTTTTTTGGTTTTGCTTTTGAAATTCCTTTTTATAGTGGGTTTGAGCTGATTCTCGCTGCCATGTTTATGCCACTCTAGACACACTTGATTCCCTTATGGAGTCATATCAATACATAGGTTTTAAGATTCTTACTAGTCAGATATATTCCTCTGCGGGAAATATGGGGTTTTGAGTCTCTTTCACTGAGGAAGGTGTAGGTCTTGTCTATTCCAAAGTTGGTTTTTGGAACGGTCCCTGTGCTTATATCAAACTCTGGTTTTATGCATCACCCCACCTCTCCTTCCCCTTTATGCAGGCATAAGAGTGTTTTCTAAATGTGAGACTCTGTTCTCTTTCCTAACTCAGTTCACGTGTAGCCATGTTTACAGGATCTTCATAAGTGATATCTTATGATAAGTTTCTTTTTCTGTGTGACTTATTTCACTTAGAATCATCGTACCTGAATCCACTCACTTTGCTGCTACTGGTCTTATGACATTGATTTCATGGCTGAGGGATATTCCATCGTACGTAAGTACCACAATGTTTTGAACCATTTTTATATTTCCTGGGATATTTAAGGTGTACCCAAGTTGAGGTTCTTGTAGTCAGTGCAGCCCTAAATTTGGAGGTGGCTCTTTCTTATTGATTTTCAGTTTTCCCCAGGTATATTCCCTAGACTGGAAGTGGCCTTGGCTCTGTAGCTCTGTTGTTTACTTGTTTTAGGGAACACAATGCACTCCTCCAGTGAGGCAGTTGGCAATTTACATCCCGCCCATCAGCATAACAAGGCTCCCTGTTCTCCAGGGCCTGTCTTGCCTTTCTGGTTTTTACACATTTTGTGGATGTCCCTTTTGACCGGTGGGAAGTGATACTTCTTTGTAGTGCAGATTTGCATTGCCCGCTTGCTTGCTTGGCCAAAAAGGGCGTATGCGTTTTCTCCTGAATATATTCAGGAGAAAACGCATACGCCCTTTTTGGCCAAGTGCACCATTTTCCAAGTTGTGCCCCTCTTCCTGTGCTTTACAGGCGATTCCAACCTACCTCTTGAAATTTGTTTCCTGCTATTTTGCCTCACTTTCAAGTCCGCCTCGTTGACTTCCCTCAACAGATTTTTGGACGATAGTTGTCCTTTATCACTCTGCCAGTTTGTGAATTGCTGTGCCCCTGAGCTCCATTTCTCAACTCGTTTTTTGTGAGCTGAACGCAAGTCCAAAATTTTGGATCATGTCCTATACTGGTTCCCGGTGGGTGGCTGAGACTTTGGTTAATTCTTCTTCCTGCCGGGAAATTAGAGTGACATGTGCCCGTCCAAATGCCTAACAGCTACTCTCTCATGGGTTCTCCCTCGTCCCTTCCATCCTCTGCCAAATTGGGAACCTGTGCAAACCAGGAGGTTAAAGGGCCTGTCTCTCCAAGTTGGGAGATTGATAGTAAGGCAGTTGGAAAGTCAAACTGGAGCACCAGGAGAGGGACTATTCGTTGAGTTTTAGAAACCTTTCGTATTCACAGTGTGTCCATTCTCTAGGTTTCCTGTACATGTTATAGCTGTAGTAATATTCCCTTGAACCTGGAGAGTTGGGACCCATGGAATGGGGGCCATGCATTATTGCTTGAAAGGGTCTGCATTTGCTCACCCAATCTCACCAATCCTCTCAGTCCCAAGTGTCCAGCCTTATGCCACATCCAGCTGTCATTGTAGATTCGGTCTTTCCAGGTTTCCTCAGACACCCTGAAGGAATTGTAAAGAATTTCCCTGTTTTTTGGTTTTGCTTTTGAAATTCCTTTTTATAGTGGGTTTGAGCTGATTCTCGCTGCCATGTTTATGCCACTCTAGACACACTTGATTCCCTTATGGAGTCATATCAATACATAGGTTTTAAGATTCTTACTAGTCAGATATATTCCTCTGTGGGATATATGGGGTTTTGAGTCTCTTTCACTGTGGAAGGTGTCGGTCTTGTCAATTCCAAAGTTGGTTTTTGAAACGGTCCCTGTGCTTATATCAAACTCTGGTTTTATGCATCACCCCACCTCTCCTTCCCCTTTATGCAGGCATAAGAGTGTTTTCTAAATGTGAGACTCTGTTCTCTTTCCTAACTCAGTTCACGTGTAGCCATGTTTACAGGATCTTCATAAGTGATATCTTATGATAAGTTTCTTTTTCTGTGTGACTTATTTCACTTAGAATCATCGTACCTGAATCCACTCACTTTGCTGCTACTGGTCTTATGACATTGATTTCATGGCTGAGGGATATTCCATCGTACGTAAGTACCACAATGTTTTGAACCATTTTTATATTTCCTGGGATATTTAAGGTGTACCCAAGTTGAGGTTCTTGTAGCCAGTGCAGCCCTAAATTTGGAGGTGGCTCTTTCTTATTGATTTTCAGTTTTCCCCAGGTATATTCCCTAGACTGGAAGTGGCCTTGGCTCTGTAGCTCTGTTGTTTACTTGTTTTAGGGAACACAATGCACTCCTCCAGTGAGGCAGTTGGCAATTTACATCCCGCCCATCAGCATAACAAGGCTCCCTGTTCTCCAGGGCCTGTCTTGCCTTTCTGGTTTTTACACATTTTGTGGATGTCCCTTTTGACCGGTGGGAAGTGATACTTCTTTGTAGTGCAGATTTGCATTGCCCGCTTGCTTGCTTGGCCAAAAAGGGCGTATGCGTTTTCTCCTGAATATATTCAGGAGAAAACGCATACGCCCTTTTTGGCCAAGTGTACCATTGTCCAAGTTGTGCCCCTCTTCCTGTGCTTTACAGGCGATTCCAGCGTACCTCTTGAAATCTGTTTCCTGCTATTTTGCCTCACTTTCAAGTCCGCCTCGTTGACTTCCCTCAACAGATTTTTGGACGATAGTTGTCCTTTATCACTCTGCCAGTTTGTGAATTGCTGTGCCCCTGAGCTCCATTTCTCAACTCGTTTTTTGTGAGCTGAACGCAAGTCCAAAATTTTGGATCATGTCCTATACTGGTTCCCGGTGGGTGGCTGAGACTTTGGTTAATTCTTCTTCCTGCCGGGAAATTAGAGTGACATGTGCCCGTCCAAATGCCTAACAGCTACTCTCTCATGGGTTCTCCCTCGTCCCTTCCATCCTCTGCCAAATTGGGAACCTGTGCAAACCAGGAGGTTAAAGGGCCTGTCTCTCCAAGTTGGGAGATTGATAGTAAGGCAGTTGGAAAGTCAAACTGGAGCACCAGGAGAGGGACTATTCGTTGAGTTTTAGAAACCTTTCGTATTCACAGTGTGTCCATTCTCTAGGTTTCCTGTACATGTTATAGCTGTAGTAATATTCCCTTGAACCTGGAGAGTTGGGACCCATGGAATGGGGGCCATGCATTATTGCTTGAAAGGGTCTGCATTTGCTCACCCAATCTCACCAATCCTCTCAGTCCCAAGTGTCCAGCCTTATGCCACATCCAGCTGTCATTGTAGATAGGGTCTTTCCAGGTTTCCTCAGACACCCTGAAGGAATTGTAAAGAATTTCCCTGTTTTTTGGTTTTGCTTTTGAAATTCCTTTTTATAGTGGGTTTGAGCTGATTCTCGCTGCCATGTTTATGCCACTCTAGACACACTTGATTCCCTTATGGAGTCATATCAATACATAGGTTTTAAGATTCTTACTAGTCAGATATATTCCTCTGCGGGAAATATGGGGTTTTGAGTCTCTTTCACTGAGGAAGGTGTAGGTCTTGTCTATTCCAAAGTTGGTTTTTGGAACGGTCCCTGTGCTTATATCAAACTCTGGTTTTATGCATCACCCCACCTCTCCTTCCCCTTTATGCAGGCATAAGAGTGTTTTCTAAATGTGAGACTCTGTTCTCTTTCCTAACTCAGTTCACGTGTAGCCATGTTTACAGGATCTTCATAAGTGATATCTTATGATAAGTTTCTTTTTCTGTGTGACTTATTTCACTTAGAATCATCGTACCTGAATCCACTCACTTTGCTGCTACTGGTCTTATGACATTGATTTCATGGCTGAGGGATATTCCATCGTACGTAAGTACCACAATGTTTTGAACCATTTTTATATTTCCTGGGATATTTAAGGTGTACCCAAGTTGAGGTTCTTGTAGTCAGTGCAGCCCTAAATTTGGAGGTGGCTCTTTCTTATTGATTTTCAGTTTTCCCCAGGTATATTCCCTAGACTGGAAGTGGCCTTGGCTCTGTAGCTCTGTTGTTTACTTGTTTTAGGGAACACAATGCACTCCTCCAGTGAGGCAGTTGGCAATTTACATCCCGCCCATCAGCATAACAAGGCTCCCTGTTCTCCAGGGCCTGTCTTGCCTTTCTGGTTTTTACACATTTTGTGGATGTCCCTTTTGACCGGTGGGAAGTGATACTTCTTTGTAGTGCAGATTTGCATTGCCCGCTTGCTTGCTTGGCCAAAAAGGGCGTATGCGTTTTCTCCTGAATATATTCAGGAGAAAACGCATACGCCCTTTTTGGCCAAGTGCACCATTTTCCAAGTTGTGCCCCTCTTCCTGTGCTTTACAGGCGATTCCAACCTACCTCTTGAAATTTGTTTCCTGCTATTTTGCCTCACTTTCAAGTCCGCCTCGTTGACTTCCCTCAACAGATTTTTGGACGATAGTTGTCCTTTATCACTCTGCCAGTTTGTGAATTGCTGTGCCCCTGAGCTCCATTTCTCAACTCGTTTTTTGTGAGCTGAACGCAAGTCCAAAATTTTGGATCATGTCCTATACTGGTTCCCGGTGGGTGGCTGAGACTTTGGTTAATTCTTCTTCCTGCCGGGAAATTAGAGTGACATGTGCCCGTCCAAATGCCTAACAGCTACTCTCTCATGGGTTCTCCCTCGTCCCTTCCATCCTCTGCCAAATTGGGAACCTGTGCAAACCAGGAGGTTAAAGGGCCTGTCTCTCCAAGTTGGGAGATTGATAGTAAGGCAGTTGGAAAGTCAAACTGGAGCACCAGGAGAGGGACTATTCGTTGAGTTTTAGAAACCTTTCGTATTCACAGTGTGTCCATTCTCTAGGTTTCCTGTACATGTTATAGCTGTAGTAATATTCCCTTGAACCTGGAGAGTTGGGACCCATGGAATGGGGGCCATGCATTATTGCTTGAAAGGGTCTGCATTTGCTCACCCAATCTCACCAATCCTCTCAGTCCCAAGTGTCCAGCCTTATGCCACATCCAGCTGTCATTGTAGATTCGGTCTTTCCAGGTTTCCTCAGACACCCTGAAGGAATTGTAAAGAATTTCCCTGTTTTTTGGTTTTGCTTTTGAAATTCCTTTTTATAGTGGGTTTGAGCTGATTCTCGCTGCCATGTTTATGCCACTCTAGACACACTTGATTCCCTTATGGAGTCATATCAATACATAGGTTTTAAGATTCTTACTAGTCAGATATATTCCTCTGTGGGATATATGGGGTTTTGAGTCTCTTTCACTGTGGAAGGTGTCGGTCTTGTCAATTCCAAAGTTGGTTTTTGAAACGGTCCCTGTGCTTATATCAAACTCTGGTTTTATGCATCACCCCACCTCTCCTTCCCCTTTATGCAGGCATAAGAGTGTTTTCTAAATGTGAGACTCTGTTCTCTTTCCTAACTCAGTTCACGTGTAGCCATGTTTACAGGATCTTCATAAGTGATATCTTATGATAAGTTTCTTTTTCTGTGTGACTTATTTCACTTAGAATCATCGTACCTGAATCCACTCACTTTGCTGCTACTGGTCTTATGACATTGATTTCATGGCTGAGGGATATTCCATCGTACGTAAGTACCACAATGTTTTGAACCATTTTTATATTTCCTGGGATATTTAAGGTGTACCCAAGTTGAGGTTCTTGTAGCCAGTGCAGCCCTAAATTTGGAGGTGGCTCTTTCTTATTGATTTTCAGTTTTCCCCAGGTATATTCCCTAGACTGGAAGTGGCCTTGGCTCTGTAGCTCTGTTGTTTACTTGTTTTAGGGAACACAATGCACTCCTCCAGTGAGGCAGTTGGCAATTTACATCCCGCCCATCAGCATAACAAGGCTCCCTGTTCTCCAGGGCCTGTCTTGCCTTTCTGGTTTTTACACATTTTGTGGATGTCCCTTTTGACCGGTGGGAAGTGATACTTCTTTGTAGTGCAGATTTGCATTGCCCGCTTGCTTGCTTGGCCAAAAAGGGCGTATGCGTTTTCTCCTGAATATATTCAGGAGAAAACGCATACGCCCTTTTTGGCCAAGTGTACCATTGTCCAAGTTGTGCCCCTCTTCCTGTGCTTTACAGGCGATTCCAGCGTACCTCTTGAAATCTGTTTCCTGCTATTTTGCCTCACTTTCAAGTCCGCCTCGTTGACTTCCCTCAACAGATTTTTGGACGATAGTTGTCCTTTATCACTCTGCCAGTTTGTGAATTGCTGTGCCCCTGAGCTCCATTTCTCAACTCGTTTTTTGTGAGCTGAACGCAAGTCCAAAATTTTGGATCATGTCCTATACTGGTTCCCGGTGGGTGGCTGAGACTTTGGTTAATTCTTCTTCCTGCCGGGAAATTAGAGTGACATGTGCCCGTCCAAATGCCTAACAGCTACTCTCTCATGGGTTCTCCCTCGTCCCTTCCATCCTCTGCCAAATTGGGAACCTGTGCAAACCAGGAGGTTAAAGGGCCTGTCTCTCCAAGTTGGGAGATTGATAGTAAGGCAGTTGGAAAGTCAAACTGGAGCACCAGGAGAGGGACTATTCGTTGAGTTTTAGAAACCTTTCGTATTCACAGTGTGTCCATTCTCTAGGTTTCCTGTACATGTTATAGCTGTAGTAATATTCCCTTGAACCTGGAGAGTTGGGACCCATGGAATGGGGGCCATGCATTATTGCTTGAAAGGGTCTGCATTTGCTCACCCAATCTCACCAATCCTCTCAGTCCCAAGTGTCCAGCCTTATGCCACATCCAGCTGTCATTGTAGATTCGGTCTTTCCAGGTTTCCTCAGACACCCTGAAGGAATTGTAAAGAATTTCCCTGTTTTTTGGTTTTGCTTTTGAAATTCCTTTTTATAGTGGGTTTGAGCTGATTCTCGCTGCCATGTTTATGCCACTCTAGACACACTTGATTCCCTTATGGAGTCATATCAATACATAGGTTTTAAGATTCTTACTAGTCAGATATATTCCTCTGTGGGATATATGGGGTTTTGAGTCTCTTTCACTGAGGAAGGTGTCGGTCTTGTCAATTCCAAAGTTGGTTTTTGAAACGGTCCCTGTGCTTATATCAAACTCTGGTTTTATGCATCACCCCACCTCTCCTTCCCCTTTATGCAGGCATAAGAGTGTTTTCTAAATGTGAGACTCTGTTCTCTTTCCTAACTCAGTTCACGTGTAGCCATGTTTACAGGATCTTCATAAGTGATATCTTATGATAAGTTTCTTTTTCTGTGTGACTTATTTCACTTAGAATCATCGTACCTGAATCCACTCACTTTGCTGCTACTGGTCTTATGACATTGATTTCATGGCTGAGGGATATTCCATCGTACGTAAGTACCACAATGTTTTGAACCATTTTTATATTTCCTGGGATATTTAAGGTGTACCCAAGTTGAGGTTCTTGTAGCCAGTGCAGCCCTAAATTTGGAGGTGGCTCTTTCTTATTGATTTTCAGTTTTCCCCAGGTATATTCCCTAGACTGGAAGTGGCCTTGGCTCTGTAGCTCTGTTGTTTACTTGTTTTAGGGAACACAATGCACTCCTCCAGTGAGGCAGTTGGCAATTTACATCCCGCCCATCAGCATAACAAGGCTCCCAGTTCTCCAGGGCCTGTCTTGCCTTTCTGGTTTTTACACATTTTGTGGATGTCCCTTTTGACCGGTGGGAAGTGATACTTCTTTGTAGTGCAGATTTGCATTGCCCGCTTGCTTGCTTGGCCAAAAAGGGCGTATGCGTTTTCTCCTGAATATATTCAGGAGAAAGCGCATACGCCCTTTTTGGCCAAGTGCACCATTGTCCAAGTTGTGCCCCTCTTCCTGTGCTTTACAGGCGATTCCAACGTACCTCTTGAAATCTGTTTCCTGCTATTTTGCCTCGCTTTCAAGTCCGCCTCGTTGACTTCCCTCAACAGATTTTTGGACGATAGTTGTCCTTTATCACTCTGCCATTTTGTGAATTGCTGTGCCCCTGAGCTCCATTTCTCAACTCATTTTTTGTGAGCTGAACGCAAGTCCAAAATTTTGGATCCTGTCCTATACTGGTTCCCGGTGGGTGGCTGAGACTTTGGTTAATTCTTCTTCCTGCCGGGAAATTAGAGTGACATGTGCCCGTCCAAATGCCTAACAGCTACTCTCTCATGGGTTCTCCCTCGTCCCTTCCATCCTCTGGCAAATTGGGAACCTGTGCAAACCAGGAGGTTAAAGGGCCTGTCTCTCCAAGTTGGGAGATTGATAGTAAGGCAGTTGGAAAGTCAAACTGGAGCACCAGGAGAGGGACTATTCGTTGAGTTTTAGAAACCTTTCGTATTCACAGTGTGTCCATTCTCTAGGTTTCCTGTACATGTTATAGCTGTAGTAATATTCCCTTGAACCTGGAGAGTTGGGACCCATGGAATGGGGGCCATGCATTATTGCTTGAAAGGGTCTGCATTTGCTCACCCAATCTCTCCAATCCTCTCAGTCCCAAGTGTCCAGCCTTATGCTACATCCAGCTGTCATTGTAGATAGGGTCTTTCCAGGTTTCCTCAGACACCCTGAAGGAATTGTAAAGAATTTCCCTGTTTTTTGGTTTTGCTTTTGAAATTCCTTTTTATAGTGGGTTTGAGCTGATTCTCGCTGCCATGTTTATGCCACTCTAGACACACTTGATTCCCTTATGGAGACATATCAATACATAGGTTTTAAGATTCTTACTAGTCAGATATATTCCTCTGTGGGAAATATGGGGTTTTGAGTCTCTTTCACTGAGGAAGGTGTCGGTCTTGTCAATTCCAAAGTTGGTTTTTGAAACGGTCCCTGTGCTTATATCAAACTCTGGTTTTATGCATCACCCCACCTCTCCTTCCCCTTTATGCAGGCATAAGAGTGTTTTCTAAATGTGAGACTCTGTTCTCTTTCCTAACTCAGTTCACGTGTAGCCATGTTTACAGGATCTTCATAAGTGATATCTTATGATAAGTTTCTTTTTCTGTGTGACTTATTTCACTTAGAATCATCGTACCGGAATCCACTCACTTTGCTGCTACTGGTCTTATGACATTGATTTCATGGCTGAGGGATATTCCATCGTACGTAAGTACCACAATGTTTTGAACCATTTTTATATTTCCTGGGATATTTAAGGTGTACCCAAGTTGAGGTTCTTGTAGCCAGTGCAGCCCTAAATTTGGAGGTGGCTCTTTCTTATTGATTTTCAGTTTTCCCCAGGTATATTCCCTAGACTGGAAGTGGCCTTGGCTCTGTAGCTCTGTTGTTTACTTGTTTTAGGGAACACAATGCACTCCTCCAGTGAGGCAGTTGGCAATTTACATCCCGCCCATCAGCATAACAAGGCTCCCTGTTCTCCAGGGCCTGTCTTGCCTTTCTGGTTTTTACACATTTTGTGGATGTCCCTTTTGACCGGTGGGAAGTGATACTTCTTTGTAGTGCAGATTTGCATTGCCCGCTTGCTTGCTTGGCCAAAAAGGGCGTATGCGTTTTCTCCTGAATATATTCAGGAGAAAACGCATACGCCCTTTTTGGCCAAGTGCACCATTGTCCAAGTTGTGCCCCTCTTCCTGTGCTTTACAGGCGATTCCAGCGTACCTCTTGAAATCTGTTTCCTGCTATTTTGCCTCACTTTCAAGTCCGCCTCGTTGACTTCCCTCAACAGATTTTTGGACGATAGTTGTCCTTTATCACTCTGCCAGTTTGTGAATTGCTGTGCCCCTGAGCTCCATTTCTCAACTCGTTTTTTGTGAGCTGAACGCAAGTCCAAAATTTTGGATTATGTCCTATACTGGTTCCCGGTGGGTGGCTGAGACTTTGGTTAATTCTTCTTCCTGCCGGGAAATTAGAGTGACATGTGCCCGTCCAAATGCCTAACAGCTACTCTCTCATGGGTTCTCCCTCGTCCCTTCCATCCTCTGCCAAATTGGGAACCTGTGCAAACCAGGAGGTTAAAGGGCCTGTCTCTCCAAGTTGGGAGATTGATAGTAAGGCAGTTGGAAAGTCAAACTGGAGCACCAGGAGAGGGACTATTCGTTGAGTTTTAGAAACCTTTCGTATTCACAGTGTGTCCATTCTCTAGGTTTCCTGTACATGTTATAGCTGTAGTAATATTCCCTTGAACCTGGAGAGTTGGGACCCATGGAATGGGGGCCATGCATTATTGCTTGAAAGGGTCTGCATTTGCTCACCCAATCTCACCAATCCTCTCAGTCCCAAGTGTCCAGCCTTATGCCACATCCAGCTGTCATTGTAGATAGGGTCTTTCCAGGTTTCCTCAGACACCCTGAAGGAATTGTAAAGAATTTCCCTGTTTTTTGGTTTTGCTTTTGAAATTCCTTTTTATAGTGGGTTTCAGCTGATTCTCGCTGCCATGTTTATGCCACTCTAGACACACTTGATTCCCTTATGGAGTCATATCAATACATAGGTTTTAAGATTCTTACTAGTCAGATATATTCCTCTGTGGGATATATGGGGTTTTGAGTCTCTTTCACTGAGGAAGGTGTCGGTCTTGTCAATTCCAAAGTTGGTTTTTGAAACGGTCCCTGTGCTTATATCAAACTCTGGTTTTATGCATCACCCCACCTCTCCTTCCCCTTTATGCAGGCATAAGCGTGTTTTCTAAATGTGAGACTCTGTTCTCTTTCCTAACTCAGTTCACGTGTAGCCATGTTTACAGGATCTTCATAAGTGATATCTTATGATAAGTTTCTTTTTCTGTGTGACTTATTTCACTTAGAATCATCGTACCTGAATCCACTCACTTTGCTGCTACTGGTCTTATGACATTGATTTCATGGCTGAGGGATATTCCATCGTACGTAAGTACCACAATGTTTTGAACCATTTTTATATTTCCTGGGATATTTAAGGTGTACCCAAGTTGAGGTTCTTGTAGTCAGTGCAGCCCTAAATTTGGAGGTGGCTCTTTCTTATTGATTTTCAGTTTTCCCAAGGTATATTCCCTAGACTGGAAGTGGCCTTGGCTCTGTAGCTCTGTTGTTTACTTGTTTTAGGGAACACAATGCACTCCTCCAGTGAGGCAGTTGGCAATTTACATCCCGCCCATCAGCATAACAAGGCTCCCAGTTCTCCAGGGCCTGTCTTGCCTTTCTGGTTTTTACACATTTTGTGGATGTCCCTTTTGACCGGTGGGAAGTGATACTTCTTTGTAGTGCAGATTTGCATTGCCCGCTTGCTTGCTTGGCCAAAAAGGGCGTATGCGTTTTCTCCTGAATATATTCAGGAGAAAACGCATACGCCCTTTTTGGCCAAGTGCACCATTGTCCAAGTTGTGCCTCTCTTCCTGTGCTTTACAGGCGATTCCAAGGTACCTCTTGAAATCTGTTTCCTGCTATTTTGCCTCGCTTTCAAGTCCGCCTCGTTGACTTCCCTCAACAGATTTTTGGACGATAGTTGTCCTTTATCACTCTGCCAGTTTGTGAATTGCTCTGCCGCTGAGCTCCATTTCTCAACTCGTTTTTTGTGAGCTGAACACAAGTCCAAAATTTTGGATCATGTCCTATACTGGTTCCCGGTGGGTGGCTGAGACTTTGGTTAATTCTTCTTCCTGCCGGGAAATTAGAGTGACATGTGCCCGTCCAAATGCCTAACAGCTACTCTCTCATGGGTTCTCCCTCGTCCCTTCCATCCTCTGGCAAATTGGGAACCTGTGCAAACCAGGAGGTTAAAGGGCCTGTCTCTCCAAGTTGGGAGATTGATAGTAAGGCAGTTGGAAAGTCAAACTGGAGCACCAGGAGAGGGACTATTCATTGAGTTTTAGAAACCTTTCGTATTCACAGTGTGTCCATTCTCTAGGTTTCCTGTACATGTTATAGCTGTAGTAATATTCCCTTGAACCTGGAGAGTTGGGACCCATGGAATGGGGGCCATGCATTATTGCTTGAAAGGGTCTGCATTTGCTCACCCAATCTCACCAATCCTCTCAGTCCCAAGTGTCCAGCCTTATGCCATATCCAGCTGTCATTGTAGATAGGGTCTTTCCAGGTTTCCTCAGACACCCTGAAGGAATTGTAAAGAATTTCCCTGTTTTTTGGTTTTGCTTTTGAAATTCCTTTTTATAGTGGGTTTGAGCTGATTCTCGCTGCCATGTTTATGCCACTCTACACACACTTGATTCCCTTATGGAGTCATATCAATACATAGGTTTTAAGATTCTTACTAGTCAGATATATTCCTCTGCGGGAAATATGGGGTTTTGAGTCTCTTTCACTGAGGAAGGTGTAGGTCTTGTCTATTCCAAAGTTGGTTTTTGGAACGGTCCCTGTGCTTATATCAAACTCTGGTTTTATGCGTCACCCCACCTCTCCATCCCCTTTATGCAGGCATAAGAGTGTTTTCTAAATGTGAGCCTCTGTTCTCTTTCCTAACTCAGTTCACATGTAGCCATGTTTACAGGATCTTCATAAGTGATATCTTATGATAAGTTCCTTTTTCTGTGTGACTTATTTCACTTAGAATCATCGTACCTGAATCCACTCACTTTGCTGCTACTGGTTTTATGACATTGATTTCATGGCTGAGGGATATTCCATCGTACGTAAGTACCACAATGTTTTGAACCATTTTTATATTTCCTGGGATATTTAAGGTGTACCCAAGTTGAGGTTCTTGTAGTCAGTGCAGCCCTAAATTTGGAGGTGGCTCTTTCTTATTGATTTTCAGTTTTCCCCAGGTATATTCCCTAGACTGGAAGTGGCCTTGGCTCTGTAGCTCTGTTGTTTACTTGTTTTAGGGAACACAATGCACTCCTCCAGTGAGGCAGTTGGCAATTTACATCCCGCCCATCAGCATAACAAGGCTCCCAGTTCTCCAGGGCCTGTCTTGCCTTTCTGGTTTTTACACATTTTGTGGATGTCCCTTTTGACCGGTGGGAAGTGATACTTCTTTGTAGTGCAGATTTGCATTGCCCGCTTGCTTGCTTGGCCAAAAAGGGCGTATGCGTTTTCTCCTGAATATATTCAGGAGAAAGCGCATACGCCCTTTTTGGCCAAGTGCACCATTGTCCAAGTTGTGCCCCTCTTCCTGTGCTTTACAGGCGATTCCAACGTACCTCTTGAAATCTGTTTCCTGCTATTTTGCCTCGCTTTCAAGTCCGCCTCGTTGACTTCCCTCAACAGATTTTTGGACGATAGTTGTCCTTTATCACTCTGCCATTTTGTGAATTGCTGTGCCCCTGAGCTCCATTTCTCAACTCATTTTTTGTGAGCTGAACGCAAGTCCAAAATTTTGGATCCTGTCCTATACTGGTTCCCGGTGGGTGGCTGAGACTTTGGTTAATTCTTCTTCCTGCCGGGAAATTAGAGTGACATGTGCCCGTCCAAATGCCTAACAGCTACTCTCTCATGGGTTCTCCCTCGTCCCTTCCATCCTCTGGCAAATTGGGAACCTGTGCAAACCAGGAGGTTAAAGGGCCTGTCTCTCCAAGTTGGGAGATTGATAGTAAGGCAGTTGGAAAGTCAAACTGGAGCACCAGGAGAGGGACTATTCGTTGAGTTTTAGAAACCTTTCGTATTCACCGTGTGTCCATTCTCTAGGTTTCCTGTACATGTTATAGCTGTAGTAATATTCCCTTGAACCTGGAGAGTTGGGACCCATGGAATGGGGGCCATGCATTATTGCTTGAAAGGGTCTGCATTTGCTCACCCAATCTCTCCAATCCTCTCAGTCCCAAGTGTCCAGCCTTATGCTACATCCAGCTGTCATTGTAGATAGGGTCTTTCCAGGTTTCCTCAGACACCCTGAAGGAATTGTAAAGAATTTCCCTGTTTTTTGGTTTTGCTTTTGAAATTCCTTTTTATAGTGGGTTTGAGCTGATTCTCGCTGCCATGTTTATGCCACTCTAGACACACTTGATTCCCTTATGGAGACATATCAATACATAGGTTTTAAGATTCTTACTAGTCAGATATATTCCTCTGTGGGAAATATGGGGTTTTGAGTCTCTTTCACTGAGGAAGGTGTCGGTCTTGTCAATTCCAAAGTTGGTTTTTGAAACGGTCCCTGTGCTTATATCAAACTCTGGTTTTATGCATCACCCCACCTCTCCTTCCCCTTTATGCAGGCATAAGAGTGTTTTCTAAATGTGAGACTCTGTTCTCTTTCCTAACTCAGTTCACGTGTAGCCATGTTTACAGGATCTTCATAAGTGATATCTTATGATAAGTTTCTTTTTCTGTGTGACTTATTTCACTTAGAATCATCGTACCGGAATCCACTCACTTTGCTGCTACTGGTCTTATGACATTGATTTCATGGCTGAGGGATATTCCATCGTACGTAAGTACCACAATGTTTTGAACCATTTTTATATTTCCTGGGATATTTAAGGTGTACCCAAGTTGAGGTTCTTGTAGCCAGTGCAGCCCTAAATTTGGAGGTGGCTCTTTCTTATTGATTTTCAGTTTTCCCCAGGTATATTCCCTAGACTGGAAGTGGCCTTGGCTCTGTAGCTCTGTTGTTTACTTGTTTTAGGGAACACAATGCACTCCTCCAGTGAGGCAGTTGGCAATTTACATCCCGCCCATCAGCATAACAAGGCTCCCTGTTCTCCAGGGCCTGTCTTGCCTTTCTGGTTTTTACACATTTTGTGGATGTCCCTTTTGACCGGTGGGAAGTGATACTTCTTTGTAGTGCAGATTTGCATTGCCCGCTTGCTTGCTTGGCCAAAAAGGGCGTATGCGTTTTCTCCTGAATATATTCAGGAGAAAACGCATACGCCCTTTTTGGCCAAGTGCACCATTGTCCAAGTTGTGCCCCTCTTCCTGTGCTTTACAGGCGATTCCAGCGTACCTCTTGAAATCTGTTTCCTGCTATTTTGCCTCACTTTCAAGTCCGCCTCGTTGACTTCCCTCAACAGATTTTTGGACGATAGTTGTCCTTTATCACTCTGCCAGTTTGTGAATTGCTGTGCCCCTGAGCTCCATTTCTCAACTCGTTTTTTGTGAGCTGAACGCAAGTCCAAAATTTTGGATTATGTCCTATACTGGTTCCCGGTGGGTGGCTGAGACTTTGGTTAATTCTTCTTCCTGCCGGGAAATTAGAGTGACATGTGCCCGTCCAAATGCCTAACAGCTACTCTCTCATGGGTTCTCCCTCGTCCCTTCCATCCTCTGCCAAATTGGGAACCTGTGCAAACCAGGAGGTTAAAGGGCCTGTCTCTCCAAGTTGGGAGATTGATAGTAAGGCAGTTGGAAAGTCAAACTGGAGCACCAGGAGAGGGACTATTCGTTGAGTTTTAGAAACCTTTCGTATTCACAGTGTGTCCATTCTCTAGGTTTCCTGTACATGTTATAGCTGTAGTAATATTCCCTTGAACCTGGAGAGTTGGGACCCATGGAATGGGGGCCATGCACTATTGCTTGAAAGGGTCTGCATTTGCTCACCCAATCTCACCAATCCTCTCAGTCCCAAGTGTCCAGCCTTATGCCACATCCAGCTGTCATTGTAGATAGGGTCTTTCCAGGTTTCCTCAGACACCCTGAAGGAATTGTAAAGAATTTCCCTGTTTTTTGGTTTTGCTTTTGAAATTCCTTTTTATAGTGGGTTTCAGCTGATTCTCGCTGCCATGTTTATGCCACTCTAGACACACTTGATTCCCTTATGGAGTCATATCAATACATAGATTTTAAGATTCTTACTAGTCAGATATATTCCTCTGTGGGATATATGGGGTTTTGAGTCTCTTTCACTGAGGAAGGTGTCGGTCTTGTCAATTCCAAAGTTGGTTTTTGAAACGGTCCCTGTGCTTATATCAAACTCTGGTTTTATGCATCACCCCACCTCTCCTTCCCCTTTATGCAGGCATAAGCGTGTTTTCTAAATGTGAGACTCTGTTCTCTTTCCTAACTCAGTTCACGTGTAGCCATGTTTACAGGATCTTCATAAGTGATATCTTATGATAAGTTTCTTTTTCTGTGTGACTTATTTCACTTAGAATCATCGTACCTGAATCCACTCACTTTGCTGCTACTGGTCTTATGACATTGATTTCATGGCTGAGGGATATTCCATCGTACGTAAGTACCACAATGTTTTGAACCATTTTTATATTTCCTGGGATATTTAAGGTGTACCCAAGTTGAGGTTCTTGTAGTCAGTGCAGCCCTAAATTTGGAGGTGGCTCTTTCTTATTGATTTTCAGTTTTCCCAAGGTATATTCCCTAGACTGGAAGTGGCCTTGGCTCTGTAGCTCTGTTGTTTACTTGTTTTAGGGAACACAATGCACTCCTCCAGTGAGGCAGTTGGCAATTTACATCCCGCCCATCAGCATAACAAGGCTCCCAGTTCTCCAGGGCCTGTCTTGCCTTTCTGGTTTTTACACATTTTGTGGATGTCCCTTTTGACCGGTGGGAAGTGATACTTCTTTGTAGTGCAGATTTGCATTGCCCGCTTGCTTGCTTGGCCAAAAAGGGCGTATGCGTTTTCTCCTGAATATATTCAGGAGAAAACGCATACGCCCTTTTTGGCCAAGTGCACCATTGTCCAAGTTGTGCCTCTCTTCCTGTGCTTTACAGGCGATTCCAAGGTACCTCTTGAAATCTGTTTCCTGCTATTTTGCCTCGCTTTCAAGTCCGCCTCGTTGACTTCCCTCAACAGATTTTTGGACGATAGTTGTCCTTTATCACTCTGCCAGTTTGTGAATTGCTCTGCCGCTGAGCTCCATTTCTCAACTCGTTTTTTGTGAGCTGAACACAAGTCCAAAATTTTGGATCATGTCCTATACTGGTTCCCGGTGGGTGGCTGAGACTTTGGTTAATTCTTCTTCCTGCCGGGAAATTAGAGTGACATGTGCCCGTCCAAATGCCTAACAGCTACTCTCTCATGGGTTCTCCCTCGTCCCTTCCATCCTCTGGCAAATTGGGAACCTGTGCAAACCAGGAGGTTAAAGGGCCTGTCTCTCCAAGTTGGGAGATTGATAGTAAGGCAGTTGGAAAGTCAAACTGGAGCACCAGGAGAGGGACTATTCATTGAGTTTTAGAAACCTTTCGTATTCACAGTGTGTCCATTCTCTAGGTTTCCTGTACATGTTATAGCTGTAGTAATATTCCCTTGAACCTGGAGAGTTGGGACCCATGGAATGGGGGCCATGCATTATTGCTTGAAAGGGTCTGCATTTGCTCACCCAATCTCACCAATCCTCTCAGTCCCAAGTGTCCAGCCTTATGCCATATCCAGCTGTCATTGTAGATAGGGTCTTTCCAGGTTTCCTCAGACACCCTGAAGGAATTGTAAAGAATTTCCCTGTTTTTTGGTTTTGCTTTTGAAATTCCTTTTTATAGTGGGTTTGAGCTGATTCTCGCTGCCATGTTTATGCCACTCTACACACACTTGATTCCCTTATGGAGTCATATCAATACATAGGTTTTAAGATTCTTACTAGTCAGATATATTCCTCTGCGGGAAATATGGGGTTTTGAGTCTCTTTCACTGAGGAAGGTGTAGGTCTTGTCTATTCCAAAGTTGGTTTTTGGAACGGTCCCTGTGCTTATATCAAACTCTGGTTTTATGCGTCACCCCACCTCTCCATCCCCTTTATGCAGGCATAAGAGTGTTTTCTAAATGTGAGCCTCTGTTCTCTTTCCTAACTCAGTTCACATGTAGCCATGTTTACAGGATCTTCATAAGTGATATCTTATGATAAGTTCCTTTTTCTGTGTGACTTATTTCACTTAGAATCATCGTACCTGAATCCACTCACTTTGCTGCTACTGGTTTTATGACATTGATTTCATGGCTGAGGGATATTCCATCGTACGTAAGTACCACAATGTTTTGAACCATTTTTATATTTCCTGGGATATTTAAGGTGTACCCAAGTTGAGGTTCTTGTAGTCAGTGCAGCCCTAAATTTGGAGGTGGCTCTTTCTTATTGATTTTCAGTTTTCCCCAGGTATATTCCCTAGACTGGAAGTGGCCTTGGCTCTGTAGCTCTGTTGTTTACTTGTTTTAGGGAACACAATGCACTCCTCCAGTGAGGCAGTTGGCAGTTTACATCCCGCCCATCAGCATAACAAGGCTCCCAGTTCTCCAGGGCCTGTCTTGCCTTTCTGGTTTTTACACATTTTGTGGATGTCCCTTTTGACCGGTGGGAAGTGATACTTCTTTGTAGTGCAGATTTGCATTGCCCGCTTGCTTGCTTGGCCAAAAAGGGCGTATGCGTTTTCTCCTGAATATATTCAGGAGAAAACGCATACGCCCTTTTTGGCCAAGTGCACCATTGTCCAAGTTGTGCCCCTCTTCCTGTGCTTTACAGGCGATTCCAAGGTACCTCTTGAAATCTGTTTCCTGCTATTTTGCCTCGCTTTCAAGTCCGCCTCGTTGACTTCCCTCAACAGATTTTTGGACGATAGTTGTCCTTTATCACTCTGCCAGTTTGTGAATTGCTGTGCCCCTGAGCTCCATTTCTCAACTCGTTTTTTGTGAGCTGAACGCAAGTCCAAAATTTTGGATCCTGTCCTATACTGGTTCCCGGTGGATGGCTGAGACTTTGGTTAATTCTTCTTCCTGCCGGGAAATTAGAGTGACATGTGCCCGTCCAAATGCCTAACAGCTACTCTCTCATGGGTTCTCCCTCGTCCTTTCCATCCTCTGCCAAATTGGGAACCTGTGCAAACCAGGAGGTTAAAGGGCCTGTCTCTCCAAGTTGGGAGATTGATAGTAAGGCCATTGGAAAGTCAAACTGGAGCACCAGGAGAGGGACTATTCATTGAGTTTTAGAAACCTTTCGTATTCACAGTGTGTCCATTCTCTAGGTTTCCTGTACATGTTATAGCTGTAGTAATATTCCCTTGAACCTGGAGAGTTGGGACCCATGGAATGGAGGCCATGCATTATTGCTTGAAAGGGTCTGCATTTGCTCACCCAATCTCACCAATCCTCTCAGTCCCAAGTGTCCAGCCTTATGCCACATCCAGCTGTCATTGTAGATAGGGTCTTTCCAGGTTTCCTCAAACACCCTGAAGGAATTGTAAAGAATTTCCCTGTTTTTTGGTTTTGCTTTTGAAATTCCTTTTTATAGTGGGTTTCAGCTGATTCTCGCTGCCATGTTTATGCCACTCTAGACACACTTGATTCCCTTATGGAGACATATCAATACATAGGTTTTAAGATTCTTACTAGTCAGATATATTCCTCTGTGGGAAATATGGGGTTTTGAGTCTCTTTCACTGAGGAAGGTGTCGGTCTTGTCAATTCCAAAGTTGGTTTTTGAAACGGTCCCTGTGCTTATATCAAACTCTGGTTTTATGCATCACCCCACCTCTCCTTCCCCTTTATGCAGGCATAAGCGTGTTTTCTAAATGTGAGACTCTGTTCTCTTTCCTAACTCAGTTCACGTGTAGCCATGTTTACAGGATCTTCATAAGTGATATCTTATGATAAGTTTCTTTTTCTGTGTGACTTATTTCACTTAGAATCATCGTACCTGAATCCACTCACTTTGCTGCTACTGGTCTTATGACATTGATTTCATGGCTGAGGGATATTCCATCGTACGTAAGTACCACAATGTTTTGAACCATTTTTATATTTCCTGGGATATTTAAGGTGTACCCAAGTTGAGGTTCTTGTAGTCAGTGCAGCCCTAAATTTGGAGGTGGCTCTTTCTTATTGATTTTCAGTTTTCCCAAGGTATATTCCCTAGACCGGAAGTGGCCTTGGCTCTGTAGCTCTGTTGTTTACTTGTTTTAGGGAACACAATGCACTCCTCCAGTGAGGCAGTTGGCAATTTACATCCCGCCCATCAGCATAACAAGGCTCCCAGTTCTCCAGGGCCTGTCTTGCCTTTCTGGTTTTTACACATTTTGTGGATGTCCCTTTTGACTGGTGGGAAGTGATACTTCTTTGTAGTGCAGATTTGCATTGCCCGCTTGCTTGCTTGGCCAAAAAGGGCGTATGCGTTTTCTCCTGAATATATTCAGGAGAAAACGCATACGCCCTTTTTGGCCAAGTGCACCATTGTCCAAGTTGTGCCCCTCTTCCTGTGCTTTACAGGCGATTCCAAGGTACCTCTTGAAATCTGTTTCCTGCTATTTTGCCTCACTTTCAAGTCCGCCTCGTTGACTTCCCTCAACAGATTTTTGGACGATAGTTGTCCTTTATCACTCTGCCAGTTTGTGAATTGCTGTGCCCCTGAGCTCCATTTCTCAACTCGTTTTTTGTGAGCTGAACGCAAGTCCAAAATTTTGGATTATGTCCTATACTGGTTCCCGGTGGGTGGCTGAGACTTTGGTTAATTCTTCTTCCTGCCGGGAAATTAGATTGACATGTGACCGTCCAAATGCCTAACAGCTACTCTCTCATGGGTTCTCCCTCGTCCCTTCCATCCTCTGCCAAATTGGGAACCTGTGCAAACCAGGAGGTTAAAGGGCCTGTCTCTCCAAGTTGGGAGATTGATAGTAAGGCAGTTGGAAAGTCAAACTGGAGCACTAGGAGAGGGACTATTCGTTGAGTTTTAGAAACCTTTCGTATTCACAGTGTGTCCATTCTCTAGGTTTCCTGTACATGTTATAGCTGTAGTAATATTTCCTTGAACATGGAGAGTTGGGACCCATGGAATGGGGACCATGCATTATTGCTTGAAAGGGTCTGCATTTGCTCACCCAATCTCACCAATCCTCTCAGTCCCAAGTGTCCAGCCTTATGCCACATCCAGCTGTCATTGTAGATAGGGTCTTTCCAGGTTTCCTCAGACACCCTGAAGGAAATGTAAAGAATTTCCCTGTTTTTTGGTTTTGCTTTTGAAATTCCTTTTTATAGTGGGTTTGAGCTGATTCTCGCTGCCATGTTTATGCCACTCTAGACACACTTGATTCCCTTATGGAGACATATCAATACATAGGTTTTAAGATTCTTACTAGTCAGATATATTCCTCTGTGGGAAATATGGGGTTTTGAGTCTCTTTCACTGAGGAAGGTGTCGGTCTTGTCAATTCCAAAGTTGGTTTTTGAAACGGTCCCTGTGCTTATATCAAACTCTGGTTTTATGCATCACCCCACCTCTCCTTCCCCTTTATGCAGGCATAAGAGTGTTTTCTAAATGTGAGACTCTGTTCTCTTTCCTAACTCAGTTCACGTGTAGCCATGTTTACAGGATCTTCATTAGTGATATCTTATGATAAGTTTCTTTTTCTGTGTGACTTGTTTCACTTAGAATCATCGTACCTGAATCCACTCACTTTGCTGCTACTGGTCTTATGACATTGATTTCATGGCTGAGGGATATTCCATCGTACGTAAGTACCACAATGTTTTGAACCATTTTTATATTTCCTGGGATATTTAAGGTGTACCCAAGTTGAGGTTCTTGTAGCCAGTGCAGCCCTAAATTTGGAGGTGGCTCTTTCTTATTGATTTTCAGTTTTCCCCAGGTATATTCCCTAGACTGGAAGTGGCCTTGGCTCTGTAGCTCTGTTGTTTACTTGTTTTAGGGAACACAATGCACTCCTCCAGTGAGGCAGTTGGCAATTTACATCCCGCCCATCAGCATAACAAGGCTCCCTGTTCTCCAGGGCCTGTCTTGCCTTTCTGGTTTTTACACATTTTGTGGATGTCCCTTTTGACCGGTGGGAAGTGATACTTCTTTGTAGTGCAGATTTGCATTGCCCGCTTGCTTGCTTGGCCAAAAAGGGCGTATGCGTTTTCTCCTGAATATATTCAGGAGAAAACGCATACGCCCTTTTTGGCCAAGTGCACCATTGTCCAAGTTGTGCCCCTCTTCCTGTGCTTTACAGGCGATTCCAAGTTTCCTCTTGAAATCTGCTTCCTGCTATTTTGCCTCGCTTTCAAGTCCGCCTCGTTGACTTCCCTCAACAGATTTTTGGACGATAGTTGTCCTTTATCACTCTGCCAGTTTGTGAATTGCTGTGCCCCTGAGCTCCATTTCTCAACTCGTTTTTTGTGAGCTGAACGCAAGTCCAAAATTTTGGATCATGTCCTCTACTGGTTCCCGGTGGGTGGCTGAGACTTTGGTTAATTCTTCTTCCTGCCGGGAAATTAGAGTGACATGTGCCCGTCCAAATGCCTAACAGCTACTCTCTCATGGGTTCTCCCTCGTCCCTTCCATCCTCTGCCAAATTGGGAACCTGTGCAAACCAGGAGGTTAAAGGGCCTGTCTCTCCAAGTTGGGAGATTGATAGTAAGGCAGTTGGAAAGTCAAACTGGAGCACCAGGAGAGGGACTATTCGTTGAGTTTTAGAAACCTTTCGTATTCACAGTGTGTCCATTCTCTAGGTTTCCTGTACATGTTATAGCTGTAGTAATATTCCCTTGAACCTGGAGAGTTGGGACCCATGGAATGGGGGCCATGAATTATTGCTTGAAAGGGTCTGCATTTGCTCACCCAATCTCACCAATCCTCTCAGTCCCAAGTGTCCAGCCTTATGCCACATCCAGCTGTCATTGTAGATAGGGTCTTTCCAGGTTTCCTCAGACACCCTGAAGGAAATGTAAAGAATTTCCCTGTTTTTTGGTTTTGCTTTTGAAATTCCTTTTTATAGTGGGTTTGAGCTGATTCTCGCTGCCATGTTTATGCCACTCTAGACACACTTGATTCCCTTATGGAGTCATATCAATACATAGGTTTTAAGATTCTTACTAGTCAGATATATTCCTCTGCGGGAAATATGGGGTTTTGAGTCTCTTTCCCTGAGGAAGGTGTAGGTCTTGTCTATTCCAAAGTGGGTTTTGGAACGGTCCCTGTGCTTATATCAAACTCTGGTTTTATGCATCACCCCACCTCTCCTTCCCCTTTAAGCAGGCATAAGAGTGTTTTCTAAATGTGAGACTCTGTTCTCTTTCCTAACTCAGTTCATGTGTAGCCATGTTTACAGGATCTTCATAAGTGATATCTTATGATAAGTTTCTTTTTCTGTGTGACTTATTTCACTTAGAATCATCGTACCTGAATCCACTCACTTTGCTGCTACTGGTCTTATGACATTGATTTCATGGCTGAGGGTTATTCCATCGTACGTAAGTACCACAATGTTATGAACAATTTTTATATTTCCTAGGATAATTAAAGTGTACCCAAGTTGAGGTTCTTGTAGTCAGTGCAGCCCTAAATTTGGAGGTGGCTCTTTGTTATTGATTTTCAGTTTTCCCAAGGTATATTCCCTAGACTGGATGTGGTCTTGGCTCTGTAGCTCTGTTGTTTACTTGTTTTAGGGAACACAATGCACTCCTCCAGTGAGGCAGTTGGCAATTTACATCCCGCCCATCAGCATAACAAGGCTCCCTGTTCTCCAGGGCCTGTCTTGCCTTTCTGGTTTTTACACATTTTGTGGATGTCCCTTTTGACCGTTGGGGAGTGATACTTGTTTGTAGTGCAGATTTGCATTGCCCGCTTGCTTGCTTGGCCAAAAAGAGCGTATGCGTTTTCTCCTGAATATATTCAGGAGAAAACGCATACGCTCTTTTTGGCCAAGTGCATCATTGTCGAAGTTGTGCCCCTCTTCCTGTGCTTTACAGGCGATTCCAACGTACCTCTTGAAATCTGTTTCCTGCTATTTTGCCTCGCTTTCAAGTCCGCCTCGTTGACTTCCCTCAACAGATTTTTGGACGATAGTTGTCCTTTATCACTCTGCCAGTTTGTGAATTGCTGTGCCCCTGAGCTCCATTTCTCAACTCGTTTTTTGTGAGATGAACGCAAGTCCAAAATTTTGGATCATGTCCTATACTGGTTCCCGGTGGGTGGCTGAGACTTTGGTTAATTCTTCTTCCTGCCGGGAAATTAGAGTGACATGTGCCCGTCCAAATGCCTAACAGCTACTCTCTCATGGGTTCTCCCTCGTCCCTTCCATCCTCTGCCATATTGGGAACCTGTGCAAACCAGGAGGTTAAAGGGGCTGTCTCTCCAAGTTGGGAGATTGATAGTAAGGCAGTTGGAAAGTCAAACTGGAGCACCAGGAGAGGGACTATTCGTTGAGTTTTAGAAACCTTTCGTATTGACAGTGTGTACATTCTCTAGGTTTCCTGTACATGTTAGAGCTGTAGTAATATTCCCTTCAACCTGGAGAGTTTGGACCCATGGTATGGGGGCCATTCATTATTGCTTTAAAGGGTCTGCATTTGCTCACCCAATCTCACCAATCCTCTCAGTCCCAAGTGTCCAGCCTTATGCCACATCCAGCTGTCAGTGTAGATAGGGTCTTTCCAGGTTTCCTCAGACACCCTGAAGGAATTGTACAGAATTTCCCTGTTTTTTGGTTTTGCTTTTGAAATTCCTTTTTATAGTGGGTTTGAGCTGATTCTCGCTGCCATGTTTATGCCACTCTAGACACACTTGATTCCCTTATGGAGACATATCAATACATAGGTTTTAAGATTCTTACTAGTCAGATATATTCCTCTGTGGGAAATATGGGGTTTTGAGTCTCTTTCCCTGAGGAAGGTGTAGGTCTTGTCTATTCCAAAGTGGGTTTTGGAACGGTCCCTGTGCTTATATCAAACTCTGGTTTTATGCATCACCCCACCTCTCCTTCCCCTTTAAGCAGGCATAAGAGTGTTTTCTAAATGTGAGACTCTGTTCTCTTTCCTAACTCTGTTCATGTGTAGCCATGTTTACAGGATCTTCATAAGTGATATCTTATGATAAGTTTCTTTTTCTGTGTGACTTATTTCACTTAGAATCATCGTACCTGAATCCACTCACTTTGCTGCTACTGGTCTTATGACATTGATTTCATGGCTGAGGGATATTCCATCGTACGTAAGTACCACAATGTTATGAACAATTTTTATATTTCCTAGGATAATTAAAGTGTACCCAAGTTGAGGTTCTTGTAGTCAGTGCAGCCCTAAATTTGGAGGTGGCTCTTTGTTATTGATTTTCAGTTTTCCCAAGGTATTTTCCCTAGACTGGAAGTGGCCTTGGCTCTGTAGCTCTGTTGTTTACTTGTTTTAGGGAACACAATGCACTCCTCCAGTGAGGCAGTTGGCAATTTACATCCCGCCCATCAGCATAACAAGGCTCCCTGTTCTCCAGGGCCTGTCTTGCCTTTCTGGTTTTTACACATTTTGTGGATGTCCCTTTTGACCGGTGGGAAGTGATACTTCTTTTTAGTGCAGATTTGCATTGCCCGCTTGCTTGCCTGGCCAAAAAGGGCGTATGCGTTTTCTCCTGAATATATTCAGGAGAAAACGCATACGCCCTTTTTGGCCACGTGCACCATTGTCCAAGTTGTGCCCCTCTTCCTGTGCTTTACAGGCGATTCCAAGGTACCTCTTGAAATCTGTTTCCTGCTATTTTGCCTCGCTTTCAAGTCCGCCTCGTTGACTTCCCTCAACAGATTTTTGGACGATAGTTGTCCTTTATCACTCTGCCAGTTTGTGAATTGCTGTGCCCCTGAGCTCCATTTCTCAACTCGTTTTTTGTGAGCTGAACGCAAGTCCAAAATTTTGGATCATGTCCTATACTGGTTCCCGGTGGGTGGCTGAGACTTTGGTTATTTCTTCTTCCTGCCGGGAAATTAGAGTGACACGTGCCCGTCCAAATGCCTAACAGCTACTATCTCATTGGTTCTTCCACTTCCCTTTCATCCCCTGCCAAATTGGCACCCTGTGCGAACCAGGAGGTTAAAGGGGCTGTCTCTCCAAGTTTAGAGATTGATAGGAAAGTAGTTGGAAAGTCAAACCGTAGCACCAGGAGAGGGACTATTCGTTGAGTTTTAGAAACCTTTCGTATTCACAGAGTGTCCATTCTCTTGGTTTCCCGTACATGTTATAGCTGTCGTAATATTCCCTTCAACCTGGAGAGTTGGGACCCGTGGAATGGGTGCCATGCATTATTGCTTTAAAGGGTCTGCATTTGCTCACCCAATCTCATCAATCCTCTCAGTCCCAAGTGTCCAGCCTTATGCCACATCCAGATGTCATTGTACATAGGGTCATTCCAGGTTTCATCAGAGACCCTGAAGGAATTGTAAAAATTTCCCTGTTTTTTTGTTTTGTTTATGAAATTCCTTTTTATAGTGGTTTTGAGCTGATTCTCGCTGCCATGTTTATGCCAGTCTAGACACTCTTGATTCCCTTACGCACACATACCAATACATAGGTTTTATGATTTCTACTAGTGAGGTATATTCCTCTGCGCGAAATATGGGGTTTTGAGTCCCTTTCACTGAGGAAGGTGTAGGTCTTTTCTATTCCATAGTTCATTTTTGGAACGGTCCCTGTCCTTATATCAAACTCTCCTTTTATTCATCACCCCACCTTTCCTCCCCCTTAAGCAGATATAAGAATGTTTTCTAAATGTGAGACCCTCTTCTCTTTCCTAACTCATTTGAAGTGTAGCCATATTAACAGGATCTTCATAAGTGATATCTTATGATATGTTTCTTTTTCTGTGTGACTTATTTCACTTAGAATCATCGTACCTGAATCCACTCATTTTGCTGCTACTGGTCTTATGACATTCATTTCATGGCTGAGGGATATTCCATCGTATGTAAGTACCACAATTTTTTGAACCATTTTTATATTTCCTGGGATATTTAAGGTGTACCCAAGTTGAGGTTCTTGTAAGCAATTCAGCCCTAAATTTTGGCGTGGCTCTGTCTTATTGATTTTCAGTTTTCCCAAGGTATATTCCCTAGACTGGAGGCGCCCTTGGCTCTGTAGCTCTGTTGTTTACTTGTTTTAGAGAACACAATGCACTCCTCCAGTGAGGCAGTTGGCAATTTACATCCTGCCCATCAGCCTAACAAGGCTCCCTGTTCTCCAGGGCCTGTCTTGCCTTTCTGGTTTTTACACATTTTGTGGATGTCCCTTTTGACCAGTGGGAAGTGATACTTCTTTGTAGTGCAGATTTGCATTGCCCGCTTGCTTGCTTGGCCAAAAAGGGTGTATGCGTTTTCTCCTGAATATATTCAGGAGAATACGCATACGGCCTTTTTGGCCAAGTGCATCAGTGTCAAAGTTGTGCCCCTCTTCCTGTGCTTTCAATGTGATTGCAACGTACCTCTTGAAATCTGTTTCCTGCTATTCAGCCTCGCTTTCAAGTCCGCCTCGTTGCCTTCCCTAAACAGATTTTTGGACGATAGTTGTCCTTTATTACTCTGCCAGTTTGTGAATTGCTGTGCCCCTGAGCTCCATTTTTCCACTCGTTTTTTGTGAGCTGAACGCAAGTCCAAAATTTTGGTTCAGGACCTATACTGGTTCCCAGTGGGTGGCTGAGACTTTGGTAAATTCTTCTTCCTGCCAGGATATTAGAGTGACATGTGCTAGTCCAAATGCCTAAGAGCTACTCTCTCATTGGTACTCCCTCTTCCCTTTCATCCTCTGCCAAATTGGCAACCTGTGTGAACCAGGAGGTTAAGGGGCTCTCTCTCCAATTTGGGGGATTGATAGTAAAGCAGTTGGAAAGTCAAAACGGAGCACCAGGTGAGGGACTATTCATTGAGTTTTAGAAACCTTTCGTATTCACCCTGTGTCCATTCTCTAGGTTTTTCGTACATGTTATAGCTGTTGTAATATTCCCTTCAACCTGGAGAGTTGGGACCCAAGGAATGGGTGCCATGCCTTATTGCTTTAAAGGGTCTGCATTTGCTCACCCAATCTCACCAATCCTCTCTGTCCCAAGTGTCCAGCCTTATGCCACATCCAGCTGTCATTGTCGATAGGGTCATTCCACGTTTCATCAGAGACCCTGAAGGATTTGTAAAGAATTTCTCTGTTTTTTTGTTTTGTTTTTGAAATTCCTTTTTATAGTGGGTTTGAGCTGATTCTCGCTGCCATGTTTATGCCAGTCTAGACACACTTGATTCCCTTACGCAGACATATCAATACATAGGTTTTAAGATTCTTACTAGTGAGATATATTCCTCTGCGGTAAATATGGGGTTTTGAGTCCCTTTCACTGAGGAAGTTGTAGGTCTTGTCTGTTCCATAGTTGGTTTCTGGAACGTTATTTGTACTTATATCAAACTCTGGTTTTATGCATCACCCCACCTCTCCTTCCCCCTTAAGCAGTCATAAGAGTTTTTTCTAAATGAGAGACTCTGTTCTCTTTCCTAACTCAGTTCATGTGTAGCCATGTTTACAGGATCTTCATAAGTGATATCTTATGATAAGATTATTTTTCTGTGTGACTAATTTCCCTTAGATTCATCATACCTAAATCCACTCCTTATGCTGCTACTGGCCTTATATACATTGATTTCATGTCTGAGTGATATTCCATTGTGCAAAATTACCACAAGTTCTTTATGCATTTCTCTTTTTCCTGGCATATTTTAGGTGTACCAAAGTTGAGGTCCTTGTATGCAGAGCAGCCCTAAATTTTGGGGTGCCTGTGTCTTATTGATATTTAATCTTCCCAAGTTATATACCCATGAGTTGAAGTCCCCTTTGCTCGGGGGCTTTGTATTTTAGATGTTTTAGGAAACAGCATACACTTCTTCAGAATGGCTCTTGGATATTTATACCCCACCCATCAGCGTGACTAGGCTCCCTGTTTTCCATGGCCTCTCCTGCATTTCTGGTTTGCACACATTTTTTGGATGGCCTTTCTGAGCAGTGGAAATTGAGACTTCTTTGTTGTGTGGATTTGCATTTCCCTCTTGTTTGGTTGGCCAAAATCTCTGTATGTGTTTTTTTCCTGAAGATATTCACGAAAAAAACGCATACACCCTTTTGCCCAACTGCATCATTTTAGAAATTCTGCTGCTTTTCATATGCTTTAAATGTGAGTAGAATCTACCTTTTGAAATCTGTTTCCTGCAATTCTGCCTCTCATTCAGATCCTCTTCGTTGCCTTACCTGAATATATTTTTGGATGTTGGTTATCATTTATATCTTTGCAGGTCTTTGAATTGTCTGCTCCTGAGCTCCATTTTGCAACTCGCTTTTTTTGTGAGCTGGCCGCCAAACCATTGGATTGCTTCCAGCCCTATTCTGGTTCTGGGGAGGCAGGCTGAGCCTTTGGTTAATTCTTCTTCCTAATGGGAAATTAGAGTGACATATGCCTGTCAAAACTCCTACAGCTAATCTCTCATTGGTTCCCCCTCTTCCCATTTATCCTCTGCACAAATTGAAAACTGTGTAAAACAGGAGGTTAAAGGTGCTGATTCTCCAAGTGGGGAGATTGTTAGTAATGTAGCTGGAATGGCGAACCCCAGCACCAGGAGATCAAAAATGAGGTGCATTTTAGACACCTTTCCTGAGCACACGGTGTACATTCATCTCGGTTTCCCAGGCATGTATTCACTGTCAGAAGATTCCCTTGAACCTGCAGATTTGGGACCCATGGAATGGGTACCAGGCAGTATTACTTTAAAAGGTCTGCATTTCCTCACCCAGCCTCTCTAACATCTCTTAGCGTGCATAGCTTCCAGCCTTATATATCATCCTGCTGTGGGTCTACATGTGTTCAATCCATATTACATCGTAGCCCTTCAACAAAAGTTGTAAGAATTTTTGTCTGTCTCACTGTTTTTATAAATATTTTTAAATTTATTTTTATATTGGTTACAGCTGATTTTCAAAGCTCTGTGTTTTGCTGCTGTACATCCACTTGATTCATGTACTGTGAGACAACAATAAATTCTTTTTCAGATGCTTACCAGTCTTATGTATTATTTTCCAGTGACTTGAGTGGGCTGAGTGCAGTTCTTTGAGGTACCGTGTAGGCCTTGTCAGTTATTCAATGTGGTACTTGGAATGGTATCTTTGCTAATTTCAACCTCCTCGATAATACCTCACCATTCCCCACCTTTCCCATTTAGCAGCCTTATGTCTATTTTCTACATATTTGAGTATGTTTCTGTTTTGTAATTTATTTCATGTGTAGCCATTTTTGATTCCACCTTTAAGTGACATCTTATGATATGTGTCTTTTTCTTTCTGACATATGTCACTTAGAATGATCGTAGGTAACTCCTCCAGAGTTGTTCCAACTGGCCTTATTTCATTGATTTCTGGATGAGTAATATTCCACTCTACATAAGTACCCCATCTCTTTTATCCATTTTATCCTTCCAGGGACATTTAGGTTATATCCAAGTGGAGGCCCTTTTTAACAGAGAGGTGGTAAACGTTGGGGTGCCTGTTTTCTTTTGATTTTTGTTTTTCCCAAGGTATATGCGCATGAGTGCAAGTGCCCTATGCTCTGTAGATCATTTTTTAGATGTTTTAGCAAACACAATACACTTCTCCAGAGTGGCCATTGGCAAATTACATTTCCACTATCAGCCTCACAGGGCTCCCTTTTCTCCTCGCCCTGTCCTGCATTTCTGGTGTTTACACTTTATGTGGATGGCCCTTCTGACTGATGTGAAGTGATATATTTTGTAGTATTGATTTCCAGTGTCCACCTGTTTGGTTGGATAAAAAGTGTGTATGGCCTTTACTTGAATATATTCAGAAAAAATGCATACGCCCTTTTTGGCCAACTGCATCATTGGCGACGTTCAGCCCCTTTTCTTGTGCTTTAATGGGGAGTCCTTTCTACCTCTTCAAATATGTTTCCTGCCACTCTCCCTTGCTTACAAGTCTTTTTCTGTGGCTTACCTCAAGACATTTTTCGACGATAGATATTTTCAACTCTGCAGTTTCATGAATTTTAGTGCCCCTGAGTTCCATTTTTCAACTTGTGTTTTTGGAAACTGGACACAAAACAGCGGGATTTCCTCTAGCCCTATTCTGTTTCCGTGGGCAATTCTAGCCTTTGATGAATTTTTCTTCCGGATTGGAAATTAGAGTGACATGTGCCTGTCCGCACACCTAAGACTGGTCTCTAAATTTTTCTCATCCTTCCGCTTCATGCTCTGGACAAATTCCAAACTCTGTGCAACAGGATGTTGACGGTGTTGATATCCCCAAGTGAGGAGATTGTTAGGAAAGATGCTGGCGGGGTGAACCCGAGCACCAGGCGATGAGGAGATGAGGTGCCTTTTCCAAACTCTTTCCGATCAAATGGTGTACCATCCTCTAGGTGTGACAGGCATGTTTTAGCTGTAGGAAGGGTCATGTGCATGTAAGGAGAACACCAGGGATTTTTCCAAATCAGTGCCTCCCCGAACCCCAAACTGGGGAATTTTTAAGCTACGGCTACACGTATGTCCATTAAGATCCTTGGGAAATAGGCAGAGCCCAAACTTTAGATGATTGAAATCTTCAGGGTCAGAAGCGCTCACCATCGGCCTTGCTTAGGTTACATTTTATCTGTCATTGATAGATGATGTCAATAAAAATATCGATTCTTTTTCAGATTATTTCCCCTTATAGGTTATTGCAAAATATTCAGTGTAGTTCCCTGGGCTATACAGTAGTTCCTTGTTGATGATCTATTTTATACATAGCAGTGTGTATGTGTTAATCCCAAACTGTTAATTTATCCCTTCTCCTACCTTTCCCCTTTGGTAATAATAAATTATAAGATTTTATACTTCTCAGAAATGGGGGAGCTGAAAGAGAGGTATCCTTTTCAATGGAAAAGCATTCAAAACAAGATTGAAGCTTCAGCCAAGAGTATTCGATCTACATCCATGGAAATAAATCACTTCATTTATCTAATGTTGACCTGACAAATAAGACAGACGTCTTCACTGAACTTGCTTATAGGAAAGTGATGGAAATATCAAATGTAAGTCTTAAAAACATCTTATTTTACCCGAGCATTATACACTGCTCTATGTTAACTACAGTTTGGCTCACACACCTGTTCATTGAAGTTACAATGTTCTCAATTTCTGTTACTGATCCTCCAGAGTGGACCCCAACAGGAGTCCCCGTGCCCAGTGTCATTGGAGCCAACAGATCAAGACTGAGTTTGGTTCAGAAGCAAAGGAAACATTATTTTGAAAACAGAATGGAGAGGTGAGAACGTGCACTGCCCCACGGGCTGTGGGCTGGGCTGCTGTGTAGGGATCCCGGCAGCGTCAGTGGGAGGGAGGGGATGGAGCTCTCGAGGGCTGGGTTGGCTGCAGCTCGGGCTCTATGCCGCAGAGTTTGCATGGGACCCCGCTAGCTGAGGTGTCGACCCAGCCATTCTGCACTAGGAAATCGGGTCTGAAGTGACGGGTGTGGGACCTCTGCATGCGGAACCCTAGGAACACGTGAAATTAGACAAAGCACAAAGGAAAAACAGGTTAGACTTTATTTTATTGCCCAGATTCTCTTTTTATCTCCCAGGAATTTTTAATGAACGTTGCCGGAGATGAACACCTCCTCTGCTTTTTGTTCCATTCCTCATCCTTGGGGTGTTGAGGGTGCAGACCCCTCTTTTGTAACTGCTTCATGCTGTGGTGGGAGCCCTGATACATGGGGGGAGGGGCAAAATGTCTCCCCACCAGCCTCCAGGTGAGGTTGATTGTCCCAAGGCCTCCTGCCTCACTTCTCGTCCGCCTGAGCACCAGCATTGGAAGTGTTATAGATTCTAATGACCTTTAAGGTCCGGGAAAGAGATGCGCAGAGATGCTGCGGTGGCAGGTTTCACCCCACCCCACATTTGTTCGGCGACCTTAGGCTGACGGATTTTGCCAGCCTAGATGCTCTGACCAGTAGTCTGTGCTTTCTTTAATTAGGTCCCTGAATTAATGTACAAACAGCACCATGTGTGAGAGCCCTGCCTGCACAACTCCCAGACAGTCCAGGGCCAGTGGTGATCCAGGGCCATGAGGTCCACTGAGTCAACGGCCTTTAGAAGTAGCCAGCAGTCCAGCCGGTCATATTGGCCACCATCACCGTGGTGTCTGTAGGGTTTTCTATGGTGAAAGCATGATATACATTTCCCCCGCCAAGCTTATTAGCTCCCCTCTGGGTGCAGTAAGTCCTGCAAGCAGTAGTCTGCTCTTTCGGGGCACAGTCTTGTTGTTTTCTGAGAGAAACTCCAGGTCAAGTGATGGTCACACGAGTCATCTTGGTGGCCCGTTGCCCCCGTTTGTCTCTCTGGAGGTTGGCATTGGAGGGCTTCCTCACTCGAGGTCAGTGTGTCCACAGAGTGACCCCTGCAACTTCAGGGCATGATGCGTGGTTAGGATCACCACGTGGGGTCCTTTTCCCTTAGGAGGGAGCTGGCCTTGTGGGCTGCTGATTTCCATCTTTTTAGATACCCCAGTATCCTGGCCTGATGAGTCGGTGGGCAAAGCCCTTGGTGACCATAGTTTATCATACCTGAAGGGCATTCTTGTGTTGCTCCATTTCAAGTGGTCCCAGTTTTTGCACTAAGGCCCCAAGGGCAATTAACCTTTGACCGGGTATGTAAAGGTCAAAGGGTTTAGCTAAATTAGGGAGTTCCTGGGCAAGGGTCTGAATTGACTGCTCTTTCCATTCTTGAGAGGCTGCTTCTGGATTCTATTCAAAAGGATCATCATCTTTTCATGTCAGTGTTTCATGTAGAGGCCCAGCTATTAGACTGTAGTTAGGGATCCAGATGCAGAAAACCTTGGCCTCCCCAGGAACCCCTAAGCTGTCCTCTAGGTTTAGAAGAGGTAAGGCTGCAAATGGCTTCTTCCCTATCCTGGGATGCGTTTCTCCGAATATCTGTGAGAATGAAGCTCAGGCATGTCACCTTAGCCTGGGATATTTGAGCCTTTTTCTTGGACACCTTCTATCCTTTCTTGGCTAGGTAGTTCAGAGGCGTCTTTAGTAGGCCTGGCGATCAGAATGTCCGCTGCATATTGAAGGAGGGTTCCCTTTCACAGAGGTAGAACTTTTAGGTCTTTAGAGGACATTTCCCCAATGATGGTGTGGGGATTTTTGAACCATTGGGGCAGGACGGCCCAGCATTATTGCTTTGGTTGCATGTTGTGTCCTGCCACTCACAAGCCAAAAATTCTTGTGACTCTGAGATGAATGGAATACAGAAGAAGGCATCATTGAAGTCTAATACAGAATGCCATGGCCTGGTGGATGGTAGAATGACCAGCAGGGTGTAGGAAATAGGAGCTACTGGATGTATATCCTCGGTGGCTTCACTGACTGTCCTGATATCCTTTACCAGGTTTCCAGCAGCCCATGGGGCTCTCGTGGTCAGGCCAATCCCAGGATATGGAGCTCACCTGGGCTGCACCCCCACCCCACAGCCCACGGGGCTCTCGTGGTCAAGTCCCTCCCAGGGTATGGAGCTCACCTGTGCAGCTACCCAGCAGCCCATGGGGCTCTCATAGTCAGGCCCTTCCCAGGATACGGAGCTCCCCTGGGCAGGTAACCCAGCAGGGCTGGAAACACAGGAACTGTGCACATAGCCCACCATGCAGAGAACCCCCAGCTCACCTGTCGCTCACAGCTGACACAGAACACCACAGAGCAGGACTTGAACTAACAAACAGCAGCTCTGACAGGTCTGTGACCCTGGCTATCACTCCGTGCAGCCTCTCTCTGCCTGGTCTTCCAGACACTTCCACTGCAGCCAGGCACCAGACCTCTGTCTCCACCCACCATCGCTCCTCTCCCTGACTCCTGGGTTCCTCTCATTAGTATAGGGTCTTCTTGAAGTTGTTTTCCACTCATGGACCAGATAAAATGAGAAGAAAACAAGCCGCAGCTGCAGCCCCTTGTCTATCCTGACTCTCAAGAGCCCACACCTGTTCCTTGGGCGTGGCCCGTTTAGCAAGGTTCATTTTCTGCAACTGTGAGTCCCTGAGGGGTGAGGATTGGCTGATTTGGGCAGCCTGACGCTGCCTGCCAGCCCTCCCCACGTGTGCCTGGTTGAGGTCAATATAAACACCTCTCCAGTCAGCAAGAGCCCCTGTAGCTGTACCTGACGCCATATTCTCGGCCCCGTCAGCAGTGTCGGGGCTGGGGTGGTGGGAGGGAGTGAGGGGCCGTGGCTTTGTGGGTGGCCCATTGTGAGTGGGGCTCTGCTGGACTTTCTGCAGGAGTTGCCAGGCTGCCACCTGCTAAAGAAGAGGATGTGTCACCCATACCTGCCACTGGAATGTCTCCCCAGGCAGAGGTGAGGAAGTAAAAAAGCAGTGGGGGCCGTGGCAGGAGGGGTATCACAGGTAGGGAAATGGAAAGCTTCCAGAAGAGCATCTGAGGCCAGGACCATCCTGGCTGGCCTGCAGGCACCAAGTCGGCCTGCGTGCTGTCGCTGGTGTGGCTCCACAGCCCTTCCTCTAGGCTTGCAAGTTCTTGTGCATATTCATGTGTTTTACCTGGAAAGCGTGGGAAGAGTTCAGCTGCAGCAGGACTGGGGCTCAGCTCACATTGACTCACAGACGCCTCGACACAGTCCCCCAGCTTTGCAATGAGGTTGCTCCTTGTGGGGCTGACTGCATGGGAGAAGATTTCCCACCTCTGACCAACTTAAGAATCTTTTACCACTGGAGCAAGTGCCCTGATACGATTTTCCTCTGTATAACTGGTGGGTTCTGTTTTTTTCTTTTTTCTTTTTTTTTATTTTTGGTTCAAGGTAGATTTTATTTATTCCTCTTTTTTTTAATTTGGAGATATAAACATGGAAATAATGCATTAAGATAAAGACGTCTATGTGAAGGGAAAAACTTTTTTTGGTTTATTTTATTAAATGTTATTTATTTTTAATTTTTTTAAAATTTATTTATTTCTTTTATACAGCAGGTTCTTATTGGATATCTATTTTATACATATAAGTGTGCACATGTGAATCCCAGTCTCCCAATTCATCCCACCACCACCCTCACATGGCATTACCCCCTTGGTGTCCATATGTTTGTTCTCTACATCTGTGTCTCTATCTCTGCCCTGCAAACCGGTTCATCTGTACCATTTTTCTAGGTTCCACATATATGCATTAACATACAATATTTGTTTTTCTCTTTCTGACTTACTTCACTCTGTATGACAGTCTCTAGATCCATCAAGGTCTCTACAAATGACCCAATTTCATTCCTATGTATGGCTGAGTAATATTCCATTGTATATATGTACCACATCTTTATCCATTCATCTGTCTGTGGGCACTTAGGTTGCTTTCATTACCTGGCTATTGTAAATAGTGCTGCAATGAACATTGTGGTGAATGTGTCTTTTTGATTTATGGTTTTCTCTGGGTATATGCCCAGTAGTGGGATTGCTGGATTATATGGTAATTCTATTTTTAGTTTTTTAAGGAACCTCCATACTGTTCTCCATAGAGACTATATCAATTTACATTCCCAACAATAGTGGAAGAAGGTTCCTTTTCTCCACAGCGTCTCCAGCATTTGTTGTTTGTAGATTTTCTGATGATGCCCATTCTAACAGGTGTGACGTGATACCTCATTGTAGTTTCGATTTCCATTTCTCTAATAATTAGTGATGTTGAGCAGATTTTCATGTGCGTACTGGCCATCTCTATGTCTTCTTGGAAGAAATGTCTATTTAGATCTTCTTCCATTTTTGTATTGGGTTGTTTGTTTTATTAATATTGAGCTGCATGAGCTGTTTATATATATATATTGGAGATTAATTATTTGTCCATTGATTCATTTGCAAATATTTTCTGCCATTCTGAGGGTTGTCTTTTCGTCTTGTTTGTAGTTTCCTTTGCTTTGTAAAAGCTTTTACATTTCATTAGGTCCCATCTGTTTAGTTTTCTTTTTTATTTCATTACTACAGGAGGTGGATCAAAAAAGATCTTGCTGTGATTTACGTCAGAGTATCCTTCGTAAGTTTTCCTCTCAGAGTTTTATACTGTCCCGTCTTACATTAAGGTCTCTAATCCATTTTGAATATATTTTTATGTATGGTGTTGGGGAGTGTTCTAATTTCATTCTTTTACATGTAGCTGTCCATATTTCCCAGCACCAATGATTGAAGAGACTGTCTTATCTCCATTGTATAGTCTTGCCTCCTTTGTCATAGATTAGTTGACCATAGGTGTGTAGGTTTATCCCTGGGCATTCTTTTTTTTTTCCTTTTACACGTTTATTGGAGTATAATTGTTTTACAATGGAGTGTTAGTTTCTGCTGTATAACAAAGTGAATCAGCTATACATATACAAATATCACCAGATCCCCTCCCTCTTGCATCTCCCTCCCACACTCCATATCCCACCCCTTTATGTGGTCACAAAGCACCGAGCTGATCTCCCTGTTCTATGTGGCTGCTTTCCAGTAGCTATCAGTGTTACATTTGGTAATGTATTTATGTCCATGCCACTCTGTCACTTCGTCTCAGCTTACCCATCCCCCTTCCAGTGTCCTCAAGTCCTTTCTCTACGTCTGTGTCCTTAATCCTGTCCTGCCACTAGGTTCTTCAAAATCTTTTTTTTTCTTCATTAGATTCCGTATATCTCTGTTAACATACAGTATTTGTTTTTCCCTTTCTGACTTACTTCACTTTGTAGGACAGATTCTAAGTCCATCCACCTCAGTACAAATAACTCAGTTTTGCTTCTTTTTATGGCTGAGTAATATTCCATTGTATATATGTGCCAGATCTTCTTTATCCATTCATCTGTCGATGGACACTTAGGTTGCTTCTATGTCCTGGCTATTGTAAATAGAGCTGCAATGAACATTTTTGTACATAACTCTTTTTGAATTATGGTTTTCGCAAGGCAAATGCCCAGTAGTTGGATTGTTGTGTCGTATGGTACCTCTATTGTTAGCTATTTAGAGGAACCTCCGGAGTGTTCTCCCTAGTGCCCATATCAATTTACATTCCCACCCACAGTGCAAGTGTGTTCCCTTTTCTCCAATAAAGGCCTCTCCAGCATTTATTGTTTTGTAGATTTTTTTGGATGATTGCCACTCTGACTGCTGTGCGGTGATACCTCACGGTAGTTTTGATTTGCATTTCTCTAATGATTAGTGATGTTCAGCATCCTTTCATGTGTTTCTTGGTAATCTGTATATCTTCTTTGGAGAAATGTCTATTTAAGTCTTCTGCCCGTTTTTGGATTGGGTTGTTTGTTTTTGTGATATTGAGCTACATGTGGTGCTTGTAAAGTTTGGAGATTAATCCTTTGTCAATTGCTTCATTTGAAAATATTTTCTCCCATTCTGAGGGTTGTTTCTGCATCTTGTTTATGTTTTCCTATACTGTGTAAAAGCTTTTAAGTTTCATTAGGTCCCATTTGTTGATTTCTGTTTTTATTTCCATTTCTCTAGGAGGTGAGTCAAAAAGGATCTTGCTGTGATTTATGTCATAGAGTGTTCTGCCTATGGTTTCCTCTAAGTGTTTTATAGTGTCTGGTCTTCTATTTAGATCTCTAATCCATTTAGAGTTTATTTTTGTGTATGGTGTTATGGAGTGTTCTAATTTCATTCTTTTATGTGTAGGGGTCCAGTTTTCCCAGCACCAATTACTGAAGAGACTGTCTTTTCTCCATTGTATATCCTTAGCTCCTTTGTCATAGATGAGATAGCCATAGGTATGTAGGTTTATCTCTGGGCTTTCTGTCCTGTTCCATTGATCTGTGTTTATGCCAATCTACATACACTTGATTCCATTATGGAGACTTATAAATACATAGGTTTCAAGATTATTACCAGTCAGATATATTCCTCTTCAGTGAATAGGGTGTTTTGTGTCCAGTTCATTGAGAAAGGAGTAGGTCTTGTCTATTACATATTTGGTATATGGAATGGTATCTGTGCTAATTTCAAACTCTGCTTTTACACATCACCCCACGTCACCTTTCCCCTTAAGGAGGCATAAGTGTGTTTTCTAAATGTGTAACTCTGTTCTCTTTTGTAATTCAGTTCATGTGTAGCCATGTTTACATTCCCTCTATAAGTGATATATTACAATAAGTTTCTTTTTCTTTGAGGCTCATTTCACTTAGCATCATCGTACCTAAAGCCACTCATTATGCTGCTATTGGCCTTATGACATTGATTTTATGTCTGAGTGACATTCCATTGTATATAAGTACCACAACATCTATATCAATTTTTTTCCTTTCCTGGGATATTTAAAGTGTACCAAAGTCGAGGTTCTTGTAAACAGAGCAGCCCTAAACTTTGGGCTGGCTGTGTGTTGTGGATTTTTAGTTTTCCCAAAATACACGCCCATGAGTGGAAGTGTGCTATGCTCTGTAGCTCTGTTTTAGAAAACAACATACAGTTCTCCAGAGAGGCTGTTGGCAATTTACATCCTCTCCATCGGTGTAACCAGGCTCCCTTTTCTCCATGGCCTGTCCTGCATTTGTGGTTTTTACACTGTTTGTGGATGGCCCTTTTGACTGGAGGTAAGGGACACTTCTATGTGGTGTGGATTTTCAATGCCTGATGGCTTGCTTGGCCAAAAAGGGCGTATGCATTTTTTCCCAATTATATTCAAGAAAATACACATAATCCCTTTTCGGTCAAGGGCAACATTGTTGAAGTTCTGTCGCTTTTCATGTGCTTTAAAGATGACTCCAGTGTACCTCTTGAAATCTGTTTCCTTCAATTCTGCCTTGCATTCAAATCCTCTTCACTGCCTTACCTCAATATATTTCTGGATGATAGTTGTCCTTTAAAACTCTGCAAGTTTGTGAATTGCTGTGTCCCTGAGCTCCATTTTTCAACTCGCCTATTTGTGAGCTGGCTGCAATACCGCAGGATGGCTTTAGGGCCTAGTCTGGTTCCAGGGCTTCAGGCTGA
This sequence comes from Mesoplodon densirostris, assembly GCF_025265405.1. NCBI lineage: Eukaryota > Metazoa > Chordata > Mammalia > Artiodactyla > Ziphiidae > Mesoplodon > Mesoplodon densirostris. The sequence continues at coordinate 203,990 of NW_026778191.1, read as the reverse complement.
GCCTTTGGTTAATTCTTCTTCCTGATGGGAAACTAGAGTGACATGTGCCCATCCAAACACCTACAGCTAATCTCTCATTTGTTTCCCCTCTTCCTTTTCATCCTCTGCACAATTTGCAAACTGTGCATACAGGAGGGTAAAGGCGCTGACATTCCAAGTGAGGAGATTTTTAGTAATGCAGATGGAATGGTGAAGCCGAGCACGACGAAAGGAAAAATGAGGTACCTTTTAGAAAACTTTCCCAATCGCACAGTGTACCATCCACTGGGTGTCCCATGCATGTTTTAACTGTAGGAAGATTCCCTTAAACCTGGAGAGTTGGCACCACTAGAATGGGTAGCACACAGTATTGCTCTAAGTGGTGTTCTTTTGCTCACACAACCTCAGCAAACTTGTCAGCCCCAAGTGTCCAGTCTTATGTCTCATCCAGCTGTGGGTGTAAAGGTGGTCAATCCAGGTGGGATCACAGGCCCTGAACGTAATTTTTAAGGCTTTCTCTCTGTTTCGCTGTTTTTGCATTTTGCTTTTGAAACTTAATTTTATAAGGGGGTTTAGTTGAATTTCAGTGCTGTGTTCATGCAATTATACACACATATGATACCTTTATGGAGACATGAGAATACATATGTTTTAAAATTCTAGAGTCAGATATATTCCTCTGCAATGAATAGGGGGCGTTAAGTCCAGTTCATTGTTCCGGCAGTAGGTGTTGTCTATTACATACTTGGTTTATGTAACAGTATCTGTGCTAATTTAAAACTGTGGTTTTAGGCATCACCCCAGCTCGCCTTTCCCCTTAAGCAGGCAGAAGATTGTTTTCTAAATGTATGACTCTATTGTGTTTGAAATTCAGTTCATGTTTACATTCACACTATGAGTGATATCTTATGATAAGATTTGTTATTCTGTTATCTTTCCTAAATCAGTTCATGTGTAGCCATGTTTACAGGATTTTCATAAGTGATATCTTATGATAAGTTTCTTTTTCAGTGTGACTTATTTCACTTAGAATCATCGTACGTGAATCCACTCATTTTGCTGCTACTTGCCTTATGACATTGATTTCATGGCTAACGGATATTACATCGTACGTAAGTACCACAGTTTCTTGAAATATTTTTGTCTTTCCTGGGATATATAAGGTGTACCCACGATGAGGTTCTTGTAAGCAGTGCAGCCTTAAATTTTGGCATGCCTGTGTCTTATTGATTTTCAGTTTTCCAAAGATATATTCCTTAGACTGGAACACCCCATTGCTCTGTAGCTCTGTTGTTTGTTTGTTTTAGGGAACACAATGCACTCCTCCAGAGAGGCAGTTAGCAATTTACATGCCACCCATTAGCCTAAAAAAGCTCCCTGTTCTCCAGGACCTGTCTTGCCTTTCTGGTTTTTACACATTTTGTGGATGTCCCTTTTGACCGGTGGGAACTGAAACTTATTTGTAGTGCAGATTTGCATTGCCCGCTTGCTTGCTTGGCCAAAAAGGGCGTATGCGTTTTCTCCTGAATATATTCAGGAGAAAACGCATACGCCCTTTTTGGCCAAGTGCACCATTGTCCAAGTTGTGCCCCTCTTCCTGTGCTTTACACGCGATTCCAAGGTACCTCTTGAAATCTGTTTCCTGCTATTTTGCCTCGCTTTCAAGTCCGCCTCGTTGACTTCCCTCAACAGATTTTTGGACGATAGTTGTCCTTTATCACTCTGCCAGTTTGTGAATTGCTGTGCCCCTGAGCTCCATTTCTCAAGTCGTTTTTTGTGAGCTGAACGCAAGTCCAAAATTTTGGATCATGTCCTATACTGGTTCCCGGTGGGTGGCTGAGACTTTGGTTAATTCTTCTTCCTGCCGGGAAATTAGAGTGACATGTGCCCGTCCAAATGCCTAACAGCTACTCTCTCATGGGTTCTCCCTCGTCCCTTCCATCCTCTGCCAAATTGGGAACCTGTGCAAACCAGGAGGTTAAAGGGCCTGTCTCTCCAAGTTGGGAGATTGATAGTAAGGCAGTTGGAAAGTCAAACTGGAGCACCAGGAGAGGGACTATTCGTTGAGTTTTAGAAACCTTTCGTATTCACAGTGTGTCCATTCTCTAGGTTTCCTGTACATGTTATAGCTGTAGTAATATTCCCTTGAACCTGGAGAGTTGGGACCCATGGAATGGGGGCCATGCATTATTGCTTGAAAGGGTCTGCATTTGCTCACCCAATCTCACCAATCCTCTCAGTCCCAAGTGTCCAGCCTTATGCCACATCCAGCTGTCATTGTAGATAGGGTCTTTCCAGGTTTCCTCAGACACCCTGAAGGAATTGTAAAGAATTTCCCTGTTTTTTGGTTTTGCTTTTGAAATTCCTTTTTATAGTGGGTTTGAGCTGATTCTCGCTGCCATGTTTATGCCACTCTAGACACACTTGATTCCCTTATGGAGTCATATCAATACATAGGTTTTAAGATTCTTACTAGTCAGATATATTCCTCTGCGGGAAATATGGGGTTTTGAGTCTCTTTCACTGAGGAAGGTGTAGGTCTTGTCTATTCCAAAGTTGGTTTTTGGAACGGTCCCTGTGCTTATATCAAACTCTGGTTTTATGCATCACCCCACCTCTCCATCCCCTTTATGCAGGCATAAGAGTGTTTTCTAAATGTGAGACTCTGTTCTCTTTCCTAACTCAGTTCACGTGTAGCCATGTTTACAGGATCTTCATAAGTGATATCTTATGATAAGTTTCTTTTTCTGTGTGACTTATTTCACTTAGAATCATCGTACCTGAATCCACTCACTTTGCTGCTACTGGTCTTATGACATTGATTTCATGGCTGAGGGATATTCCATCGTACGTAAGTACCACAATGTTTTGAACCATTTTTATATTTCCTGGGATATTTAAGGTGTACCCAAGTTGAGGTTCTTGTAGTCAGTGCAGCCCTAAATTTGGAGGTGGCACTTTCTTATTGATTTTCAGTTTTCACAAGGTATATTCCCTAGACTGGAAGTGGCCTTGGCTCTGTAGCTCTGTTGTTTACTTGTTTTAGGGAACACAATGCACTCCTCCAGTGAGGCAGTTGGCAATTGACATCCCGCCCATCAGCATGACAAGGCTCCCTGTTCTCCAGGACCTGTCTTGCCTTTCTGGTTTTTACACATTTTGTGGATGTCCCTTTTGACCGGTGGGAAGTGATACTTCTTTGTAGTGCAGATTTGCATTGCCCACTTGCTTGCTTGGCCAAAAAGGGCGTATGCGTTTTCTCCTGAATATATTCAGGAGAAAACGCATACGCCCTTTTTGGCCAAGTGCACCATTGTCCAAGTTGTGCCCCTCTTCCTGTGCTTTACAGGCGATTCCAAGGTACCTCTTGAAATCTGTTTCCTGCTATTTTGCCTCACTTTCAAGTCCGCCTCGTTGACTTCCCTCAACAGAATTTTGGACGATAGTTGTCCTTTATCACTCTGCCAGTTTGTGTATTGCTGTGCCCCTGAGCTCCATTTCTCAACTCGTTTTTTGTGAGCTGAACGCAAGTCCAAAATTTTGGATCATGTCCTATACTGGTTCCCGGTGGGTGGCTGAGACTTTGGTTAATTCTTCTTCCTGCCGGGAAATTAGAGTGACATGTGCCCGTCCAAATGCCTAACAGCTACTCTCTCATGGGTTCTCCCTCGTCCCTTCCATCCTCTGCCAAATTGGGAACCTGTGCAAACCAGGAGGTTAAAGGGCCTGTCTCTCCAAGTTGGGAGATTGATAGTAAGGCAGTTGGAAAGTCAAACTGGAGCACCAGGAGAGGGACTATTCGTTGAGTTTTAGAAACCTTTCGTATTCACAGTGTGTCCATTCTCTAGGTTTCCTGTACATGTTATAGCTGTAGTAATATTCCCTTGAACCTGGAGAGTTGGGACCCATGGAATGGGGGCCATGCATTATTGCTTGAAAGGGTCTGCATTTGCTCACCCAATCTCACCAATCCTCTCAGTCCCAAGTGTCCAGCCTTATGCCACATCCAGCTGTCATTGTAGATAGGGTCTTTCCAGGTTTCCTCAGACACCCTGAAGGAATTGTAAAGAATTTCCCTGTTTTTTCGTTTTGCTTTTGAAATTCCTTTTTATAGTGGGTTTGAGCTGATTCTCGCTGCCATGTTTATGCCACTCTAGACACACTTGATTCCCTTCTGGAGTCATATCAATACATAGGTTTTAAGATTCTTACTAGTCAGATATATTCCTCTGTGGGAAATATGGGGTTTTGAGTCTCTTTCACTGAGGAAGGTGTAGGTCTTATCTATTCCAAAGTTGGTTTTTGGAACGGTCCCTGTGCTTATATCAAACTCTGGTTTTATGCATCACCCCACCTCTCCATCCCCTTTATGCAGGCATAAGAGTGTTTTCTAAATGTGAGACTCTGTTCTCTTTCCTAACTCAGTTCACGTGTAGCCATGTTTACAGGATCTTCATAAGTGATATCTTATGATAAGTTTGTTTTTCTGTGTGACTTATTTCACTTAGAATCATCGTACCTGAATCCACTCACTTTGCTGCTTCTGGTCTTATGACATTGATTTCATCGCTGAGGGATATTCCATCGTACGTAAGTACCACAATGTTTTGAACCATTTTTATATTTCCTGGGACATTTAAGGTGTACCCAAGTTGAGGTTCTTGTAGTCAGTGCAGCCCTAAATTTGGAGGTGGCACTTTCTTATTGATTTTCAGTTTTCACAAGGTATATTCCCTAGACTGGAAGTGGCCTTGGCTCTGTAGCTCTGTTGTTTACTTGTTTTAGGGAACACAATGCACTCCTCCAGTGAGGCAGTTGGCAATTGACATCCCGCCCATCAGCATGACAAGGCTCCCTGTTCTCCAGGGCCTGTCTTGCCTTTCTGGTTTTTACACATTTTGTGGATGTCCCTTTTGACCGGTGGGAAGTGATACTTCTTTGTAGTGCAGATTTGCATTGCCCACTTGCTTGCTTGGCCAAAAAGGGCGTATGCTTTTTCTCCGGAATATATTCAGGAGAAAACGCATACGCCCTTTTTGGCCAAGTGCACCATTGTCCAAGTTGTGCCCCTCTTCCTGTGCTTTACAGGCGATTCCAAGGTACCTCTTGAAATCTGTTTCCTGCTATTTTGCCTCGCTTTCAAGTCCGCCTCGTTGACTTCCCTCAACAGATTTTTGGACGATAGTTGTCCTTTATCACTCTGCCAGTTTGTGAATTGCTGTGCCCCTGAGCTCCATTTCTCAACTCGTTTTTTGTGAGCTGAACGCAAGTCCAAAATTTTGGATCATGTCCTATACTGGTTCCCGGTGGGTGGCTGAGACTTTGGTTAATTCTTCTTCCTGCCGGGAAATTAGAGTGACATGTGCCCGTCCAAATGCCTAACAGCTACTCTCTCATGGGATCTCTCTCGTCCCTTCCATCCTCTGCCAAATTGGGAACCTGTGCAAACCAGGAGGTTAAAGGGCCTGTCTCTCCAAGTTGGGAGATTGATAGTAAGGCAGTTGGAAAGTCAAACTGGAGCACCAGGAGAGGGACTATTCGTTGAGTTTTAGAAACCTTTCGTATTCACAGTGTGTCCATTCTCTAGGTTTCCTGTACATGTTATAGCTGTAGTAATATTCCCTTGAACATGGAGAGTTGGGACCCATGGAATGGGGGCCATGCATTATTGCTTGAAAGGGTCTGCATTCGCTCACCCAATCTCACCAATCCTCTCAGTCCCAAGTATCCAGCCTTATGCCACATCCAGCTGTCATTGTAGATAGGGTCTTTCCAGGTTTCCTCAGACACCCTGAAGGATTGTAAAGAATTTCCCTGTTTTTTGGTTTTGCTTTTGAAATTCCTTTTTATAGTGGGTTTGAGCTGATTCTCGCTGCCATGTTTATGCCACTGTAGACACACTTGATTCCCTTATGGAGACATATCAATACATAGGTTTTAAGATTCTTACTAGTCAGATATATTCCTCTGTGGGAAATATGGGGTTTTGAGTCTCTTTCACTGAGGAAGGTGTCGGTCTTGTCAATTCCAAAGTTGGTTTTTGAAACGGCCCCTGTGCTTATATCAAACTCTGGTTTTATGCATCACCCCACCTCTCCTTCCCCTTTATGCAGGCATAAGCGTGTTTTCTAAATGTGAGACTCTGTTCTCTTTCCTAACTCAGTTCACGTGTAGCCATGTTTACAGGATCTTCATAAGTGATATCTTATGATAAGTTTCTTTTTCTGTGTGACTTATTTCACTTAGAATCATCGTACCTGAATCCACTCACTTTGTTGCTACTGGTCTTATGACATTGATTTCATGGCTGAGGGATATTCCATCGTACGTAAGTACCACAATGTTTTGAACCATTTTTATATTTCCTGGGATATTTAAGGTGTACCCAAGTTGAGGTTCTTGTAGCCAGTGCAGCCCTAAATTTGGAGGTGGCTCTTTCTTATTGATTTTCAGTTTTCCCAAGGTATATTCCCTAGACTGGAAGTGGCCTTGGCTCTGTAGCTCTGTTGTTTACTTGTTTTAGGGAACACAATGCACTCCTCCAGTGAGGCAGTTGGCAATTTACATCCCACCCATCAGCATAACAAGGCTCCCAGTTCCTCAGGGCCTGTCTTGCCTTTCTGGTTTTTACACATTTTGTGGATGTCCCTTTTGACCGGTGGGAAATGATACTTCTTTGTAGTGCAGATTTGCATTGCCCGCTTGCTTGCTTGGCCAAAAAGGGCGTATGCATTTTCTCCTGAATATATTCAGGAGAAAACGCATACGCGCTTTTTGGCCAAGTGCACCATTGTCCAAGTTGTGCCCCTCTTCCTGTGCTTTACAGGCGATTCCAAGGTACCTCTTGAAATCTGTTTCCTGCTATTTTGCCTCGCTTTCAAGTCCGCCTCGTTGACTTCCCTCAACAGATTTTTGGACGATAGTTGTCCTTTATCACTCTGCCAGTTTGTGAATTGCTGTGCCCCTGAGCTCCATTTCTCAACTCGTTTTTTGTGAGCTGAACGCAAGTCCAAAATTTTGGATCATGTCCTATACTGGTTCCCGGTGGGTGGCTGAGACTTTGGTTAATTCTTCTTCCTGCCGGGAAATTAGAGTGACATGTGCCCGTCCAAATGCCTAACAGCTACTCTCTCATGGGTTCTCCCTCGTCCCTTCCATCCTCTGCCAAATTGGGAACCTGTGCAAACCAGGAGGTTAAAGGGCCTGTCTCTCCAAGTTGGGAGATTGATAGTAAGGCAGTTGGAAAGTCAAACTGGAGCACCAGGAGAGGGACTATTCGTTGAGTTTTAGAAACCTTTCGTATTCACAGTGTGTCTATTCTCTAGGTTTCCTGTACATGTTATAGCTGTAGTAATATTCCCTTGAACCTGGAGAGTTGGGACCCATGGAATGGGGGCCATGCATTATTGCTTGAAAGGGTCTGCATTTGCTCACCCAATCTCACCAATCCTCTCAGTACCAAGTGTCCAGCCTTATGCCACATCCAGCTGTCATTGTAGATAGGGTCTTTCCAGGTTTCCTCAGACACCCTGAAGGAATTGTAAAGAATTTCCCTGTTTTTTGGTTTTGCTTTTGAAATTCCTTTTTATAGTGGGTTTGAGCTGATTCTCGCTGCCATGTTTATGCCACTCTAGACACACTTGATTCCCTTATGGAGTCATATCAATACATAGGTTTTAAGATTCTTACTAGTCAGATATATTCCTCTGCGGGAAATATGGGGTTTTGAGCCTCTTTCACTGAGGAAGGTGTAGGTCTTGTCTATTCCAAAGTTGGTTTTTGGAACGGTCCCTGTGCTTATATCAAACTCTGGTTTTATGCATCACCCGACCTCTCCATCCCCTTTATGCAGGCATAAGAGTGTTTTCTAAATGTGAGACTCTGTTCTCTTTCCTAACTCAGTTCACGTGTAGCCATGTTTACAGGATCTTCATAAGTGATACCTTATGATAAGTTTCTTTTTCTGTGTGACTTATTTCACTTAGAATCATCGTACCTGAATCCACTCACTTTGCTGCTACTGGTCTTATGACATTGATTTCATGGCTGAGGGATATTCCATCGTACGTAAGTACCACAATGTTTTGAACCATTTTTATATTTCCTGGGATATTTAAGGTGTACCCAAGTTGAGGTTCTTGTAGTCAGTGCAGCCCTAAATTTGGAGGTGGCTCTTTCTTATTGATTTTCAGTTTTCCCAAGGTATATTCCCTAGACTGGAAGTGGCCTTGGCTCTGTAGCTCTGTTGTTTACTTGTTTTAGGGAACACAATGCACTCCTCCAGTGAGGCAGTTGGCAGTTTACATCCCGCCCATCAGCATAACAAGGCTCCCAGTTCTCCAGGGCCTGTCTTACCTTTCTGGTTTTTACACTTTTTGTGGATGTCCCTTTTGACCGGTGGGAAGTGATACTTCTTTGTAGTGCAGATTTGCATTGCCCGCTTGCTTGCTTGGCCAAAAAGGGCGTATGCGTTTTCTCCTGAATATATTCAGGAGAAAACGCATACGCCCTTTTTGGCCAAGTGCACCATTGTCCTAGTTGTGCCCCTCTTCCTGTGCTTTACAGGCGATTCCAAGGTACCTCTTGAAATCTGTTTCCTGCTATTTTGCCTCGCTTTCAAGTCTGCCTCGTTGACTTCCCTCAACAGATTTTTGGACGATAGTTGTCCTTTATCACTCTGCCAGTTTGTGAATTGCTGTGCCCCTGAACTCCATTTCTCAACTCGTTTTTTGTGAGATGAACGCAAGTCCAAAATTTTGGATCATGTCCTATACTGGTTCCCCGTGGGTGGCTGAGACTTTGGTTAATTCTTCTTCCTGCCGGGAAATTAGAGTGACATGTGCCCGTCCAAATGCCTAACAGCTACTCTCTCATGGGTTCTCCCTCGTCCCTTCCATCCTCTGCCAAATTGGGAACCTGTGCAAACCAGGAGGTTAAAGGGCCTGTCTGTCCAAGTTGGGAGATTGATAGTAAGGCAGTTGGAAAGTCAAACTGGAGCACCAGGAGAGGGACTATTCGTTGAGTTTTAGAAACCTTTCGTATTCACAGTGTGTCCATTCTCTAGGTTTCCTGTACATGTTATAGCTGTAGTAATATTCCCTTGAACCTGGAGAGTTGGGACCCATGGAATGGGGGCCATGCATTATTGCTTGAAAGGGTCTGCATTTGCTCACCCAATCTCTCCAATCCTCTCAGTCCCAAGTGTCCAGCCTTATGCCACATCCAGCTGTCATTGTAGATAGGGTCTTTCCAGGTTTCCTCAGACACCCTGAAGGAATTGTAAAGAATTTCCCTGTTTTTTGGTTTTGCTTTTGAAATTCCTTTTTATAGTGGGTTTGAGCTGATTCTCGCTGCCATGTTTATGCCACTCTAGACACACTTGATTCCCTTATGGAGACATATCAATACATAGGTTTTAAGATTCTTACTAGTCAGATATATTCCTCTGTGGGAAATATGGGGTTTTGAGTCTCTTTCACTGAGGAAGGTGTAGGTCTTGTCTATTCCAAAGTTGGTTTTTGAAACGGTCCCTGTGCTTATATCAAACTCTGGTTTTATGCATCACCCCACCTCTCCTTCCCCTTTATGCAGGCATAAGAGTGTTTTCTAAATGTGAGACTCTGTTCTCTTTCCTAACTCAGTTCACGTGTAGCCATGTTTACAGGATCTTCATAAGTGATATCTTATGATAAGTTTCTTTTTCTGTGTGACTTATTTCACTTAGAATCATCGTACCGGAATCCACTCACTTTGCTGCTACTGGTCTTATGACATTGATTTCATGGCTGAGGGATATTCCATCGTACGTAAGTACCACAATGTTTTGAACCATTTTTATATTTCCTGGGATATTTAAGGTGTACCCAAGTTGAGGTTCTTGTAGTCAGTGCAGCCCTAAATTTGGAGGTGGCTCTTTCTTATTGATTTTCAGTTTTCCCCAGGTATATTCCCTAGACTGGAAGTGGCCTTGGCTCTGTAGCTCTGTTGTTTACTTGTTTTAGGGAACACAATGCACTCCTCCAGTGAGGCAGTTGGCAATTTACATCCCGCCCATCAGCATAACAAGGCTCCCAGTTCTCCAGGGCCTGTCTTGCCTTTCTGGTTTTTACACATTTTGTGGATGTCCCTTTTGACCAGTGGGAAGTGATACTTCTTTGTAGTGCAGATTTGCATTGCCCGCTTGCTTGCTTGGCCAAAAAGGGCGTATGCGTTTTCTCCTGAATATATTCAGGAGAAAACGCATACGCCCTTTTTGGCCAAGTGCACCATTGTCCAAGTTGTGCCCCTCTTCCTGTGCTTTACAGGCGATTCCAAGGTACCTCTTGAAATCTGTTTCCTGCTATTTTGCCTCGCTTTCAAGTCCACCTCGTTGACTTCCCTCAACAGATTTTTGGACGATAGTTGTCCTTTATCACTCTGCCAGTTTGTGAATTGCTGTGCCCCTGAGCTCCATTTCTCAACTCTTTTTTTGTGAGCTGAACACAAGTCCAAAATTTTGGATCATGTCCTATACTGGTTCCCGGTGGTTGGCTGAGACTTTGGTTAATTCTTCTTCCTGCCGGGAAATTAGAGTGACATGTGCCCGTCCAAATGCCTAACAGCTACTCTCTCATGGGTTCTCCCTCGTCCCTTCCATCCTCTGGCAAATTGGGAACCTGTGCAAACCAGGAGGTTAAAGGGCCTGTCTCTCCAAGTTGGGAGATTGATAGTAAGGCAGTTGGAAAGTCAAACTGGAGCACCAGGAGAGGGACTATTTATTGAGTTTTAGAAACCTTTCGTATTCACAGTGTGTACATTCTCTAGGTTTCCTGTACATGTTATAGCTGTAGTAATATTCCCTTGAACCTGGAGAGTTGGGACCCATGGAATGGGGGCCATGCATTATTGCTTGAAAGGGTCTGCATTTGCTCACCCAATCTCACCAATCCTCTCAGTCCCAAGTGTCCAGCCTTATGCCACATCCAGCTGTCATTGTAGATAGGGTCTTTCCAGGTTTCCTCAGACACCCTGAAGGAATTGTAAAGAATTTCCCTGTTTTTTGGTTTTGCTTTTGAAATTCCTTTTTATAGTGGGTTTGAGCTGATTCTCGCTGCCATGTTTATGCCACTCTAGACACACTTGATTCCCTTATGGAGTCATATCAATACATAGGTTTTAAGATTCTTACTAGTCAGATATATTCCTCTGTGGGAAATATGGGGTTTTGAGTCTCTTTCACTGAGGAAGGTGTAGGTCTTGTCTATTCCAAAGTTGGTTTTTGGAACGGTCCCTGTGCTTATATCAAACTCTGGTTTTATGCATCACCCGACCTCTCATTCCCCTTTATGCAGGCATAAGAGTGTTTTCTAAATGTGAGACTCTGTTCTCTTTCCTAACTCAGTTCACGTGTAGCCATGTTTACAGGATCTTCATAAGTGATATCTTATGATAAGTTTCTTTTTCTGTGTGACTTATTTCACTTAGAATCATCGTACCTGAATCCACTCACTTTGCTGCTACTGGTCTTATGACATTGATTTCATCGCTGAGGGATATTCCATCGTACGTAAGTACCACAATGTTTTGAACCATTTTTATATTTCCTGGGATATTTAAGGTGTACCCAAGTTGAGGTTCTTGTAGCCAGTGCAGCCCTAAATTTGGAGGTGGCTCTTTCTTATTGATTTTCAGTTTTCCCCAGGTATATTCCCTAGACTGGAAGTGGCCTTGGCTCTGTAGCTCTGTTGTTTACTTGTTTTAGGGAACACAATGCACTCCTCCAGTGAGGCAGTTGGCAATTTACATCCCGCCCATCAGCATAACAAGGCTCCCAGTTCTCCAGGGCCTGTCTTGCCTTTCTGGTTTTTACACTTTTTGTGGATGTCCCTTTTGACCGGTGGGAAGTGATACTTCTTTGTAGTGCAGATTTGCATTGCCCGCTTGCTTGCTTGGCCAAAAAGGGCGTATGCGTTTTCTCCTGAATATATTCAGGAGGAAACGCATACGCCCTTTTTGGCCAAGTGCACCATTGTCCAAGTTGTGCCCCTCTTCCTGTGCTTTACAGGCGATTCCAAGGTACCTCTTGAAATCTGTTTCCTGCTATTTTGCCTCGCTTTCAAGTCCACCTCGTTGACTTCCCTCAAGAGATTTTTGGATGATAGTTGTCCTTTATCACTCTGCCAGTTTGTGAATTGCTGTGCCCCTGAGCTCCATTTCTCAACTCGTTTTTTGTGAGCTGAACGCAAGTCCAAAATTTTGGATCATGTCCTATACTGGTTCCCGGTGGGTGGCTGAGACTTTGGTTAATTCTTCTTCCTGCCGGGAAATTAGAGTGACATGTGCCCGTCCAAATGCCTAACAGCTACTCTCTCATGGGTTCTCCCTCGTCCCTTCCATCCTCTGCCAAATTGGGAACCTGTGCAATCCAGGAGGTTAAAGGGCCTGTCTCTCCAAGTTGGGAGATTGATAGTAAGGCAGTTAGAAAGTCAAACTGGAGCACCAGGAGAGGGACTATTCGTTGAGTTTTAGAAACCTTTTGTATTCACAGTGTGTCCATTCTCTAGGTTTCCTGTACATGTTATAGCTGTAGTAATATTCCCTTGAACCTGGAGAGTTGGGACCCATGGAATGGGGGCCATGCATTATTGCTTGAAAGGGTCTGCATTTGCTCACCCAATCTCACCAATCCTCTCAGTCCCAAGTGTCCAGCCTTATGCCACATCCAGCTGTCATTGTAGATAGGGTCTTTCCAGGTTTCCTCAGACACCCTGAAGGAATTGTAAAGAATTTCCCTGTTTTTTGGTTTTGCTTTTGAAATTCCTTTTTATAGTGGGTTTGAGCTGATTCTCGCTGCCATGTTTATGCCACTCTAGATACACTTGATTCCCTTATGGAGACATATCAATACATAGGTTTTAAGATTCTTACTAGTCAGATATATTCCTCTGCCGGAAATATGGGGTTTTGAGTCTCTTTCACTGAGGAAGGTGTCGGTCTTGTCAATTCCAATGTTGGTTTTTGAAACGGTCCCTGTGCTTATATCAAACTCTGGTTTTATGCATCACCCCACCTCTCATTCCCCTTTATGCAGGCATAAGAGTGTTTTCTAAATGTGAGACTCTGTTCTCTTTCCTAACTCAGTTCACGTGTAGCCATGTTTACAGGATCTTCCTAAGTGATATCTTATGATAAGTTTCTTTTTTCTGTGTGACTTATTTCACTTAGAATCATCGTACCTGAATCCACTCACTTTGCTGCTACTGGTCTTATGACATTGATTTCATGGCTGAGGGATATTCCATCGTACGTAAGTACCACAATGTTTTGAACCATTTTTATATTTCCTGGGATATTTAAGGTGTACCCAAGTTTAGGTTCTTGTAGTCAGTACAGCCCTAAATTTGGAGGTGGCTCTTTCTTATTGATATTCAGTTTTCCCAAGGTATATTCCCTAGACTGGAAGTGGCCTTGGCTCTGTAGCTCTGTTGTTTACTTGTTTTAGGGAACACAATGCACTCCTCCAGTGAGGCAGTTGGCAATTTACATCCCGCCCATCAGCATAACAAGGCTCCCTGTTCTCCAGGGCCTGTCTTGCCTTTCTGGTTTTTACACATTTTGTGGATGTCCCTTTTGACCGGTGGGAAGTGATACTTCTTTGTAGTGCAGATTTGCATTGCCCGCTTGCTTGCTTGGCCAAAAAGGGCGTATGCGTTTTCTCCTGAATATATTCAGGAGAAAACGCATACGCCCTTTTTGGCCAAGTGCACCATTGTCCAAGTTGTGCCCCTCTTCCTGTGCTTTACAGGCGATTCCAAGGTACCTCTTGAAATCTGTTTCCTGCTATTTTGCCTCGCTTTCAAGTCCGCCTCGTTGACTTCCCTCAACAAATTTTTGGACGATAGTTGTCCTTTATCACTCTGCCAGTTTGTGAATTGCTGTGCCCCTGAGCTCCATTTCTCAACTCGTTTTTTGGGAGCTGAACGCAAGTCCAAAATTTTGGATCATGTCCTATACTGGTTCCCGGTGGGTGGCTGAGACTTTGGTTAATTCTTCTTCCTGCCGGGAAATTAGAGTGACATGTGCCCGTCCAAATGCCTAACAGCTACTCTCTCATGGGTTCTCCCTCGTCCCTTCCATCCTCTGGCAAATTGGGAACCTGTGCAAACCAGGAGGTTAAAGGGCCTGTCTCTCCAAGTTGGGAGATTGATAGTAAGGCAGTTGGAAAGTCAAACTGGAGCACCAGGATAGGGACTATTCGTTGAGTTTTAGAAACCTTTCGTATTCACAGTGTGTCCATTCTCTAGGTTTCCTGTACATGTTATAGCTGTAGTAATATTCCCTTGAACCTGGAGAGTTGGGACCCATGGAATGGGGGCCATGCATTATTGCTTGAAAGGGTCTGCATTTGCTCACCCAATCTCACCAATCCTCTCAGTCCCAAGTGTCCAGCCTTATGCCACATCCAGCTGTCATTGTAGATAGGGTCTTTCCAGGTTTCCTCAGACACCCTGAAGGAATTGTAAAGAATTTCCCTGTTTTTTGGTTTTGCTTTTGAAATTCCTTTTTATAGTGGGTTTGAGCTGATTCTCGCTGCCATGTTTATGCCACTCTAGACACACTTGATTCCCTTATGGAGACATATCAATACATAGGTTTTAAGATTCTTACTAGTCAGATATATTCCTCTGTGGGAAATATGGGGTTTTGAGTCTCTTTCACTGAGGAAGGTGTAGGTCTTGTCTATTCCAAAGTTGGTTTTTGAAACGGTCCCTGTGCTTATATCAAACTCTGGTTTTATGCATCACCCCACCTCTCCTTCCCCTTTATGCAGGCATAAGAGTGTTTTCTAAATGTGAGACTCTGTTCTCTTTCCTAACTCAGTTCACGTGTAGCCATGTTTACAGGATCTTCATAAGTGATATCTTATGATAAGTTTCTTTTTCTGTGTGACTTATTTCACTTAGAATCATCGTACCTGAATCCACTCACTTTGCTGCTACTGGTCTTATGACATTGATTTCATGGCTGAGGGATATTCCATCGTACGTAAGTACCACAATGTTTTGAACCATTTTTATATTTCCTGGGATATTTAAGGTGTACCCAAGTTGAGGTTCTTGTAGTCAGTGCAGCCCTAAATTTGGAGGTGGCTCTTTCTTATTGATTTTCAGTTTTCCCCAGGTATATTCCCTAGACTGGAAGTGGCCTTGGCTCTGTAGCTCTGTTGTTTACTTGTTTTAGGGAACACAATGCACTCCTCCAGTGAGGCAGTTGGCAATTTACATCCCGCCCATCAGCATAACAAGGCTCCCAGTTCTCCAGGGCCTGTCTTGCCTTTCTGGTTTTTACACATTTTGTGGATGTCCCTTTTGACCGGTGGGAAGTGATACTTCTTTGTAGTGCAGATTTGCATTGCCCGCTTGCTTGCTTGGCCAAAAAGGGCGTATGCGTTTTCTCCTGAATATATTCAGGAGAAAACGCATACGCCCTTTTTGGCCAAGTGCACCATTGTCCAAGTTGTGCCCCTCTTCCTGTGCTTTACAGGCGATTCCAAGGTACCTCTTGAAATCTGTTTCCTGCTATTTTGCCTCGCTTTCAAGTCTTCATCGTTGACTTCCCTCAACAGATTTTTGGACGATAGTTGTCCTTTATCACTCTGCCAGTTTGTGAATTGCTGTGCCCCTGAGCTCCATTTCTCAACTCTTTTTTTGTGAGCTGAACACAAGTCCAAAATTTTGGATCATGTCCTATACTGGTTCCCGGTGGGTGGCTGAGACTTTGGTTAATTCTTCTTCCTGCCGGGAAATTAGAGTGACATGTGCCCGTCCAAATGCCTAACAGCTACTCTCTCATGGGTTCTCCCTCGTCCCTTCCATCCTCTGGCAAATTGGGAACCTGTGCAAACCAGGAGGTTAAAGGGCCTGTCTCTCCAAGTTGGGAGATTGATAGTAAGGCAGTTGGAAAGTCAAACTGGAGCACCAGGACAGGGACTATTTATTGAGTTTTAGAAACCTTTCGAATTCACAGTGTGTACATTCTCTAGGTTTCGTGTACATGTTATAGCTGTAGTAATATTCCCTTGAACCTGGAGAGTTGGGACCCATGGAATGGGGGCCATGCATTATTGCTTGAAAGGGTCTGCATTTGCTCACCCAATCTCACCAATCCTCTCAGTCCCAAGTGTCCAGCCTTATGCCACATCCAGCTGTCATTGTAGATAGGGTCTTTTCAGGTTTCCTCAGACACCCTGAAGGAATTGTAAAGAATTTCCCTGTTTTTTGGTTTTGCTTTTGAAATTCCTTTTTATAGTGGGTTTGAGCTGATTCTCGCTGCCATGTTTATGCCACTCTAGACACACTTGATTCCCTTATGGAGTCATATCAATACATAGGTTTTAAGATTCTTACTAGTCAGATATATTCCTCTGTGGGAAATATGGGGTTTTGAGTCTCTTTCACTGAGGAAGGTGTAGGTCTTGTCTATTCCAAAGTTGGTTTTTGGAACGGTCCCTGTGCTTATATCAAACTCTGGTTTTATGCATCACCCGACCTCTCATTCCCCTTTATGCAGGCATAAGAGTGTTTTCTAAATGTGAGACTCTGTTCTCTTTCCTAACTCAGTTCACGTGTAGCCATGTTTACAGGATCTTCATAAGTGATATCTTATGATAAGTTTCTTTTTCTGTGTGACTTATTTCACTTAGAATCATCGTACCTGAATCCACTCACTTTGTTGCTACTGGTCTTATGACATTGATTTCATCGCTGAGGGATATTCCATCGTACGTAAGTACCACAATGTTTTGAACCATTTTTATATTTCCTGGGATATTTAAGGTGTACCCAAGTTGAGGTTCTTGTAGCCAGTGCAGCCCTAAATTTGGAGTTGGCTCTTTCTTATTGATTTTCAGTTTTCCCCAGGTATATTCCCTAGACTGGAAGTGGCCTTGGCTCTGTAGCTCTGTTGTTTACTTGTTTTAGGGAACACAATGCACTCCTCCAGTGAGGCAGTTGGCAATTTACATCCCGCCCATCAGCATAACAAGGCTCCCTGTTCTCCAGGGCCTGTCTTGCCTTTCTGGTTTTTACACATTTTGTGGATGTCCCTTTTGACAGGTGGGAAGTGATACTTCTTTGTAGTGCAGATTTGCATTGCCCGCTTGCTTGCTTGGCCAAAAAGGGCGTATGTGTTTTCTCCTGAATATATTCAGGAGAAAACGCATACGCCCTTTTTGGCCAAGTGCACCATTGTCCAAGTTGTGCCCCTCTTCCTGTGCTTTACAGGCGATTCCAAGGTACCTCTTGAAATCTGTTTCCTGCTATTTTGCCTCGCTTTCAAGTCCACCTCGTTGACTTCCCTCAAGAGATTTTTGGATGATAGTTGTCCTTTATCACTCTGCCAGTTTGTGAATTGCTGTGCCCCTGAGCTCCATTTCTCAACTCGTTTTTTGTGAGCTGAAAGCAAGTCCAAAATTTTGGATCATGTCCTATACTGGTTCCCGGTGGGTGGCTGAGACTTTGGTTAATTCTTCTTCCTGCCGGGAAATTAGAGTGACATGTGCCCGTCCAAATGCCTAACAGCTACTCTCTCATGGGTTCTCCCTCGTCCCTTCCATCCTCTGCCAAATTGGGAACCTGTGCAATCCAGGAGGTTAAAGGGCCTGTCTCTCCAAGTTGGGAGATTGATAGTAAGGCAGTTAGAAAGTCAAACTGGAGCACCAGGAGTGGGACTATTCGTTGAGTTTTAGAAACCTTTCGTATTCACAGTGTGTCCATTCTCTAGGTTCCTGTACATGTTATAGCTGTAGTAATATTCCCTTGAACCTGGAGAGTTGGGACCCATGGAATGGGGGCCATGCATTATTGCTTGAAAGGGTCTGCATTTGCTCACCCAATCTCACCAATCCTCTCAGTCCCAAGTGTCCAGCCTTATGCCACATCCAGCTGTCATTGTAGATAGGGTCTTTCCAGGTTTCCTCAGACACCCTGAAGGAATTGTAAAGAATTTCCCTGTTTTTTGGTTTTGCTTTTGAAATTCCTTTTTATAGTGGGTTTGAGCTGATTCTCGCTGCCATGTTTAGGCCACTCTAGACACACTTGATTCCCTTATGGAGACATATCAATACATAGGTTTTAAGATTCTTACTAGTCAGATATATTCCTCTGTGGGAAATATGGGGTTTTGAGTCTCTTTCACTGAGGAAGGTGTAGGTCTTCTCTATTCCAAAGTTGGTTTTTGAAACGGTCCCTGTGCTTATATCAAACTCTGGTTTTATGCATCACCCCACCTCTCCTTCCCCTTTATGCAGGCATAAGAGTGTTTTCTAAATGTGAGACTCTGTTCTCTTTCCTAACTCAGTTCACGTGTAGCCATGTTTACAGGATCTTCATAAGTGATATCTTATGATAAGTTTCTTTTTCTGTGTGACTTATTTGACTTAGAATCATCGTACCTGAATCCACTCACTTTGCTGCTACTGGTCTTATGACATTGATTTCATGGCTGAGGGATATTCCATCGTACGTAAGTACCACAATGTTTTGAACCATTTTTATATTTCCTGGGATATTTAAGGTGTACCCAAGTTGAGGTTCTTGTAGTCAGTGCAGCCCTAAATTTGGAGGTGGCTCTTTCTTATTGATTTTCAGTTTTCCCAAGGTATATTCCCTAGACTGGAAGTGGCCTTGGCTCTGTAGCTCTGTTGTTTACTTGTTTTAGGGAACACAATGCACTCCTCCAGTGAGGCAGTTGGCAATTTACATCCCGCCCATCAGCATAACAAGGCTCCCTGTTCTCCAGGGCCTGTCTTGCCTTTCTGGTTTTTACACATTTTGTGGATGTCCCTTTTGACCGGTGGGAAGTGATACTTCTTTGTAGTGCAGATTTGCATTGCCCGCTTGCTTGCTTGGCCAAAAAGGGCGTATGCGTTTTCTCCTGAATATATTCAGGAGGAAACGCATACGCCCTTTTTGGCCAAGTGCACCATTGTCCAAGTTGTGCCCCTCTTCCTGTGCTTTACAGGCGATTCCAAGGTACCTCTTGAAATCTGTTTCCTGCTATTTTGCCTCGCTTTCAAGTCCGCCTCGTTGACTTCCCTCAACAGATTTTTGGACGATAGTTGTCCTTTATCACTCTGCCAGTTTGTGAATTGCTGTGCCCCTGAGCTCCATTTATCAAATCGTTTTTTGTGAGCTGAACGCAAGTCCAAAATTTTGGATCATGTCCTATACTGGTTCCCCGTGGGTGGCTGAGACTTTGGTTAATTCTTCTTCCTGCCGGGAAATTAGAGTGACATGTGCCCGTCCAAATGCCTAACAGCTACTCTCTCATGGGTTCTCCCTCGTCCCTTCCATCCTCTGCCAAATTGGGAACCTGTGCAAACCAGGAGGTTAAAGGGCCTGTCTCTCCAAGTTGGGAGATTGATAGTAAGGCAGTTGGAAAGTCAAACTGGAGCACCAGGAGAGGGACTATTCGTTGAGTTTTAGAAACCTTTCGTATTCACAGTGTGTCCATTCTCTAGGTTTCCTGTACATGTTATAGCTGTAGTAATATTCCCTTGAACCTGGAGAGTTGGGACCCATGGAATGGGGGCCATGCATTATTGCTTGAAAGGGTCTGCATTTGCTCACCCAATCTCACCAATCCTCTCAGTCCCAAGTGTCCAGCCTTATGCCACATCCAGCTGTCATTGTAGATAGGGTCTTTCCAGGTTTCCTCAGACACCCTGAAGGAATTGTAAAGAATTTCCCTGTTTTTTGGTTTTGCTTTTGAAATTCCTTTTTATAGTGGGTTTGAGCTGATTCTCGCTGCCATGTTTATGCCACTCTAGACACACTTGATTCCCTTATGGAGACATATCAATACATAGGTTTTAAGATTCTTACTAGTCAGATATATTCCTCTGCGGGAAATATGGGGTTTTGAGTCTCTTTCACTGAGGAAGGTGTAGGTCTTGTCTATTCCAAAGTTGGTTTTTGGAACGGTCCCTGTGCTTATATCAAACTCTGGTTTTATGCATCACCCCACCTCTCCTTCCCCTTTATGCAGGCATAAGAGTGTTTTCTAAATGTGAGACTCTGTTCTCTTTCCTAACTCAGTTCACGTGTAGCCATGTTTACAGGATCTTCCTAAGTGATATCTTATGATAAGTTTCTTTTTCTGTGTGACTTATTTCACTTAGAATCATCGTACCTGAATCCACTCACTTTGCTGCTACTGGTCTTATGACATTGATTTCATGGCTGAGGGATATTCCATCGTACGTAAGTACCACAATGTTTTGAACCATTTTTATATTTCCTGGGATATTTAAGGTGAACCCAAGTTGAGGTTCTTGTAGTCAGTGCAGCCCTAAATTTGGAGGTGGCCCTTTCTTATTGATTTTCAGTTTTCCCAAGGTATATTCCCTAGACTGGAAGTGGCCTTGGCTCTGTAGCTCTGTTGTTTACTTGTTTTAGGGAACACAATGCACTCCTCCAGTGAGGCAGTTGGCAATTTACATCCCGCCCATCAGCATAACAAGGCTCCCTGTTCTCCAGGGCCTGTCTTGCCTTTCTGGTTTTTACACATTTTGTGGATGTCCCTTTTGACCGGTGGGAAGTGATACTTCTTTGTAGTGCAGATTTGCATTGCCCGCTTGCTTGCTTGGCCAAAAAGGGCGTATGCGTTTTCTCCTGAATATATTCAGGAGAAAACGCATACGCCCTTTTTGGCCAAGTGCACCATTGTCCAAGTTGTGCCCCTCTTCCTGTGCTTTACAGGCGATTCCAACATACCTCTTGAAATCTGTTTCCTGCTATTTTGCCTCGCTTTCAAGTCCGCCTCGTTGACTTCCCTCAACAGATTTTTGGACGATAGTTGTCCTTTATCACTCTGCCAGTTTGTGAATTGCTGTGCCCCTGAGCTCCATTTCTCAACTCGTTTTTTGTGAGCTGAACGCAAGTCCAAAATTTTGGATCATGTCCTATACTGGTTCCCGGTGGGTGGCTGAGACTTTGGTTAATTCTTCTTCCTGCCGGGAAATTAGAGTGACATGTGCCCGTCCAAATGCCTAACAGCTACTCTCTCATGGGTTCTCCCTCGTCCCTTCCATCCTCTGCCAAATTGGGAACCTGTGCAAACCAGGAGGTTAAAGGGCCTGTCTCTCCAAGTTGGGAGATTGATAGTAAGGCAGTTGGAAAGTCAAACTGGAGCACCAGGAGAGGGACTATTCGTTGAGTTTTAGAAACCTTTCGTATTCACAGTGTGTCTATTCTCTAGGTTTCCTGTACATGTTATAGTTGTAGTAATATTCCCTTGAACCTGGAGAGTTGGGACCCATGGAATGGGGGCCATGCATTATTGCTTGAAAGGGTCTGCATTTGCTCACCCAATCTCACCAATCCTCTCAGTCCCAAGTGTCCAGCCTTATGCCACATCCAGCTGTCATTGTAGATAGGGTCTTTCCAGGTTTCCTCAGACACCCTGAAGGAATTGTAAAGAATTTCCCTGTTTTTTGGTTTTGCTTTTGAAATTCCTTTTTATAGTGGGTTTGAGCTGATTCTCGCTGCCATGTTTATGCCACTCTAGACACACTTGATTCCCTTATGGAGACATATCAATACATAGGTTTTAAGATTCTTACTAGTCAGATATATTCCTCTGTGGGAAATATGGGGTTTTGAGTCTCTTTCACTGAGGAAGGTGTCGGTCTTGTCTATTCCAAAGTTGGTTTTTGGAACGGTCCCTGTGCTTATATCAAACTCTGGTTTTATGCATCACCCCACCTCTCCTTCCCCTTTATGCAGGCATAAGAGTGTTTTCTAAATGTGAGACTCTGTTCTCTTTCCTAACTCAGTTCACGTGTAGCCATGTTTACAGTATCTTCATAAGTGATATCTTATGATAAGTTTCTTTTTCTGTGTGACTTATTTCACTTAGAATCATCGTACCTGAATCCACTCACTTTGCTGCTACTGGTCTTATGACATTGATTTCATGGCTGAGGGATATTCCATCGTACGTAAGTACCACAATGTTTTGAACCATTTTTATATTTCCTGGGATATTTAAGGTGTACCCAAGTTGAGGTTCTTGTAGTCAGTGCAGCCCTAAATTTGGAGGTGGCTCTTTCTTATTGATTTTCAGTTTTCCCAAGGTATATTCCCTAGACTGGAAGTGGCCTTGGCTCTGTAGCTCTGTTGTTTACTTGTTTTAGGGAACACAATGCACTCCTCCAGTGAGGCAGTTGGCAATTTACATCCCGCCCATCAGCATAACAAGGCTCCCAGTTCTCCAGGGCCTGTCTTGCCTTTCTGGTTTTTACACTTTTTGTGGATGTCCCTTTTGACCGGTGGGAAGTGATACTTCTTTGTAGTGCAGATTTGCATTGCCCGCTTGCTTGCTTGGCCAAAAAGGGCGTATGCGTTTTCTCCTGAATATATTCAGGAGGAAACGCATACGCCCTTTTTGGCCAAGTGCACCATTGTCCAAGTTGTGCCCCTCTTCCTGTGCTTTACAGGCGATTCCAAGGTACCTCTTGAAATCTGTTTCCTGCTATTTTGCCTCGCTTTCAAGTCTGCCTCGTTGACTTCCCTCAACAGATTTTTGGACGATAGTTGTCCTTTATCACTCTGCCAGTTTGTGAATTGCTGTGCCCCTGAGCTCCATTTCTCAACTCGTTTTTTGTGAGCTGAACGCAAGTCCAAAATTTTGGATCATGTCCTATACTGGTTCCCGGTGGGTGGCTGAGACTTTGGTTAATTCTTCTTCCTGCCGGGAAATTAGAGTGACATGTGCCCGTCCAAATGCCTAACAGCTACTCTCTCATGGGTTCTCCCTCGTCCCTTCCATCCTCTGCCAAATTGGGAACCTGTGCAAACCAGGAGGTTAAAGGGCCTGTCTCTCCAAGTTGGGAGATTGATAGTAAGGCAGTTGGAAAGTCAAACTGGAGCACCAGGAGAGGGACTATTCGTTGAGTTTTAGAAACCTTTCGTATTCACAGTGTGTCCATTCTCTAGGTTTCCTGTACATGTTATAGCTGTAGTAATATTCCCTTGAACATGGAGAGTTGGGACCCATGGAATGGGGGCCATGCATTATTGCTTGAAAGGGTCTGCATTTGCTCACCCAATCTCACCAATCCTCTCAGTCCCAAGTGTCCAGCCTTATGCCACATCCAGCTGTCATTGTAGATAGGGTCTTTCCAGGGTTCCTCAGACACCCTGAAGGAATTGTAAAGAATTTCCCTGTTTTTTGGTTTTGCTTTTGAAATTCCTTTTTATAGTGGGTTTGAGCTGATTCTCGCTGCCATGTTTATGCCACTCTAGACACACTTGATTCCCTTATGGAGACATATCAATACATAGGTTTTAAGATTCTTACTAGTCAGATATATTCCTCTGTGGGAAATATGGGGTTTTGAGTCTCTTTCACTGAGGAAGGTGTCGGTCTTGTCTATTCCAAAGTTGGTTTTTGGAACGGTCCCTGTGCTTATATCAAACTCTGGTTTTATGCATCACCCCACCTCTCCTTCCCCTTTATGCAGGCATAAGAGTGTTTTCTAAATGTGAGACTCTGTTCTCTTTCCTAACTCAGTTCACGTGTAGCCATGTTTACAGGATCTTCATAAGTGATATCTTATGATAAGTTTCTTTTTCTGTGTGACTTATTTCACTTAGAATCATCGTACCTGAATCCACTCACTTTGCTGCTACTGGTCTTATGACATTGATTTCATGGCTGAGGGATATTCCATCGTACGTAAGTACCACAATGTTTTGAACCATTTTTATATTTCCTGGGATATTTAAGGTGTACCCAAGTTGAGGTTCTTGTAGTCAGTGCAGCCCTAAATTTGGAGGTGGCTCTTTCTTATTGATTTTCAGTTTTCCCAAGGTATATTCCCTAGACTGGAAGTGGCCTTGGCTCTGTAGCTCTGTTGTTTACTTGTTTTAGGGAACACAATGCACTCCTCCAGTGAGGCAGTTGGCAATTTACATCCCGCCCATCAGCATAACAAGGCTCCCAGTTCTCCAGGGCCTGTCTTGCCTTTCTGGTTTTTACACTTTTTGTGGATGTCCCTTTTGACCGGTGGGAAGTGATACTTCTTTGTAGTGCAGATTTGCATTGCCCGCTTGCTTGCTTGGCCAAAAAGGGCGTATGCGTTTTCTCCTGAATATATTCAGGAGGAAACGCATACGCCCTTTTTGGCCAAGTGCACCATTGTCCAAGTTGTGCCCCTCTTCCTGTGCTTTACAGGCGATTCCAAGGTACCTCTTGAAATCTGTTTCCTGCTATTTTGCCTCGCTTTCAAGTCCGCCTCGTTGACTTCCCTCAACAGATTTTTGGACGATAGTTGTCCTTTATCACTCTGCCAGTTTGTGAATTGCTGTGCCCCTGAGCTCCATTTCTCAACTCGTTTTTTGTGAGCTGAACGCAAGTCCAAAATTTTGGATCATGTCCTATACTGGTTCCCGGTGGGTGGCTGAGACTTTGGTTAATTCTTCTTCCTGCCGGGAAATTAGAGTGACATGTGCCCGTCCAAATGCCTAACAGCTACTCTCTCATGGGTTCTCCCTCGTCCCTTCCATCCTCTGCCAAATTGGGAACCTGTGCAAACCAGGAGGTTAAAGGGCCTGTCTCTCCAAGTTGGGAGATTGATAGTAAGGCAGTTGGAAAGTCAAACTGGAGCACCAGGAGAGGGACTATTCGTTGAGTTTTAGAAACCTTTCGTATTCACAGTGTGTCTATTCTCTAGGTTTCCTGTACATGTTATAGTTGTAGTAATATTCCCTTGAACCTGGAGAGTTGGGACCCATGGAATGGGGGCCATGCATTATTGCTTGAAAGGGTCTGCATTTGCTCACCCAATCTCACCAATCCTCTCAGTCCCAAGTGTCCAGCCTTATGCCACATCCAGCTGTCATTGTAGATAGGGTCTTTCCAGGTTTCCTCAGACACCCTGAAGGAATTGTAAAGAATTTCCCTGTTTTTTGGTTTTGCTTTTGAAATTCCTTTTTATAGTGGGTTTGAGCTGATTCTCGCTGCCATGTTTATGCCACTCTAGACACACTTGATTCCCTTATGGAGACATATCAATACATAGGTTTTAAGATTCTTACTAGTCAGATATATTCCTCTGTGGGAAATATGGGGTTTTGAGTCTCTTTCACTGAGGAAGGTGTCGGTCTTGTCTATTCCAAAGTTGGTTTTTGGAACGGTCCCTGTGCTTATATCAAACTCTGGTTTTATGCATCACCCCACCTCTCCTTCCCCTTTATGCAGGCATAAGAGTGTTTTCTAAATGTGAGACTCTGTTCTCTTTCCTAACTCAGTTCACGTGTAGCCATGTTTACAGTATCTTCATAAGTGATATCTTATGATAAGTTTCTTTTTCTGTGTGACTTATTTCACTTAGAATCATCGTACCTGAATCCACTCACTTTGCTGCTACTGGTCTTATGACATTGATTTCATGGCTGAGGGATATTCCATCGTACGTAAGTACCACAATGTTTTGAACCATTTTTATATTTCCTGGGATATTTAAGGTGTACCCAAGTTGAGGTTCTTGTAGTCAGTGCAGCCCTAAATTTGGAGGTGGCTCTTTCTTATTGATTTTCAGTTTTCCCAAGGTATATTCCCTAGACTGGAAGTGGCCTTGGCTCTGTAGCTCTGTTGTTTACTTGTTTTAGGGAACACAATGCACTCCTCCAGTGAGGCAGTTGGCAATTTACATCCCGCCCATCAGCATAACAAGGCTCCCAGTTCTCCAGGGCCTGTCTTGCCTTTCTGGTTTTTACACTTTTTGTGGATGTCCCTTTTGACCGGTGGGAAGTGATACTTCTTTGTAGTGCAGATTTGCATTGCCCGCTTGCTTGCTTGGCCAAAAAGGGCGTATGCGTTTTCTCCTGAATATATTCAGGAGGAAACGCATACGCCCTTTTTGGCCAAGTGCACCATTGTCCAAGTTGTGCCCCTCTTCCTGTGCTTTACAGGCGATTCCAAGGTACCTCTTGAAATCTGTTTCCTGCTATTTTGCCTCGCTTTCAAGTCTGCCTCGTTGACTTCCCTCAACAGATTTTTGGACGATAGTTGTCCTTTATCACTCTGCCAGTTTGTGAATTGCTGTGCCCCTGAGCTCCATTTCTCAACTCGTTTTTTGTGAGCTGAACGCAAGTCCAAAATTTTGGATCATGTCCTATACTGGTTCCCGGTGGGTGGCTGAGACTTTGGTTAATTCTTCTTCCTGCCGGGAAATTAGAGTGACATGTGCCCGTCCAAATGCCTAACAGCTACTCTCTCATGGGTTCTCCCTCGTCCCTTCCATCCTCTGCCAAATTGGGAACCTGTGCAAACCAGGAGGTTAAAGGGCCTGTCTCTCCAAGTTGGGAGATTGATAGTAAGGCAGTTGGAAAGTCAAACTGGAGCACCAGGAGAGGGACTATTCGTTGAGTTTTAGAAACCTTTCGTATTCACAGTGTGTCCATTCTCTAGGTTTCCTGTACATGTTATAGCTGTAGTAATATTCCCTTGAACATGGAGAGTTGGGACCCATGGAATGGGGGCCATGCATTATTGCTTGAAAGGGTCTGCATTTGCTCACCCAATCTCACCAATCCTCTCAGTCCCAAGTGTCCAGCCTTATGCCACATCCAGCTGTCATTGTAGATAGGGTCTTTCCAGGGTTCCTCAGACACCCTGAAGGAATTGTAAAGAATTTCCCTGTTTTTTGGTTTTGCTTTTGAAATTCCTTTTTATAGTGGGTTTGAGCTGATTCTCGCTGCCATGTTTATGCCACTCTAGACACACTTGATTCCCTTATGGAGACATATCAATACATAGGTTTTAAGATTCTTACTAGTCAGATATATTCCTCTGTGGGAAATATGGGGTTTTGAGTCTCTTTCACTGAGGAAGGTGTCGGTCTTGTCTATTCCAAAGTTGGTTTTTGGAACGGTCCCTGTGCTTATATCAAACTCTGGTTTTATGCATCACCCCACCTCTCCTTCCCCTTTATGCAGGCATAAGAGTGTTTTCTAAATGTGAGACTCTGTTCTCTTTCCTAACTCAGTTCACGTGTAGCCATGTTTACAGGATCTTCATAAGTGATATCTTATGATAAGTTTCTTTTTCTGTGTGACTTATTTCACTTAGAATCATCGTACCTGAATCCACTCACTTTGCTGCTACTGGTCTTATGACATTGATTTCATGGCTGAGGGATATTCCATCGTACGTAAGTACCACAATGTTTTGAACCATTTTTATATTTCCTGGGATATTTAAGGTGTACCCAAGTTGAGGTTCTTGTAGTCAGTGCAGCCCTAAATTTGGAGGTGGCTCTTTCTTATTGATTTTCAGTTTTCCCAAGGTATATTCCCTAGACTGGAAGTGGCCTTGGCTCTGTAGCTCTGTTGTTTACTTGTTTTAGGGAACACAATGCACTCCTCCAGTGAGGCAGTTGGCAATTTACATCCCGCCCATCAGCATAACAAGGCTCCCAGTTCTCCAGGGCCTGTCTTGCCTTTCTGGTTTTTACACTTTTTGTGGATGTCCCTTTTGACCGGTGGGAAGTGATACTTCTTTGTAGTGCAGATTTGCATTGCCCGCTTGCTTGCTTGGCCAAAAAGGGCGTATGCGTTTTCTCCTGAATATATTCAGGAGGAAACGCATACGCCCTTTTTGGCCAAGTGCACCATTGTCCAAGTTGTGCCCCTCTTCCTGTGCTTTACAGGCGATTCCAAGGTACCTCTTGAAATCTGTTTCCTGCTATTTTGCCTCGCTTTCAAGTCCGCCTCGTTGACTTCCCTCAACAGATTTTTGGACGATAGTTGTCCTTTATCACTCTGCCAGTATGTGAATTGCTGTGCCCCTGAGCTCCATTTCTCAACTCGTTTTTTGTGAGCTGAACGCAAGTCCAAAATTTTGGATAATGTCCTATACTGGTTCCCGGTGGGTGGCTGAGACTTTGGTTAATTCTTCTTCCTGCCGGGAAATTAGAGTGACATGTGCCCGTCCAAATGCCTAACAGCTACTCTCTCATGGGTTCTCCCTCGTCCCTTCCATCCTCTGCCAAATTGGGAACCTGTGCAAACCAGGAGGTTAAAGGGCCTGTCTCTCCAAGTTGGGAGATTGATAGTAAGGCAGTTGGAAAGTCAAACTGGAGCACCAGGAGAGGGACTATTCGTTGAGTTTTAGAAACCTTTCGTATTCACAGTGTGTCCATTCTCTAGGTTTCCTGTACATGTTATAGCTGTAGTAATATTCCCTTGAACATGGAGAGTTGGGACCCATGGAATGGGGGCCATGCATTATTGCTTGAAAGGGTCTGCATTTGCTCACCCAATCTCACCAATCCTCTCAGTCCCAAGTGTCCAGCCTTATGCCACATCCAGCTGTCATTGTAGATAGGGTCTTTCCAGGTTTCCTCAGACACCCTGAAGGAATTGTAAAGAATTTCCCTGTTTTTTGGTTTTGCTTTTGAAATTCCTTTTTATAGTGGGTTTGAGCTGATTCTCGCTGCCATGTTTATGCCACTCTAGACACACTTGATTCCCTTATGGAGACATATCAATACATAGGTTTTAAGATTCTTACTAGTCAGATATATTCCTCTGTGGGAAATATGGGGTTTTGAGTCTCTTTCACTGAGGAAGGTGTCGGTCTTGTCAATTCCAAAGTTGGTTTTTGAAACGGTCCCTGTGCTTATATCAAACTCTGGTTTTATGCATCACCCCACCTCTCCTTCCCCTTTATGCAGGCATAAGAGTGTTTTCTAAATGTGAGACTCTGTTCTCTTTCCTAACTCAGTTCACGTGTAGCCATGTTTACAGGATCTTCCTAAGTGATATCTTATGATAAGTTCCTTTTTCTGTGTGACTTATTTCACTTAGAATCATCGTACCTGAATCCACTCACTTTGCTGCTACTGGTCTTATGACATTGATTTCATGGCTGAGGGATATTCCATCGTACGTAAGTACCACAATGTTTTGAACCATTTTTATATTTCCTGGGATATTTAAGGTGTACCCAAGTTGAGGTTCTTGTAGTCAGTGCAGCCCTAAATTTGGAGGTGGCTCTTTCTTATTGATTTTCAGTTTTCCCAAGGTATATTCCCTAGACTGGAAGTGGCCTTGGCTCTGTAGCTCTGTTGTTTACTTGTTTTAGGGAACACAATGCACTCCTCCAGTGAGGCAGTTGGCAATTTACATCCCGCCCATCAGCATAACAAGGCTCACAGTTCTCCAGGGCCTGTCTTGCCTTTCTGGTTTTTACACTTTTTGTGGATGTCCCTTTTGACCGGTGGGAAGTGATACTTCTTTGTAGTGCAGATTTGCATTGCCCGCTTGCTTGCTTGGCCAAAAAGGGCCTATGCGTTTTCTCCTGAATATATTCAGGAGGAAACACATACGCCCTTTTTGGCCAAGTGCACCATTGTCCAAGTTGTGCCCCTCTTCCTGTGCTTTACAGGCGATTCCAAGGTACCTCTTGAAATCTGTTTCCTGCTATTTTGCCTCGCTTTCAAGTCCGCCTCGTTGACTTCCCTCAACAGATTTTTGGACGATAGTTGTCCTTTATCACTCTGCCAGTTTGTGAATTGCTGTGCCCCTGAGCTCCATTTATCAAATCGTTTTTTGTGAGCTGAACGCAAGTCCAAAATTTTGGATCATGTCCTATACTGGTTCCCCGTGGGTGGCTGAGACTTTGGTTAATTCTTCTTCCTGCCGGGAAATTAGAGTGACATGTGCCCGTCCAAATGCCTAACAGCTACTCTCTCATGGGTTCTCCCTCGTCCCTTCCATCCTCTGCCAAATTGGGAACCTGTGCAAACCAGGAGGTTAAAGGGCCTGTCTCTCCAAGTTGGGAGATTGATAGTAAGGCAGTTGGAAAGTCAAACTGGAGCACCAGGAGAGGGACTATTCGTTGAGTTTTAGAAACCTTTCGTATTCACAGTGTGTCCATTCTCTAGGTTTCCTGTACATGTTATAGCTGTAGTAATATTCCCTTGAACCTGGAGAGTTGGGACCCATGGAATGGGGGCCATGCATTATTGCTTGAAAGGGTCTGCATTTGCTCACCCAATCTCACCAATCCTCTCAGTCCCAAGTGTCCAGCCTTATGCCACATCCAGCTGTCATTGTAGATAGGGTCTTTCCAGGTTTCCTCAGACACCCTGAAGGAATTGTAAAGAATTTCCCTGTTTTTTGGTTTTGCTTTTGAAATTCCTTTTTATAGTGGGTTTGAGCTGATTCTCGCTGCCATGTTTATGCCACTCTAGACACACTTGATTCCCTTATGGAGACATATCAATACATAGGTTTTAAGATTCTTACTAGTCAGATATATTCCTCTGCGGGAAATATGGGGTTTTGAGTCTCTTTCACTGAGGAAGGTGTAGGTCTTGTCTATTCCAAAGTTGGTTTTTGGAACGGTCCCTGTGCTTATATCAAACTCTGGTTTTATGCATCACCCCACCTCTCCTTCCCCTTTATGCAGGCATAAGAGTGTTTTCTAAATGTGAGACTCTGTTCTCTTTCCTAACTCAGTTCACGTGTAGCCATGTTTACAGGATCTTCCTAAGTGATATCTTATGATAAGTTTCTTTTTCTGTGTGACTTATTTCACTTAGAATCATCGTACCTGAATCCACTCACTTTGCTGCTACTGGTCTTATGACATTGATTTCATGGCTGAGGGATATTCCATCGTACGTAAGTACCACAATGTTTTGAACCATTTTTATATTTCCTGGGATATTTAAGGTGAACCCAAGTTGAGGTTCTTGTAGTCAGTGCAGCCCTAAATTTGGAGGTGGCCCTTTCTTATTGATTTTCAGTTTTCCCAAGGTATATTCCCTAGACTGGAAGTGGCCTTGGCTCTGTAGCTCTGTTGTTTACTTGTTTTAGGGAACACAATGCACTCCTCCAGTGAGGCAGTTGGCAATTTACATCCCGCCCATCAGCATAACAAGGCTCCCTGTTCTCCAGGGCCTGTCTTGCCTTTCTGGTTTTTACACATTTTGTGGATGTCCCTTTTGACCGGTGGGAAGTGATACTTCTTTGTAGTGCAGATTTGCATTGCCCGCTTGCTTGCTTGGCCAAAAAGGGCGTATGCGTTTTCTCCTGAATATATTCAGGAGAAAACGCATACGCCCTTTTTGGCCAAGTGCACCATTGTCCAAGTTGTGCCCCTCTTCCTGTGCTTTACAGGCGATTCCAACATACCTCTTGAAATCTGTTTCCTGCTATTTTGCCTCGCTTTCAAGTCCGCCTCGTTGACTTCCCTCAACAGATTTTTGGACGATAGTTGTCCTTTATCACTCTGCCAGTTTGTGAATTGCTGTGCCCCTGAGCTCCATTTCTCAACTCGTTTTTTGTGAGCTGAACGCAAGTCCAAAATTTTGGATCATGTCCTATACTGGTTCCCGGTTGGTGGCTGAGACTTTGGTTAATTCTTCTTCCTGCCGGGAAATTAGAGTGACATGTGCCCGTCCAAATGCCTAACAGCTACTCTCTCATGGGTTCTCCCTCGTCCCTTCCATCCTCTGCCAAATTGGGAACCTGTGCAAACCAGGAGGTTAAAGGGCCTGTCTCTCCAAGTTGGGAGATTGATAGTAAGGCAGTTGGAAAGTCAAACTGGAGCACCAGGAGAGGGACTATTCGTTGAGTTTTAGAAACCTTTCGTATTCACAGTGTGTCTATTCTCTAGGTTTCCTGTACATGTTATAGCTGTAGTAATATTCCCTTGAACCTGGAGAGTTGGGACCCATGGAATGGGGGCCATGCATTATTGCTTGAAAGGGTCTGCATTTGCTCACCCAATCTCACCAATCCTCTCAGTCCCAAGTGTCCAGCCTTATGCCACATCCAGCTGTCATTGTAGATAGGGTCTTTCCAGGTTTCCTCAGACACCCTGAAGGAATTGTAAAGAATTTCCCTGTTTTTTGGTTTTGCTTTTGAAATTCCTTTTTATAGTGGGTTTGAGCTGATTCTCGCTGCCATGTTTATGCCACTCTAGACACACTTGATTCCCTTATGGAGACATATCAATACATAGGTTTTAAGATTCTTACTAGTCAGATATATTCCTCTGTGGGAAATATGGGGTTTTGAGTCTCTTTCACTGAGGAAGGTGTCGGTCTTGTCTATTCCAAAGTTGGTTTTTGGAACGGTCCCTGTGCTTATATCAAACTCTGGTTTTATGCATCACCCCACCTCTCCTTCCCCTTTATGCAGGCATAAGAGTGTTTTCTAAATGTGAGACTCTGTTCTCTTTCCTAACTCAGTTCACGTGTAGCCATGTTTACAGTATCTTAATAAGTGATATCTTATGATAAGTTTCTTTTTCTGTGTGACATATTTCACTTAGAATCATCGTACCTGAATCCACTCACTTTGCTGCTACTGGTCTTATGACATTGATTTCATGGCTGAGGGATATTCCATCGTACGTAAGTACCACAATGTTTTGAACCATTTTTATATTTCCTGGGATATTTAAGGTGTACCCAAGTTGAGGTTCTTGTAGTCAGTGCAGCCCTAAATTTGGAGGTGGCTCTTTCTTATTGATTTTCAGTTTTCCCAAGGTATATTCCCTAGACTGGAAGTGGCCTTGGCTCTGTAGCTCTGTTGTTTACTTGTTTTAGGGAACACAATGCACTCCTCCAGTGAGGCAGTTGGCAATTTACATCCCGCCCATCAGCATAACAAGGCTCCCAGTTCTCCAGGGCCTGTCTTGCCTTTCTGGTTTTTACACTTTTTGTGGATGTCCCTTTTGACCGGTGGGAAGTGATACTTCTTTGTAGTGCAGATTTGCATTGCCCGCTTGCTTGCTTGGCCAAAAAGGGCGTATGCGTTTTCTCCTGAATATATTCAGGAGGAAACGCATACGCCCTTTTTGGCCAAGTGCACCATTGTCCAAGTTGTGCCCCTCTTCCTGTGCTTTACAGGCGATTCCAAGGTACCTCTTGAAATCTGTTTCCTGCTATTTTGCCTCGCTTTCAAGTCTGCCTCGTTGACTTCCCTCAACAGATTTTTGGACGATAGTTGTCCTTTATCACTCTGCCAGTTTGTGAATTGCTGTGCCCCTGAGCTCCATTTCTCAACTCGTTTTTTGTGAGCTGAACGCAAGTCCAAAATTTTGGATCATGTCCTATACTGGTTCCCGGTGGGTGGCTGAGACTTTGGTTAATTCTTCTTCCTGCCGGGAAATTAGAGTGACATGTGCCCGTCCAAATGCCTAACAGCTACTCTCTCATGGGTTCTCCCTCGTCCCTTCCATCCTCTGCCAAATTGGGAACCTGTGCAAACCAGGAGGTTAAAGGGCCTGTCTCTCCAAGTTGGGAGATTGATAGTAAGGCAGTTGGAAAGTCAAACTGGAGCACCAGGAGAGGGACTATTCGTTGAGTTTTAGAAACCTTTCGTATTCACAGTGTGTCCATTCTCTAGGTTTCCTGTACATGTTATAGCTGTAGTAATATTCCCTTGAACATGGAGAGTTGGGACCCATGGAATGGGGGCCATGCATTATTGCTTGAAAGGGTCTGCATTTGCTCACCCAATCTCACCAATCCTCTCAGTCCCAAGTGTCCAGCCTTATGCCACATCCAGCTGTCATTGTAGATAGGGTCTTTCCAGGTTTCCTCAGACACCCTGAAGGAATTGTAAAGAATTTCCCTGTTTTTTGGTTTTGCTTTTGAAATTCCTTTTTATAGTGGGTTTGAGCTGATTCTCGCTGCCATGTTTATGCCACTCTAGACACACTTGATTCCCTTATGGAGACATATCAATACATAGGTTTTAAGATTCTTACTAGTCAGATATATTCCTCTGTGGGAAATATGGGGTTTTGAGTCTCTTTCACTGAGGAAGGTGTCGGTCTTGTCTATTCCAAAGTTGGTTTTTGGAACGGTCCCTGTGCTTATATCAAACTCTGGTTTTATGCATCACCCCACCTCTCCTTCCCCTTTATGCAGGCATAAGAGTGTTTTCTAAATGTGAGACTCTGTTCTCTTTCCTAACTCAGTTCACGTGTAGCCATGTTTACAGTATCTTCATAAGTGATATCTTATGATAAGTTTCTTTTTCTGTGTGACTTATTTCACTTAGAATCATCGTACCTGAATCCACTCACTTTGCTGCTACTGGTCTTATGACATTGATTTCATGGCTGAGGGATATTCCATCGTACGTAAGTACCACAATGTTTTGAACCATTTTTATATTTCCTGGGATATTTAAGGTGTACCCAAGTTGAGGTTCTTGTAGTCAGTGCAGCCCTAAATTTGGAGGTGGCTCTTTCTTATTGATTTTCAGTTTTCCCAAGGTATATTCCCTAGACTGGAAGTGGCCTTGGCTCTGTAGCTCTGTTGTTTACTTGTTTTAGGGAACACAATGCACTCCTCCAGTGAGGCAGTTGGCAATTTACATCCCGCCCATCAGCATAACAAGGCTCCCAGTTCTCCAGGGCCTGTCTTGCCTTTCTGGTTTTTACACTTTTTGTGGATGTCCCTTTTGACCGGTGGGAAGTGATACTTCTTTGTAGTGCAGATTTGCATTGCCCGCTTGCTTGCTTGGCCAAAAAGGGCGTATGCGTTTTCTCCTGAATATATTCAGGAGGAAACGCATACGCCCTTTTTGGCCAAGTGCACCATTGTCCAAGTTGTGCCCCTCTTCCTGTGCTTTACAGGCGATTCCAAGGTACCTCTTGAAATCTGTTTCCTGCTATTTTGCCTCGCTTTCAAGTCCGCCTCGTTGACTTCCCTCAACAGATTTTTGGACGATAGTTGTCCTTTATCACTCTGCCAGTATGTGAATTGCTGTGCCCCTGAGCTCCATTTCTCAACTCGTTTTTTGTGAGCTGAACGCAAGTCCAAAATTTTGGATCATGTCCTATACTGGTTCCCGGTGGGTGGCTGAGACTTTGGTTAATTCTTCTTCCTGCCGGGAAATTAGAGTGACATGTGCCCGTCCAAATGCCTAACAGCTACTCTCTCATGGGTTCTCCCTCGTCCCTTCCATCCTCTGCCAAATTGGGAACCTGTGCAAACCAGGAGGTTAAAGGGCCTGTCTCTCCAAGTTGGGAGATTGATAGTAAGGCAGTTGGAAAGTCAAACTGGAGCACCAGGAGAGGGACTATTCGTTGAGTTTTAGAAACCTTTCGTATTCACAGTGTGTCCATTCTCTAGGTTTCCTGTACATGTTATAGCTGTAGTAATATTCCCTTGAACATGGAGAGTTGGGACCCATGGAATGGGGGCCATGCATTATTGCTTGAAAGGGTCTGCATTTGCTCACCCAATCTCACCAATCCTCTCAGTCCCAAGTGTCCAGCCTTATGCCACATCCAGCTGTCATTGTAGATAGGGTCTTTCCAGGTTTCCTCAGACACCCTGAAGGAATTGTAAAGAATTTCCCTGTTTTTTGGTTTTGCTTTTGAAATTCCTTTTTATAGTGGGTTTGAGCTGATTCTCGCTGCCATGTTTATGCCACTCTAGACACACTTGATTCCCTTATGGAGACATATCAATACATAGGTTTTAAGATTCTTACTAGTCAGATATATTCCTCTGTGGGAAATATGGGGTTTTGAGTCTCTTTCACTGAGGAAGGTGTCGGTCTTGTCTATTCCAAAGTTGGTTTTTGGAACGGTCCCTGTGCTTATATCAAACTCTGGTTTTATGCATCACCCCACCTCTCCTTCCCCTTTATGCAGGCATAAGAGTGTTTTCTAAATGTGAGACTCTGTTCTCTTTCCTAACTCAGTTCACGTGTAGCCATGTTTACAGTATCTTCATAAGTGATATCTTATGATAAGTTTCTTTTTCTGTGTGACTTATTTCACTTAGAATCATCGTACCTGAATCCACTCACTTTGCTGCTACTGGTCTTATGACATTGATTTCATGGCTGAGGGATATTCCATCGTACGTAAGTACCACAATGTTTTGAACCATTTTTATATTTCCTGGGATATTTAAGGTGTACCCAAGTTGAGGTTCTTGTAGTCAGTGCAGCCCTAAATTTGGAGGTGGCTCTTTCTTATTGATTTTCAGTTTTCCCAAGGTATATTCCCTAGACTGGAAGTGGCCTTGGCTCTGTAGCTCTGTTGTTTACTTGTTTTAGGGAACACAATGCACTCCTCCAGTGAGGCAGTTGGCAATTTACATCCCGCCCATCAGCATAACAAGGCTCCCAGTTCTCCAGGGCCTGTCTTGCCTTTCTGGTTTTTACACTTTTTGTGGATGTCCCTTTTGACCGGTGGGAAGTGATACTTCTTTGTAGTGCAGATTTGCATTGCCCGCTTGCTTGCTTGGCCAAAAAGGGCGTATGCGTTTTCTCCTGAATATATTCAGGAGGAAACGCATACGCCCTTTTTGGCCAAGTGCACCATTGTCCAAGTTGTGCCCCTCTTCCTGTGCTTTACAGGCGATTCCAAGGTACCTCTTGAAATCTGTTTCCTGCTATTTTGCCTCGCTTTCAAGTCCGCCTCGTTGACTTCCCTCAACAGATTTTTGGACGATAGTTGTCCTTTATCACTCTGCCAGTATGTGAATTGCTGTGCCCCTGAGCTCCATTTCTCAACTCGTTTTTTGTGAGCTGAACGCAAGTCCAAAATTTTGGATCATGTCCTATACTGGTTCCCGGTGGGTGGCTGAGACTTTGGTTAATTCTTCTTCCTGCCGGGAAATTAGAGTGACATGTGCCCGTCCAAATGCCTAACAGCTACTCTCTCATGGGTTCTCCCTCGTCCCTTCCATCCTCTGCCAAATTGGGAACCTGTGCAAACCAGGAGGTTAAAGGGCCTGTCTCTCCAAGTTGGGAGATTGATAGTAAGGCAGTTGGAAAGTCAAACTGGAGCACCAGGAGAGGGACTATTCGTTGAGTTTTAGAAACCTTTCGTATTCACAGTGTGTCCATTCTCTAGGTTTCCTGTACATGTTATAGCTGTAGTAATATTCCCTTGAACCTGGAGAGTTGGGACCCATGGAATGGGGGCCATGCATTATTGCTTGAAAGGGTCTGCATTTGCTCACCCAATCTCACCAATCCTCTCAGTCCCAAGTGTCCAGCCTTATGCCACATCCAGCTGTCATTGTAGATAGGGTCTTTCCAGGTTTCCTCAGACACCCTGAAGGAATTGTAAAGAATTTCCCTGTTTTTTGGTTTTGCTTTTGAAATTCCTTTTTATAGTGGGTTTGAGCTGATTCTCGCTGCCATGTTTATGCCACTCTAGACACACATGATTCCCTTATGGAGACATATCAATACATAGGTTTTAAGATTCTTACTAGTCAGATATATTCCTCTGCGCGAAATATGGGGTTTTGAGCCTCTTTCACTGAGGAAGGTGTAGGTCTTGTCTATTCCAAAATTGGTTTTTGGAACGGTCCCTGTGCTTATATCAAACTCTGGTTTTATGCATCACCCCACCTCTCCATCCCCTTTATGCAGGCATAAGAGTGTTTTCTAAATGTGAGACTCTGTTCTATTTCCTAACTCAGTTCACGTGTAGCCATGTTCACAGGATCTTCATAAGTGATATCTTATGATAAGTTCCTTTTTCTGTGTGACTTATTTCACTTAGAATCATCGTACCTGAATCCACTCACTTTGCTGCTACTGGTCTTATGACATTGATTTCATGGCTGAGGGATATTCCATCGTACGTAAGTACCACAATGTTTTGAACCATTTTTATATTTCCTGGGATATTTAAGGTGTACCCAAGTTGAGGTTCTCGTAGCCAGTGCAGCCCTAAATTTGGAGGTGGCTCTTTCTTATTGATTTTCAGTTTTCCCAAGGTATATTCCCTAGACTGGAAGTGGCCTTGGCTCTGTAGCTCTGTTGTTTACTTGTTTTAGGGAACACAATGCACTCCTCCAGTGAGGCAGTTGGCAATTTACATCCCGCCCATCAGCATAACAAGGCTCCCTGTTCTCCAGGGCCTGTCTTGCCTTTCTGGTTTTTACACATTTTGTGGATGTCCCTTTTGACTGGTGGGAAGTGATACTTCTTTGTAGTGCAGATTTGCATTGCCCGCTTGCTTGCTTGGCCAAAAAGGGCGTATGCGTTTTCTCCTGAATATATTCAGGAGAAAACGCATACGCCCTTTTTGGCCAAGTGCACCATTGTCCAAGTTGTGCCCCTCTTCCTGTGCTTTACAGGTGATTCCAACGTACCTCTTGAACTCTGTTTCCTGCTATTTTGCCTCACTTTCAAGTCCGCCTCGTTGACTTCCCTCAACAGATTTTTGGACGATAGTTGTCCTTTATCACTCTGCCAGTTTGTGAATTGCTGTGCCCCTGAGCTCCATTTCTCAACTCGTTTTTTGTGAGCTGAACGCAAGTCCAAAATTTTGGATCATGTCCTATACTGGTTCCCGGTGGGTGGCTGAGACTTTGGTTAATTCTTCTTCCTGCCGGGAAATTAGAGTGACATGTGCCCTTCCAAATGCCTAACAGCTACTCTCTCATGGGTTCTCCCTCGTCCCTACCATCCTCTGCCAAATTGGGAACCTGTGCAAACCAGGAGGTTAAAGGGCCTGTCTCTCCAAGTTGGGAGATTGATAGTAAGGCAGTTGGAAAGTCAAACTGGAGCACCAGGAGAGGGACTATTCGTTGAGTTTTAGAAACCTTTCGTATTCACAGTGTGTCCATTCTCTAGGTTTCCTGTACATGTTATAGCTGTAGTAATATTCCCTTGAACATGGAGAGTTGGGACCCATGGAATGGGGGCCATGCATTATTGCTTGAAAGGGTCTGCATTTGCTCACCCAATCTCACCAATCCTCTCAGTCCCAAGTGTCCAGCCTTATGCCACATCCAGCTGTCATTGTAGATAGGGTCTTTCCAGGTTTCCTCAGACACCCTGAAGGAATTGTAAAGAATTTCCCTGTTTTTTGGTTTTGCTTTTGAAATTCCTTTTTATAGTGGGTTTGAGCTGATTCTCGCTGCCATGTTTATGCCACTCTAGACACACTTGATTCCCTTATGGAGACATATCAATACATAGGTTTTAAGATTCTTACTAGTCAGATATATTCCTCTGTGGGAAATATGGGGTTTTGAGTCTCTTTCACTGAGGAAGGTGTCGGTCTTGTCAATTCCAAAGTTGGTTTTTGAAACGGCCCCTGTGCTTATATCAAACTCTGGTTTTATGCATCACCCCACCTCTCCTTCCCCTTTATGCAGGCATAAGCGTGTTTTCTAAATGTGAGACTCTGTTCTCTTTCCTAACTCAGTTCACGTGTAGCCATGTTTACAGGATCTTCATAAGTGATATCTTATGATAAGTTTCTTTTTCTGTGTGACTTATTTGACTTAGAATCATCGTACCTGAATCCACTCAGTTTGCTGCTACTGGTCTTATAACATTGATTTCATGGCTGAGGGATATTCCATCGTACATAAGTACCACAATGTTTTGAACCATTTTTATATTTCCTGGGATATTTAAGGTGTACCCAAGTTGAGGTTCTTGTAGTCAGTGCAGCCCTAAATTTGGAGGTGGCTCTTTCTTATTGATTTTCAGTTTTCCCAAGGTATATTCCCTAGACTGGAAGTGGCCTTGGCTCTGTACCTCTGTTGTTTACTTGTTTTAGGGAACACAATGCACTCCTCCAGTGAGGCAGTTGGCAATTTACATCCCGCCCATCAGCATAACAAGGCTCCCTGTTCTCCAGGGCCTGTCTTGCCTTTCTGGTTTTTACACATTTTGTGGATGTCCCTTTTGACCGGTGGGAAGTGATACTTCTTTGTAGTGCAGATTTGCATTGCCCGCTTGCTTGCTTGGCCAAAAAGGGCGTATGCGTTTTCTCCTGAATATATTCAGGAGAAAACGCATACGCCCTTTTTGGCCAAGTGCACCATTGTCCAAGTTGTGCCCCTCTTCCTGTGCTTTACAGGCAATTCCAACGTACCTCTTGAAATCTGTTTCCTGCTATTTTGCCTCGCTTTCAAGTCCGCCTCGTTGACTTCCCTCAACAGATTTTTGGACGATAGTTGTCCTTTATCACTCTGCCAGTTTGTGAATTGCTGTGCCCCTGAGCTCCATTTCTCAACTCGTTTTTTGTGAGCTGAACGCAAGTCCAAAATTTTGGATCATGTCCTATACTGGTTCCCGGTGGGTGGCTGAGACTTTGGTTAATTCTTCTTCCTGCCGGGAAATTAGAGTGACATGTGCCCGTCCAAATGCCTAACAGCTACTCTCTCATGGGTTCTCCCTCGTCCCTTCCATCCTCTGCCAAATTGGGAACCTGTGCAAACCAGGAGGTTAAAGGGCCTGTCTGTCCAAGTTGGGAGATTGATAGTAAGACAGTTGGAAAGTCAAACTGGAGCACCAGGAGAGGGACTATTCGTTGAGTTTTAGAAACCTTTCGTATTCACAGTGTGTCCATTCTCTAGGTTTCCTGTACATGTTATAGCTGTAGTAATATTCCCTTGAACCTGGAGAGTTGGGACCCATGGAATGGGGGCCATGCATTATTGCTTGAAAGGGTCTGCATTTGCTCACCCAATCTCACCAATCCTCTCAGTCCCAAGTGTCCAGCCTTATGCCACATCCAACTGTGATTGTAGATAGGGTCTTTCCAGGTTTCCTCAGACACCCTGAAGGAATTGTAAAGAATTTCCCTGTTTTTTGGTTTTGCTTTTGAAATTCCTTTTTATAGTGGGTTTGAGCTGATTCTCGCTGCCATGTTTATGCCACTCTAGACACACTTGATTCCCTTATGGAGTCATATCAATACATAGGTTTTAAGATTCTTACTAGTCAGATATATTCCTCTGCGGGAAATATGGGGTTTTGAGTCTCTTTCACTGAGGAAGGTGTAGGTCTTGTCTATTCCAAAGTTGGTTTTTGGAACGGTCCCTGTGCTTATATCAAACTCTGGTTTTATGCATCACCCCACCTCTCCTTCCCCTTTATGCAGGCATAAGAGTGTTTTCTAAATGTGAGACTCTGTTCTCTTTCCTAACTCAGTTCACGTGTAGCCATGTTTACAGGATCTTCATAAGTGATATCTTATGATAAGTTTCTTTTTCTGTGTGACTTATTTGACTTAGAATCATCGTACCTGAATCCACTCACTTTGCTGCTACTGGTCTTATGACATTGATTTCATGGCTGAGGGATATTCCATCGTACGTAAGTACCACAATGTTTTGAACCATTTTTATATTTCCTGGGATATTTAAGGTGTACCCAAGTTGAGGTTCTTGTAGCCAGTGCAGCACTAAATTTGGAGGTGGCTCTTTCTTATTGATTTTCAGTTTTCCCCAGGTATATTCCCTAGACTGGAAGTGGCCTTGGCTCTGTAGCTCTGTTGTTTACTTGTTTTAGGGAACACAATGCACTCCTCCAGTGAGGCAGTTGGCAATTTACATCCCGCCCATCAGCATAACAAGGCTCCCTGTTCTCCAGGGCCTGTCTTGCCTTTCTGGTTTTTACACATTTTGTGGATGTCCCTTTTGACCGGTGGGAAGTGATACTTCTTTGTAGTGCAGATTTGCATTGCCCGCTTGCTTGCTTGGCCAAAAAGGGCGTATGCGTTTTCTCCTGAATATATTCAGGAGAAAACGCATACGCCCTTTTTGGCCAAGTGCACCATTGTCCAAGTTGTGCCCCTCTTCCTGTGCTTTACAGGCGATTCCAACGTACCTCTTGAAATCTGTTTCCTGCTATTTTGCCTCACTTTCAAGTCCGCCTCGTTGACTTCCCTCAACAGATTTTTGGACGATAGTTGTCCTTTATCACTCTGCCAGTTTGTGAATTGCTGTGCCCCTGAGCTCCATTTCTCAACTCGTTTTTTGGGAGCTGAACGCAAGTCCAAAATTTTGGATCATGTCCTATACTGGTTCCCGGTGGGTGGCTGAGACTTTGGTTAATTCTTCTTCCTGCCGGGAAATTAGATTGACATGTGCCCGTCCAAATGCCTAACAGCTACTCTCTCATGGGTTCTCCCTCGTCCCTTCCATCCTCTGCCAAATTGGGAACCTGTGCAAACCAGGAGGTTAAAGGGCCTGTCTCTCCAAGTTGGGAGATTGATAGTAAGGCAGTTGGAAAGTCAAACTGGAGCACCAGGAGAGGGACTATTCGTTGAGTTTTAGAAACCTTTCGTATTCACAGTGTGTCCATTCTCTAGGTTTCCTGTACATGTTATAGCTGTAGTAATATTCCCTTGAACCTGGAGAGTTGGGACCCATGGAATGGGGGCCA
Organism: Mesoplodon densirostris; assembly: GCF_025265405.1. Taxonomy (NCBI): domain Eukaryota; kingdom Metazoa; phylum Chordata; class Mammalia; order Artiodactyla; family Ziphiidae; genus Mesoplodon; species Mesoplodon densirostris. The sequence continues at coordinate 161,832 of NW_026778191.1, read as the reverse complement.
TGCATTATTGCTTGAAAGGGTCTGCATTTGCTCACCCAATCTCACCAATCCTCTCAGTCCCAAGTGTCCAGCCTTATGCCACATCCAGCTGTCATTGTAGACACGGTCTTTCCAGGTTTCCTCAGACACCCTGAAGGAATTGTAAAGAATTTCCCTGTTTTTTGGTTTTGCTTTTGAAATTCCTTTTTATACTGGGTTTGAGCTGATTCTCGCTGCCATGTTTATGCCACTCTAGACACACTTGATTCCCTTATGGAGACATATCAATACATAGGTTTTAAGACTCTTACTAGTCAGATATATTCCTCTGTGGGAAATATGGGGTTTTGAGTCTCTTTCACTGAGGAAGGTGTCGGTCTTGTCAATTCCAAGGTTGGTTTTTGAAACGGTCCCTGTGCTTATATCAAACTCTGGTTTTATGCATAACCCCACCTCTCCTTACCCTTTATGCAGGCATAAGAGTGTTTTCTAAATGTGAGACTCTGTTCTCTTTCCCAACTCAGTTCACGTGTAGCCATGTTTACAGGATCTTCCTAAGTGATATCTTATGATAAGTTTCTTTTTCTGTGTGACTTATTTCACTTAGAATCATCGTACCTGAATCCACTCACTTTGCTGCTACTGGTCTTATGACCTTGATTTCATGGCTGAGGGATATTCCATCGTACGTAAGTACCACAATGTTTTGAACCATTTTTATATTTCCTGGGATATTTAAGGTGTACCCAAGTTGAGGTTCTTGTAGCCAGTGAAGCCCTAAATTTGGAGGTGGCTCTTTCTTATTGATTTTCAGTTTTCCCAAGGTATATTCCCTAGACTGGAAGTGGCCTTGGCTCTGTAGCTCTGTTGTTTACTTGTTTTAGGGAACACAATGCACTCCTCCAGTGAGGCAGTTGGCAATTTACATCCCGCCCATCAGCATAACAAGGCTCCCTGTTCTCCAGGGCCTGTCTTGCCTTTCTGGTTTTTACACATTTTGTGGATGTCCCTTTTGACCGGTGGGAAGTGATACTTCTTTGTAGTGCAGATTTGCATTGCCCGCTTGCTTGCTTGGCCAAAAAGGGCGTATGCGTTTTCTCCTGAATATATTCAGGAGAAAACGCATACGCCCTTTTTGGCCAAGTGCACCATTGTCCAAGTTGTGCCCCTCTTCCTGTGCTTTACAGGCGATTCCAACGTACCTCTTGAAATCTGTTTCCTGCTATTTTGCCTCACTTTCAAGTCCGCCTCGTTGACTTCCCTCAACAGATTTTTGGACGATAGTTGTCCTTTATCACTCTGCCAGTATGTGAATTGCTGTGCCCCTGAGCTCCATTTCTCAACTCATTTTTTGTGAGCTGAACGCAAGTCCAAAATTTTGGATCATGTCCTATACTGGTTCCCGGTGGGTGGCTGAGACTTTGGTTAATTCTTCTTCCTGCCGGGAAATTAGAGTGACATGTGCCCGTCCAAATGCCTAACAGCTACTCTCTCATGGGTTCTCCCTCGTCCCTTCCATCCTCTGCCAAATTGGGAACCTGTGCAAACCAGGAGGTTAAAGGGCCTGTCTCTCCAAGTTGGGAGATTGATAGTAAGGCAGTTGGAAAGTCAAACTTGAGCACCAGGAGAGGGACTATTCGTTGAGTTTTAGAAACCTTTCTTATTCACAGTGTGTCCATTCTCTAGGTTTCCTGTACATGTTATAGCTGTAGTGATATTCCCTTGAACATGGAGAGTTGGGACCCATGGAATGGGGGCCATGCATTATTGCTTGAAAGGGTCTGCATTTGCTCACCCAATCTCACCAATCCTCTCAGTCCCAAGTGTCCAGCCTTATGCCACATCCAGCTGTCATTGTAGATAGGGTCTTTCCAGGTTTCCTCAGACACCCTGAAGGAATTGTAAAGAATTTCCCTGTTTTTTGGTTTTGCTTTTGAAATTCCTTTTTATAGTGGGTTTGAGCTGATTCTCGCTGCCATGTTTATGCCACTCTAGACACACTTGATTCCCTTATGGAGACATATCAATACATAGGTTTTAAGATTCTTACTAGTCAGATATATTCCTCTGCGGGAAATATGGGGTTTTGAGCCTCTTTCACTGAGGAAGGTGTAGGTCTTGTCTATTCCAAAGTTGGTTTTTGGAACGGTCCCTGTGCTTATATCAAACTCTGGTTTTATGCATCACCCCACCTCTCCTTCCCCTTTATGCAGGCATAAGAGTGTTTTCTAAATGTGAGACTCTGTTCTATTTCCTAACTCAGTTCACGTGTAGCCATGTTCACAGGATCTTCATAAGTGATATCTTATGATAAGTTCCTTTTTCTGTGTGACTTATTTCACTTAGAATCATCGTACCTGAATCCACTCACTTTGCTGCTACTGGTTTTATCACATTGATTTCATCGCTGAGGGATATTCCATCGTACGTAAGTACCACAATGTTTTGAACCATTTTTATATTTCCTGGGATATTTAAGGTGTACCCAAGTTGAGGTTCTTGTAGCCAGTGCAGCCCTAAATTTGGAGGTGGCTCTTTCTTATTGATTTTCAGTTTTCCCAAGGTATATTCCCTAGACTGGATGTGGCCTTGGCTCTATAGCTCTGTTGTTTACTTGTTTTAGGGAACACAATGCACTCCTCCAGTGAGGCAGTTGGCAATTTACATCCCGCCCATCAGCATAACAAGGCTCCCAGTTCTCCAGGGCCTGTCTTGCCTTTCTGGTTTTTACACATTTTGTGGATGTCCCTTTTGACCGGTGGGAAGTGATACTTCTTTGTAGTGCAGATTTGCATTGCCCGCTTGCTTGCTTGGCCAAAAAGGGCGTATGCGTTTTCTCCTGAATATATTCAGGAGAAAACGCATACGCCCTTTTTGGCCAAGTGCACCATTGTCCAAGTTGTGCTCCTCTTCCTGTGCTTTACAGGCGATTCCAACGTACCTCTTGAAATCTGTTTCCTGCTATTTTGCCTCACTTTCAAGTCCGCCTCATTGACTTCCCTCAACAGATTTTTGGACGATAGTTGTCCTTTATCACTCTGCCAGTTTGTGAATTGCTGTGCCCCTGAGCTCCATTTCTCAACTCGTTTTTTGGGAGCTGAACGCAAGTCCAAAATTTTGGATCATGTCCTATACTGGTTCCCGGTGGGTGGCTGAGACTTTGGTTAATTCTTCTTCCTGCCGGGAAATTAGAGTGACATGTGCCCGTCCAAATGCCTAACAGCTACTCTCTCATGGGTTCTCCCTCGTCCCTTCCATCCTCTGCCAAATTGGGAACCTGTGCAAACCAGGAGGTTAAAGGGCCTGTCTCTCCAAGTTGGGAGATTGATAGTAAGGCAGTTGGAAAGTCAAACTGGAGCACCAGGAGAGGGACTATTCGTTGAGTTTTAGAAACCTTTCGTATTCACAGTGTGTCCATTCTCTAGGTTTCCTGTACATGTTATAGCTGTAGTAATATTCCCTTGAACCTGGAGAGTTGGGACCCATGGAATGGGGGCCATGCATTATTGCTTGAAAGGGTCTGCATTTGCTCACCCAATCTCACCAATCCTCTCAGTCCCAAGTGTCCAGCCTTATGCCACATCCAGCTGTCATTGTAGATAGGGTCTTTCCAGGTTTCCTCAGACACCCTGAAGGAATTGTAAAGAATTTCCCTGTTTTTTGGGTTTGCTTTTGAAATTCCTTTTTATAGTGGGTTTGAGCTGATTCTCGCTGCCATGTTTATGCCACTCTAGACACACTTGATTCCCTTATGGAGACATATCAATACATAGGTTTTAAGATTCTTACTAGTCAGATATATTCCTCTGTGGGAAATATGGGGTTTTGAGTCTCTTTCACTGAGGAAGGTGTCGGTCTTGTCAATTCCAAAGTTGGTTTTTGAAACGGCCCCTGTGCTTATATCAAACTCTGGTTTTATGCATCACCCCACCTCTCCTTCCCCTTTAAGCGTGTTTTCTAAATGTGAGACTCTGTTCTCTTTCCTAACTCAGTTCACGTGTAGCCATGTTTACAGGATCTTCATAAGTGATATCTTATGATAAGTTTCTTTTTCTGTGTGACTTATTTGACTTAGAATCATCGTACCTGAATCCACTTAGTTTGCTGCTACTGGTCTTATGACATTGATTTCATGGCTGAGGGATATTCCATCGTACGTAAGTACCACAATGTTTTGAACCATTTTTATATTTCCTGGGATATTTAAGGTGTACCCAAGTTGAGGTTCTTGTAGTCAGTGCAGCCCTAAATTTGGAGGTGGCTCTTTCTTATTGATTTTCAGTTTTCCCAAGGTATATTCCCTAGACTGGAAGTGGCCTTGGCTCTGTAGCTCTGTTGTTTACTTGTTTTAGGGAACACAATGCACTCCTCCAGTGAGGCAGTTGGCAATTTACATCCCGCCCATCAGCATAACAAGGCTCCCTGTTCTCCAGGGCCTGTCTTGCCTTTCTGGTTTTTACACATTTTGTGGATGTCCCTTTTGACCGGTGGGAAGTGATACTTCTTTGTAGTGCAGTTTTGCATTGCCCGCTTGCTTGCTTGGCCAAAAAGGGCGTATGCGTTTTCTCCTGAATATATTCAGGAGAAAACGCATACGCCCTTTTTGGCCAAGTGCACCATTGTCCAAGTTGTGCCCCTCTTCCTGTGCTTTACAGGCGATTCCAACGTACCTCTTGAAATCTGTTTCCTGCTATTTTGCCTCACTTTCAAGTCCGCCTCGTTGACTTCCCTCAACAGATTTTTGGACGATAGTTGTCCTTTATCACTCTGCCAGTTTGTGAATTGCTGTGCCCCTGAGCTCCATTTCTCAACTCGTTTTTTGTGAGCTGAACGCAAGTCCAAAATTTTGGATCATGTCCTATACTGGTTCCCGGTGGGTGGCTGAGACTTTGGTTAATTCTTCTTCCTGCCGGGAAATTAGAGTGACATGTGCCCGTCCAAATGCCTAACAGCTACTCTCTCATGGGTTCTCCCTCGTCCCTACCATCCTCTGCCAAATTGGGAACCTGTGCAAACCAGGAGGTTAAAGGGCCTGTCTCTCCAAGTTGGGAGATTGATAGTAAGGCAGTTGGAAAGTCAAACTGGAGCACCAGGAGAGGGACTATTCGTTGAGTTTTAGAAACCTTTCGTATTCACAGTGTGTCCATTCTCTAGGTTTCCTGTACATGTTATAGCTGTAGTAATATTCCCTTGAACATGGAGAGTTGGGACCCATGGAATAGGGGCCATGCATTATTGCTTGAAAGGGTCTGCATTTGCTCACCCAATCTCACCAATCCTCTCAGTCCCAAGTGTCCAGCCTTATGCCACATCCAGCTGTCATTGTAGATAGGGTCTTTCCAGGTTTCCTCAGACACCCTGAAGGAATTGTAAAGAATTTCCCTGTTTTTTGGTTTTGCTTTTGAAATTCCTTTTTATAGTGGGTTTGAGCTGATTCTCGCTGCCATGTTTATGCCACTCTAGACACACTTGATTCCCTTATGGAGACATATCAATACATAGGTTTTAAGATTCTTACTAGTCAGATATATTCCTCTGTGGGAAATATGGGGTTTTGAGTCTCTTTCACTGAGGAAGGTGTCGGTCTTGTCAATTCCAAAGTTGGTTTTTGAAACGGCCCCTGTGCTTATATCAAACTCTGGTTTTATGCATCACCCCACCTCTCCTTCCCCTTTATGCAGGCATAAGCGTGTTTTCTAAATGTGAGACTCTGTTCTCTTTCCTAACTCAGTTCACGTGTAGCCATGTTTACAGGATCTTCATAAGTGATATCTTATGATAAGTTTCTTTTTCTGTGTGACTTATTTGACTTAGAATCATCGTACCTGAATCCACTCAGTTTGCTGCTACTGGTCTTATAACATTGATTTCATGGCTGAGGGATATTCCATCGTACGTAAGTACCACAAAGTTTTCAACCATTTTTATATTTCCTGGGATATTTAAGGTGTACCCAAGTTGAGGTTCTTGTAGTCAGTGCAGCCCTAAATTTGGAGGTGGCTCTTTCTTATTGATTTTCAGTTTTCCCAAGGTATATTCCCTAGACTGGAAGTGGCCTTGGCTCTGTAGCTCTGTTGTTTACTTGTTTTAGGGAACACAATGCACTCCTCCAGTGAGGCAGTTGGCAATTTACATCCCGCCCATCAGCATAACAAGGCTCCCTGTTCTCCAGGGCCTGTCTTGCCTTTCTGGTTTTTACACATTTTGTGGATGTCCCTTTTGACCGGTGGGAAGTGATACTTCTTTGTAGTGCAGATTTGCATTGCCCGCTTGCTTGCTTGGCCAAAAAGGGCGTATGCGTTTTCTCCTGAATATATTCAGGAGAAAACGCATACGCCCTTTTTGGCCAAGTGCACCATTGTCCAAGTTGTGCCCCTCTTCCTGTGCTTTACAGGCGATTCCAACGTACCTCTTGAAATCTGTTTCCTGCTATTTTGCCTCACTTTCAAGTCCGCCTCGTTGACTTCCCTCAACAGATTTTTGGACGATAGTTGTCCTTTATCACTCTGCCAGTATGTGAATTGCTGTGCCCCTGAGCTCCATTTCTCAACTCGTTTTTTGTGAGCTGAACGCAAGTCCAAAATTTTGGATCATGTCCTATACTGGTTCCCGGTGGGTGGCTGAGACTTTGGTTAATTCTTCTTCCTGCCGGGAAATTAGAGTGACATGTGCCCGTCCAAATGCCTAACAGCTACTCTCTCATGGGTTCTCCCTCGTCCCTTCCATCCTCTGCCAAATTGGGAACCTGTGCAAACCAGGAGGTTAAAGGGCCTGTCTCTCCAAGTTGGGAGATTGATAGTAAGGCAGTTGGAAAGTCAAACTGGAGCACCAGGAGAGGGACTATTGGTTGAGTTTTAGAAACCTTTCGTATTCACAGTGTGTCCATTCTCTAGGTTTCCTGTACATGTTATAGCTGTAGTAATATTCCCTTGAACCTGGAGAGTTGGGACCCATGGAATGGGGGCCATGCATTATTGCTTGAAAGGGTCTGCATTTGCTCACCCAATCTCACCAATCCTCTCAGTCCCAAGTGTCCAGCCTTATGCCACATCCAACTGTCATTGTAGATAGGGTCTTTCCAGGTTTCCTCAGACACCCTGAAGGAATTGTAAAGAATTTCCCTGTTTTTTGGTTTTGCTTTTGAAATTCCTTTTTTTAGTGGGTTTGAGCTGATTCTCGCTGCCATGTTTATGCCACTCTAGACACACTTGATTCCCTTATGGAGTCATATCAATACATAGGTTTTAAGTTTCTTACTAGTCAGATATATTCCTCTGCGGGAAATATGGGGTTTTGAGTCTCTTTCACTGAGGAAGGTGTAGGTCTTGTCTATTCCAAAGTTGGTTTTTGGAACGGTCCCTGTGCTTATATCAAACTCTGGTTTTCTGCATCACCCCACCTCTCCTTCCCCTTTATGCAGGCATAAGAGTGTTTTCTAAATGTGAGACTCTGTTCTCTTTCCTAACTCAGTTCACGTGTAGCCATGTTTACAGGATCTTCATAAGTGATATCTTATGATAAGTTTCTTTTTCTGTGTGACTTATTTCACTTAGAATCATCGTACCTGAATCCACTCACTTTGCTGCTACTGGTCTTATGACATTGATTTCATGGCTGAGGGATATTCCATCGTACGTAAGTACCACAATGTTTTGAACCATTTTTATATTTCCTGGGATATTTAAGGTGTACCCAAGTTGAGGTTCTTGTAGTCAGTGCAGCCCTAAATTTGGAGGTGGCTCTTTCTTATTGATTTTCAGTTTTCCCCAGGTATATTCCCTAGACTGGAAGTGGCCTTGGCTCTGTAGCTCTGTTGTTTACTTGTTTTAGGGAACACAATGCACTCCTCCAGTGAGGCAGTTGGCAATTTACATCCCGCCCATCAGCATAACAAGGCTCCCTGTTCTCCAGGGCCTGTCTTGCCTTTCTGGTTTTTACACATTTTGTGGATGTCCCTTTTGACCGGTGGGAAGTGATACTTCTTTGTAGTGCAGATTTGCATTGCCCGCTTGCTTGCTTGGCCAAAAAGGGCGTATGTGTTTTCTCCTGAATATATTCAGGAGAAAACGCATACGCCCTTTTTGGCCAAGTGCACCATTGTCCAAGTTGTGCCCCTCTTCCTGTGCTTTACAGGCGATTCCAACGTACCTCTTGAAATCTGTTTCCTGCTATTTTGCCTCACTTTCAAGTCCGCCTCGTTGACTTCCCTCAACAGATTTTTGGACGATAGTTGTCCTTTATCACTCTGCCAGTTTGTGAATTGCTGTGCCCCTGAGCTCCATTTCTCAACTCGTTTTTTGTGAGCTGAACGCAAGTCCAAAATTTTGGATCATGTCCTATACTGGTTCCCGGTGGGTGGCTGAGACTTTGGTTAATTCTTCTTCCTGCCGGGAAATTAGATTGACATGTGCCCGTCCAAATGCCTAACAGCTACTCTCTCATGGGTTCTCCCTCGTCCCTTCCATCCTCTGCCAAATTGGGAACCTGTGCAAACCAGGAGGTTAAAGGGCCTGTCTCTCCAAGTTGGGAGATTGATAGTAAGGCAGTTGGAAAGTCAAACTGGAGCACCAGGAGAGGGACTATTCGTTGAGTTTTAGAAACCTTTCGTATTCACAGTGTGTCCATTCTCTAGGTTTCCTGTACATGTTATAGCTGTAGTAATATTCCCTTGAACATGGAGAGTTGGGACCCATGGAATGGGGGCCATGCATTATTGCTTGAAAGGGTCTGCATTTGCTCACCCAATCTCACCAATCCTCTCAGTCCCAAGTGTCCAGCCTTATGCCACATCCAGCTGTCATTGTAGACAGGGTCTTTCCAGGTTTCCTCAGACACCCTGAAGGAATTGTAAAGAATTTCCCTGTTTTTTGGTTTTGCTTTTGAAATTCCTTTTTATAGTGGGTTTGAGCTGATTCTCGCTGCCATGTTTATGCCACTCTAGACACACTTGATTCCCTTATGGAGACATATCAATACATAGGTTTTAAGATTCTTACTAGTCAGATATATTCCTCTGTGGGAAATATGGGGTTTTGAGTCTCTTTCACTGAGGAAGGTGTCGGTCTTGTCAATTCCACAGTTGGTTTTTGAAACGGTCCCTGTGCTTATTTCAAACTCTGGTTTTATGCATCACCCCACCTCTCCTTACCCTTTATGCAGGCATAAGAGTGTTTTCTAAATGTGAGACTCTGTTCTCTTTCCCAACTCAGTTCACGTGTAGCCATGTTTACAGGATCTTCCTAAGTGATATCTTATGATAAGTTTCTTTTTCTGTGTGACTTATTTCACTTAGAATCATCGTACCTGAATCCACTCACTTTGCTGCTACTGGTCTTATGACATTGATTTCATGGCTGAGGGATATTCCATCGTACGTAAGTACCACAATGTTTTGAACCATTTTTATATTTCCTGGGATATTTAAGGTGTACCCAAGTTGAGGTTCTTGTAGCCAGTGAAGCCCTAAATTTGGAGGTGGCTCTTTCTTATTGATTTTCAGTTTTCCCAAGGTATATTCCCTAGACTGGAAGTGGCCTTGGCTCTGTAGCTCTGTTGTTTACTTGTTTTAGGGAACACAATGCACTCCTCCAGTGAGGCAGTTGGCAATTTACATCCCGCCCATCAGCATAACAAGGCTCCCAGTTCTCCAGGGCCTGTCTTGCCTTTCTGGTTTTTACACATTTTGTGGATGTCCCTTTTGACCGGTGGGAAGTGATACTTCTTTGTAGTGCAGATTTGCATTGCCCGCTTGCTTGCTTGGCCAAAAAGGGCGTATGCGTTTTCTCCTGAATATATTCAGGAGAAAACGCATACGCCCTTTTTGGCCAAGTGCACCATTGTCCAAGTTGTGCCCCTCTTCCTGTGCTTTACAGGCGATTCCAAGGTACCTCTTGAAATCTGTTTCCTGCTATTTTGCCTCGCTTTCAAGTCCGCCTCATTGACTTCCCTCAACAGATTTTTGGACGATAGTTGTCCTTTATCACTCTGCCAGTATGTGAATTGCTGTGCCCCTGAGCTCCATTTCTCAACTCGTTTTTTGGGAGCTGAACGCAAGTCCAAAATTTTGGATCATGTCCTATACTGGTTCCCGGTGGGTGGCTGAGACTTTGGTTAATTCTTCTTCCTGCCGGGAAATTAGAGTGACATGTGCCCGTCCAAATGCCTAACAGCTACTCTCTCATGGGTTCTCCCTCGTCCCTTCCATCCTCTGCCAAATTGGGAACCTGTGCAAACCAGGAGGTTAAAGGGCCTGTCTCTCCAAGTTGGGAGATTGATAGTAAGGCAGTTGGAAAGTCAAACTGGAGCACCAGGAGAGGGACTATTCGTTGAGTTTTAGAAACCTTTCGTATTCACAGTGTGTCCATTCTCTAGGTTTCCTGTACATGTTATAGCTGTAGTAATATTCCCTTGAACCTGGAGAGTTGGGACCCATGGAATGGGGGCCATGCATTATTGCTTGAAAGGGTCTGCATTTGCTCACCCAATCTCACCAATCCTCTCAGTCCCAAGTGTCCAGCCTTATGCCACATCCAGCTGTCATTGTAGATAGGGTCTTTCCAGGTTTCCTCAGACACCCTGAAGGAATTGTAAAGAATTTCCCTGTTTTTTGGTTTTGCTTTTGAAACTCCTTTTTATAGTGGGTTTGAGCTGATTCTCGCTGCCATGTTTATGCCACTCTAGACACACTTGATTCCCTTATGGAGACATATCAATACATAGGTTTTAAGATTCTTACTAGTCAGATATATTCCTCTGTGGGAAATATGGGGTTTTGAGTCTCTTTCACTGAGGAAAGTGTCGGTCTTGTCAATTCCAAAGTTGGTTTTTGAAACGGCCCCTGTGCTTATATCAAACTCTGGTTTTATGCATCACCCCACCTCTCCTTCCCCTTTAAGCGTGTTTTCTAAATGTGAGACTCTGTTCTCTTTCCTAACTCAGTTCACGTGTAGCCATGTTTACAGGATCTTCATAAGTGATATCTTATGATAAGTTTCTTTTTCTGTGTGACTTATTTGACTTAGAATCATCGTACCTGAATCCACTTAGTTTGCTGCTACTGGTCTTATGACATTGATTTCATGGCTGAGGGATATTCCATCGTACGTAAGTACCACAATGTTTTGAACCATTTTTATATTTCCTGGGATATTTAAGGTGTACCCAGGTTGAGGTTCTTGTAGTCAGTGCAGCCCTAAATTTGGAGGTGGCTCTTTCTTATTGATTTTCAGTTTTCCCCAGGTATATTCCCTAGACTGGAAGTGGCCTTGGCTCTGTAGCTCTGTTGTTTACTTGTTTTAGGGAACACAATGCACTCCTCCAGTGAGGCAGTTGGCAATTTACATCCCGCCCATCAGCATAACAAGGCTCCCTGTTCTCCAGGGCCTGTCTTGCCTTTCTGGTTTTTACACATTTTGTGGATGTCCCTTTTGACCGGTGGGAAGTGATACTTCTTTGTAGTGCAGTTTTGCATTGCCCGCTTGCTTGCTTGGCCAAAAAGGGCGTATGCGTTTTCTCCTGAATATATTCAGGAGAAAACGCATACGCCCTTTTTGGCCAAGTGCACCATTGTCCAAGTTGTGCCCCTCTTCCTGTGCTTTACAGGCGATTCCAAGGTACCTCTTGAAATCTGTTTCCTGCTATTTTGCCTCGCTTTCAAGTCCGCCTCGTTGACTTCCCTCAACAGATTTTTGGACGATAGTTGTCCTTTATCACTCTGCCAGTTTGTGAATTGCTGTGCCCCTGAGCTCCATTTCTCAACTCGTTTTTTGGGAGCTGAACGCAAGTCCAAAATTTTGGATCATGTCCTATACTGGTTCCCGGTGGGTGGCTGAGACTTTGGTTAATTCTTCTTCCTGCCGGGAAATTAGAGTGACATGTGCCCGTCCAAATGCCTAACAGCTACTCTCTCATGGGTTCTCCCTCGTCCCTTCCATCCTCTGCCAAATTGGGAACCTGTGCAAACCAGGAGGTTAAAGGGCCTGTCTGTCCAAGTTGGGAGATTGATAGTAAGGCAGTTGGAAAGTCAAACTGGAGCACCAGGAGAGGGACTATTCGTTGAGTTTTAGAAACCTTTCGTATTCACAGTGTGTCCATTCTCTAGGTTTCCTGTACATGTTATAGCTGTAGTAATATTCCCTTGAACCTGGAGAGTTGGGACCCATGGAATGGGGGCCATGCATTATTGCTTGAAAGGGTCTGCATTTGCTCACCCAATCTCACCAATCCTCTCAGTCCCAAGTGTCCAGCCTTATGCCACATCCAACTGTCATTGTAGATAGGGTCTTTCCAGGTTTCCTCAGACACCCTGAAGGAATTGTAAAGAATTTCCCTGTTTTTTGGTTTTGCTTTTGAAATTCCTTTTTATAGTGGGTTTGAGCTGATTCTCGCTGCCATGTTTATGCCACTCTAGACACACTTGATTCCTTTATGGAGACATATCAATACATAGGTTTTAAGATTCTTACTAGTCTGATATATTCCTCTGTGGGAAATATGGGGTTTTGAGTCTCTTTCACTGAGGAAGGTGTCGGTCTTGTCAATTCCAAAGTTGGTTTTTGAAACGGTCCCTGTGCTTATATCAAACTCTGGTTTTATGCATCACCCCACCTCTCCTTACCCTTTATGCAGGCATAAGAGTGTTTTCTAAATGTGAGACTCTGTTCTCTTTCCCAACTCAGTTCACGTGTAGCCATGTTTACAGGATCTTCCTAAGTGATATCTTATGATAAGTTTCTTTTTCTGTGTGACTTATTTCACTTAGAATCATCGTACCTGAATCCACTCACTTTGCTGCTACTGGTCTTATGACATTGATTTCATGGCTGAGGGATATTCCATCGTACGTAAGTACCACAATGTTTTGAACCATTTTTATATTTCCTGGGATATTTAAGGTGTACCCAAGTTGAGGTTCTTGTAGCCAGTGCAGCCCTAAATTTGGAGGTGGCTCTTTCTCATTGATTTTCAGTTTTCCCAAGGTATATTCCCTAGACTGGAAGTGGCCTTGGCTCTGTAGCTCTGTTGTTTACTTGTTTTAGGGAACACAATGCACTCCTCCAGTGAGGCAGTTGGCAATTTACATCCCGCCCATCAGCATAACAAGGCTCCCTGTTCTCCAGGGCCTGTCTTGCCTTTCTGGTTTTTACACATTTTGTGGATGTCCCTTTTGACCGGTGGGAAGTGATACTTCTTGTAGTGCAGATTTGCATTGCCCGCTTGCTTGCTTGGCCAAAAAGGGCGTATGCGTTTTCTCCTGAATATATTCAGGAGAAAACGCATACGCCCTTTTTGGCCAAGTGCACCATTGTCCAAGTTGTGCCCCTCTTCCTGTGCTTTACAGGCGATTCCAACGTACCTCTTGAAATCTGTTTCCTGCTATTTTGCCTCACTTTCAAGTCCGCCTCGTTGACTTCCCTCAACAGATTTTTGGACGATAGTTGTCCTTTATCACTCTGCCAGTATGTGAATTGCTGTGCCCCTGAGCTCCATTTCTCAACTCGTTTTTTGGGAGCTGAACGCAAGTCCAAAATTTTGGATCATGTCCTATACTGGTTCCCGGTGGGTGGCTGAGACTTTGGTTAATTCTTCTTCCTGCCGGGAAATTAGAGTGACATGTGCCCGTCCAAATGCCTAACAGCTACTCTCTCATGGGTTCTCCCTCGTCCCTTCCATCCTCTGGCAAATTGGGAACCTGTGCAAACCAGGAGGTTAAAGGGCCTGTCTCTCCAAGTTGGGAGATTGATAGTAAGGCAGTTGGAAAGTCAAACTGGAGCACCAGGAGAGGGACTATTCGTTGAGTTTTAGAAACCTTTCTTATTCACAGTGTGTCCATTCTCTAGGTTTCCTGTACATGTTATAGCTGTAGTGATATTCCCTTGAACATGGAGAGTTGGGACCCATGGAATGGGGCCCATGCATTATTGCTTGAAAGGGTCTGCATTTGCTCACCCAATCTCACCAATCCTCTCAGTCCCAAGTGTCCAGCCTTATGCCACATCCAGCTGTCATTGTAGATAGGGTCTTTCCAGGTTTCCTCAGACACCCTGAAGGAATTGTAAAGAATTTCCCTGTTTTTTGGTTTTGCTTTTGAAATTCCTTTTTATAGTGGGTTTGAGCTGATTCTCGCTGCCATGTTTATGCCACTCTAGACACACTTGATTCCCTTATGGAGTCATATCAATACATAGGTTTTAAGATTCTTACTAGTCAGATATATTCCTCTGTGGGAAATATGGGGTTTTGAGTCTCTTTCACTGAGGAAGGTGTCGGTCTTGTCAATTCCAAAGTTGGTTTTTGAAACGGCCCCTGTGCTTATATCAAACTCTGGTTTTATGCATCACTCCACCTCTCCTTCCCCTTTATGCAGGCATAAGCGTGTTTTCTAAATGTGAGACTCTGTTCTCTTTCCTAACTCAGTTCACGTGTAGCCATGTTTACAGGATCTTCATAAGTGATATCTTATGATAAGTTTCTTTTTCTGTGTGAATTATTTGACTTAGAATCATCGTACCTGAATCCACTCAGTTTGCTGCTACTGGTCTTATGACATTGATTTCATGGCTGAGGGATATTCCATCGTACGTAAGTACCACAATGTTTTGAACCATTTTTATATTTCCTGGGATATTTAAGGTGTACCCAAGTTGAGGTTCTTGTAGCCAGTGCAGCCCTAAATTTGGAGGTGGCTCTTTCTTATTGATTTTCAGTTTTCCCAAGGTATATTCCCTAGACTGGAAGTGGCCTTGGCTCTGTAGCTCTGTTGTTTACTTGTTTTAGGGAACACAATGCACTCCTCCAGTGAGGCAGTTGGCAATTTACATCCCGCCCATCAGCATAACAAGGCTCCCAGTTCTCCAGGGCCTGTCTTGCCTTTCTGGTTTTTACACATTTTGTGGATGTCCCTTTTGACCGGTGGGAAGTGATATTTCTTTGTAGTGCAGATTTGCATTGCCCGCTTGCTTGCTTGGCCAAAAAGGGCGTATGCGTTTTCTCCTGAATATATTCAGGAGAAAACGCATACGCCCTTTTTGGCCAAGTGCACCATTGTCCAAGTTGTGCCCCTCTTCCTGTGCTTTACAGGCGATTCCAACGTACCTCTTGAAATCTATTTCCTGCTATTTTGCCTCACTTTCAAGTCCGCCTCGTTGACTTCCCTCAACAGATTTTTGGACGATAGTTGTCCTTTATCACTCTGCCAGTTTGTGAATTGCTGTGCCCCTGAGCTCCATTTCTCAACTCGTTTTTTGTGAGCTGAACGCAAGTCCAAAATTTTGGATCATGTCCTATACTGGTTCCCGGTGGGTGGCTGAGACTTTGGTTAATTCTTCTTCCTGCCGGGAAATTAGAGTGACATGTGCCCGTCCAAATGCCTAACAGCTACTCTCTCATGGGTTCTCCCTCGTCCCTTCCATCCTCTGCCAAATTGGGAACCTGTGCAAACCAGGAGGTTAAAGGGCCTGTCTCTCCAAGTTGGGAGATTGATAGTAAGGCAGTTGGAAAGTCAAACTGGAGCACCAGGAGAGGGACTATTCGTTGAGTTTTAGAAACCTTTCGTATTCAAAGTGTGTCCATTCTCTAGGTTTCCTGTACATGTTATACCTGTAGTAATATTCCCTTGAACCTGGAGAGTTGGGACCCATGGAATGGGGGCCATGCATTATTGCTTGAAAGGGTCTGCATTTGCTCACCCAATCTCACCAATCCTCTCAGTCCCAAGTGTCCAGCCTTATGCCACATCCAGCTGTCATTGTAGATAGGGTCTTTCCAGGTTTCCTCAGACACCCTGAAGGAATTGTAAAGAATTTCCCTGTTTTTTGGTTTTGCTTTTGAAATTCCTTTTTATACTGGGTTTGAGCTGATTCTCGCTGCCATGTTTATGCCACTCTAGACACACATGATTCCCTTATGGAGAAATACATATCAATACATAGGTTTTAAGATTCTTACTAGTCAGATACATTCCTCTGCGGGAAATATGGGGTTTTGAGTCTCTTTCACTGAGGAAGGTGTCGGTTTTGTCAATTCCAATGTTGGTTTTTGAAACGGTCCCTGTGATTCTATCAAACTCTGGTTTTATGCATCACCCCACCTCTCCTTCCCCTTTATGCAGGCATAAGATTGTTTTCTAAATGTGAGACTCTGTTCTCTTTCCCAACTCAGTTCACGTGTAGCCATGTTTACAGGATCTTCCTAAGTGATATCTTATGATAAGTTTCTTTTTCTGTGTGACTTATTTCACTTAGAATCATCGTACCTGAATCCACTCACTTTGCTGCTACTGGTCTTATGACATTGATTTCATGGCTGAGGGATATTCCATCGTACGTAAGTACCACAATGTTTTGAACCATTTTTATATTTCCTGGGATATTTAAGGTGTACCCAAGTTGAGGTTCTTGTAGCCAGTGCAGCCCTAAATTTGGAGGTGGCTCTTTCTTATTGATTTTCAGTTTTCCCCAGGTATATTCCCTAGACTGGAAGTGGCCTTGGCTCTGTAGCTCTGTTGTTTACTTGTTTTAGGGAACACAATGCACTCCTCCAGTGAGGCAGTTGGCAATTTACATCCCGCCCATCAGCATAACAAGGCTCCCTGTTCTCCAGGGCCTGTCTTGCCTTTCTGGTTTTTACACATTTTGTGGATGTCCCTTTTGACCGGTGGGAAGTGATACTTCTTTGTAGTGCAGATTTGCATTGCCCGCTTGCTTGCTTGGCCAAAAAGGGCGTATGCGTTTTCTCCTGAATATATTCAGGAGAAAACGCATACGCCCTTTTTGGCCAAGTGCACCATTGTCCAAGTTGTGCCCCTCTTCCTGTGCTTTACAGGCGATTCCAACGTACCTCTTGAAATCTGTTTCCTGCTATTTTGCCTCACTTTCAAGTCCGCCTCGTTGACTTCCCTCAACAGATTTTTGGACGATAGTTGTCCTTTATCACTCTGCCAGTTTGTGAATTGCTGTGCCCCTGAGCTCCATTTCTCAACTCGTTTTTTGGGAGCTGAACGCAAGTCCAAAATTTTGGATCATGTCCTATACTGGTTCCCGGTGGGTGGCTGAGACTTTGGTTAATTCTTCTTCCTGCCGGGAAATTAGATTGACATGTGCCCGTCCAAATGCCTAACAGCTACTCCCTCATGGGTTCTCCCTCGTCCCTTCCATCCTCTGCCAAATTGGGAACCTGTGCAAACCAGGAGGTTAAAGGGCCTGTTTCTCCAAGTTGGGAGATTGATACTAAGGCAGTTGGAAAGTCAAACTGGAGCACCAGGAGAGGGACTATTCGTTGAGTTTTAGAAACCTTTCGTATTCACAGTGTGTCCATTCTCTAGGTTTCCTGTACATGTTATAGCTGTAGTAATATTCCCTTGAACATGGAGAGTTGGGACCCATGGAATGGGGGCCATGCATTACTGCTTGAAAGGGTCTGCATTTGCTCACCCAATCTCACCAATCCTCTCAGTCCCAAGTGTCCAGCCTTATGCCACATCCAGCTGTCATTGTAGACAGGGTCTTTCCAGGTTTCCTCAGACACCCTGAAGGAATTGTAAAGAATTTCCCTGTTTTTTGGTTTTGCTTTTGAAATTCCTTTTTATAGTGGGTTTGAGCTGATTCTCGCTGCCATGTTTATGCCACTCTAGACACACATGATTCCCTTATGGAGAAATACATATCAATACATAGGTTTTAAGATTCTTACTAGTCAGATACATTCCTCTGTGGGAAATATGGGGTTTTGAGTCTCTTTCACTGAGGAAGGTGTCAGTCTTGTCAATTCAAAAGTTGGTTTTTGAAACGGTCCCTGTGCTTATATCAAACTCTGGTTTTATGCATCACCCCACCTCTCCTTCCCCTTTATGCAGGCATAAGAGTGTTTTCTAAATGTGAGACTCTGTTCTCTTTCCTAACTCAGTTCTCGTGTAGCCATGTTTACAGGATCTTCATAAGTGATATCTTATGATAAGTTTCTTTTTCTGTGTGACTTATTTCACTTAGAATCATCGTACCTGAATCCACTCACTTTGCTGCTACTGGTCTTATGACATTGATTTCATGGCTGAGGGATATTCCATCATACGTAAGTACCACAATGTTTTGAACCATTTTTATATTTCCTGGGATATTTAAGGTGTACCCAAGTTGAGGTTCTTGTAGCCAGTGCAGCCCTAAATTTGGAGGTGGCTCTTTCTTATTGATTTTCAGTTTTCCCCAGGTATATTCCCTAGACTGGAAGTGGCCTTGGCTCTGTAGCTCTGTTGTTTACTTGTTTTAGGGAACACAATGCACTCCTCCAGTGAGGCAGTTGGCAATTTACATCCCACCCATCAGCATAACAAGGCTCCCAGTTCTCCAGGGCCTGTCTTGCCTTTCTGGTTTTTACACATTTTGTGGATGTCCCTTTTGACCGGTGGGAAGTGATACTTCTTTGTAGTGCAGATTTGCATTGCCCGCTTGCTTGCTTGGCCAAAAAGGGCGTATGCGTTTTCTCCTGAATATATTCAGGAGAAAACGCATACGCCCTTTTTGGCCAAGTGCACCATTGTCCAAGTTGTGCCCCTCTTCCTGTGCTTTACAGGCGATTCCAACGTACCTCTTGAAATCTGTTTCCTGCTATTTTGCCTCGCTTTCAAGTCCGCCTCGTTGACTTCCCTCAACAGATTTTTGGACGATAGTTGTCCTTTATCACTCTGCCAGTTTGTGAATTGCTGTGCCCCTGAGCTCCATTTCTCAACTCGTTTTTTGGGAGCTGAACGCAAGTCCAAAATTTTGGATCATGTCCTATACTGGTTCCCGGTGGGTGGCTGAGACTTTGGTTAATTCTTCTTCCTGCCGGGAAATTAGAGTGACATGTGCCCGTCCAAATGCCTAACAGCTACTCTCTCATGGGTTCTCCCTCATCCCTTCCATCCTCTGCCAAATTGGGAACCTGTGCAAACCAGGAGGTTAAAGGGCCTGTCTGTCCAAGTTGGGAGATTGATAGTAAGGCAGTTGGAAAGTCAAACTGGAGCACCAGGAGAGGGACTATTCGTTGAGTTTTAGAAACCTTTCGTATTCACAGTGTGTCCATTCTCTAGGTTTCCTGTACATGTTATAGCTGTAGTAATATTCCCTTGAACCTGGAGAGTTGGGACCCATGGAATGGGGGCCATGCATTATTGCTTGAAAGGGTCTGCATTTGCTCACCCAATCTCACCAATCCTCTCAGTCCCAAGTGTCCAGCCTTATGCCACATCCAACTGTCATTGTAGATAGGGCCTTTCCAGGTTTCCTCAGACACCCTGAAGGAATTGTAAAGAATTTCCCTGTTTTTTGGTTTTGCTTTTGAAATTCCTTTTTATAGTGGGTTTGAGCTGATTCTCGCTGCCATGTTTATGCCACTCTAGACACACTTGATTCCCTTATGGAGACATATCAATACATAGGTTTTAAGATTCTTACTAGTCAGATATATTCCTCTGTGGGAAATATGGGGTTTTGAGTCTCTTTCACTGAGGAAGGTGTCGGTCTTGTCAATTCCAAAGTTGGTTTTTGAAACGGTCCCTGTGCTTATATCAAACTCTGGTTTTATGCATCACCCCACCTCTCCTTACCCTTTATGCAGGCATAAGAGTGTTTTCTAAATGTGAGACTCTGTTCTCTTTCCCAACTCAGTTCACGTGTAGCCATGTTTACAGGATCTTCCTAAGTGATATCTTATGATAAGTTTCTTTTTCTGTGTGACTTATTTCACTTAGAATCATCGTACCTGAATCCACTCACTTTGCTGCTACTGGTCTTATGACATTGATTTCATGGCTGAGGGATATTCCATCTTACGTAAGTACCACAATGTTTTGAACCATTTTTATATTTCCTGGGATATTTAAGGTGTACCCAAGTTGAGGTTCTTGTAGCCAGTGAAGCCCTAAATTTGGAGGTGGCTCTTTCTCATTGATTTTCAGTTTTCCCAAGGTATATTCCCTAGACTGGAAGTGGCCTTGGCTCTGTAGCTCTGTTGTTTACTTGTTTTAGGGAACACAATGCACTCCTCCAGTGAGGCAGTTGGCAATTTACATCCCGCCCATCAGCATAACAAGGCTCCCTGTTCTCCAGGGCCTGTCTTGCCTTTCTGGTTTTTACACATTTTGTGGATGTCCCTTTTGACCGGTGGGAAGTGATACTTCTTTGTAGTGCAGATTTGCATTGCCCGCTTGCTTGCTTGGCCAAAAAGGGCGTATGCGTTTTCTCCTGAATATATTCAGGAGAAAACGCATACACCCTTTTTGGCCAAGTGCACCATTGTCCAAGTTGTGCCCCTCTTCCTGTGCTTTACAGGCGATTCCAACGTACCTCTTGAAATCTGTTTCCTGCTATTTTGCCTCACTTTCAAGTCCGCCTCGTTGACTTCCCTCAACAGATTTTTGGACGATAGTTGTCCTTTATCACTCTGCCAGTATGTGAATTGCTGTGCCCCTGAGCTCCATTTCTCAACTCGTTTTTTGTGAGCTGAACGCAAGTCCAAAATTTTGGATCATGTCCTATACTGGTTCCCGGTGGGTGGCTGAGACTTTGGTTAATTCTTCTTCCTGCCGGGAAATTAGAGTGACATGTGCCCGTCCAAATGCCTAACAGCTACTCTCTCATGGGTTCTCCCTCGTCCCTTCCATCCTCTGCCAAATTGGGAACCTGTGCAAACCAGGAGGTTAAAGGGCCTGTCTCTCCAAGTTGGGAGATTGATAGTAAGGCAGTTGGAAAGTCAAACTGGAGCACCAGGAGAGGGACTATTCGTTGAGTTTTAGAAACCTTTCTTATTCACAGTGTGTCCATTCTCTAGGTTTCCTGTACATGTTATAGCTGTAGTGATATTCCCTTGAACATGGAGAGTTGGGACCCATGGAATGGGGCCCATGCATTATTGCTTGAAAGGGTCTGCATTTGCTCACCCAATCTCACCAATCCTCTCAGTCCCAAGTGTCCAGCCTTATGCCACATCCAGCTGTCATTGTAGATAGGGTCTTTCCAGGTTTCCTCAGACACCCTGAAGGAATTGTAAAGAATTTCCCTGTTTTTTGGTTTTGCTTTTGAAATTCCTTTTTATAGTCGGTTTGAGCTGATTCTCGCTGCCATGTTTATGCCACTCTAGACACACTTGATTCCCTTATGGAGTCATATCAATACATAGGTTTTAAGATTCTTACTAGTCAGATATATTCCTCTGCGGGAAATATGGGGTTTTGAGCCTCTTTCACTGAGGAAGGTGTAGGTCTTGTCTATTCCAAAGTTGCTTTTTGGAACGGTCCATGTGCTTATATCAAACTCTGGTTTTATGCATCACCCCACCTCTCCATCCCCTTTATGCAGGCATAAGAGTGTTTTCTAAATGTGAGACTCTGTTCTATTTCCTAACTCAGTTCACGTGTAGCCATGTTCACAGGATCTTCATAAGTGATATCTTATGATAAGTTCCTTTTTCTGTGTGACTTATTTCACTTAGAATCATCGTACCTGAATCCACTCACTTTGCTGCTACTGGTTTTATGACATTGATTTCATCGCTGAGGGATATTCCATCGTACGTAAGTATCACAATGTTTTGAACCATTTTTATATTTCCTGGGATATTTAAGGTGTACCCAAGTTGAGGTTCTTGTAGCCAGTGCAGCCCTAAATTTGGAGGTGGCTCTTTCTTATTGATTTTCAGTTTTCCCAAGGTATATTCCCTAGACTGGATGTGGCCTTGGCTCTATAGCTCTGTTGTTTACTTGTTTTAGGGAACACAATGCACTCCTCCAGTGAGGCAGTTGGCAATTTACATCCCGCCCATCAGCATAACAAGGCTCCCAGTTCTCCAGGGCCTGTCTTGCCTTTCTGGTTTTTACACATTTTGTGGATGTCCCTTTTGACCGGTGGGAAGTGATACTTCTTTGTAGTGCAGATTTGCATTGCCCGCTTGCTTGCTTGGCCAAAAAGGGCATATGCGTTTTCTCCTGAATATATTCAGGAGAAAACGCATACGCCCTTTTTGGCCAAGTGCACCATTGTCCAAGTTGTGCCCCTCTTCCTGTGCTTTACAGGCGATTCCAACGTACCTCTTGAAATCTGTTTCCTGCTATTTTGCCTCACTTTCAAGTCCGCCTCGTTGACTTCCCTCAACAGATTTTTGGACGATAGTTGTCCTTTATCACTCTGCCAGTATGTGAATTGCTGTGCCCCTGAGCTCCATTTCTCAACTCGTTTTTTGGGAGCTGAACGCAAGTCCAAAATTTTGGATCCTGTCCTATACTGGTTCCCGGTGGGTGGCTGAGACTTTGGTTAATTCTTCTTCCTGCCGGGAAATTAGAGTGACATGTGCCCGTCCAAATGCCTAACAGCTACTCTCTCATGGGTTCTCCCTCGTCCCTTCCATCCTCTGCCAAATTGGGAACCTGTGCAAACCAGGAGGTTAAAGGGCCTGTCTCTCCAAGTTGGGAGATTGATAGTAAGGCAGTTGGAAAGTCAAACTGGAGCACCAGGAGAGGGACTATTCGTTGAGTTTTAGAAACCATTCATATTCACAGTGTGTCCATTCTCTAGGTCTCCTGTACATGTTATAGCTGTAGTAATATTCCCTTGAACCTGGAGAGTTGGGACCCATGGAATGGGGGCCATGCATTATTGCTTGAAAGGGTCTGCATTTGCTCACCCAATCTCACCAATCCTCTCAGTCCCAAGTGTCCAGCCTTATGCCACATCCAGCTGTCATTGTAGATAGGGTCTTTCCAGGTTTCCTCAGACACCCTGAAGGAATTGTAAAGAATTTCCCTGTTTTTTGGTTTTGCTTTTGAAATTCCTTTTTATAGTGGGTTTGAGCTGATTCTCGCTGCCATGTTTATGCCACTCTAGACACACTTGATTCCCTTATGGAGACATATCAATACATAGGTTTTAAGATTCTTACTAGTCAGATATATTCCTCTGTGGGAAATATGGGGTTTTGAGTCTCTTTCACTGAGGAAGGTGTCGGTCTTGTCAATTCCAAAGTTGGTTTTTGAAACGGCCCCTGTGCTTATATCAAACTCTGGTTTTATGCATTACCCCACCTCTCCTTCCCCTTTATGCAGGCATAAGCGTGTTTTCTAAATGTGAGACTCTGTTCTCTTTCCTAACTCAGTTCACGTGTAGCCATGTTTACAGGATCTTCATAAGTGATATCTTATGATAAGTTTCTTTTTCTGTGTGACTTATTTGACTTAGAATCATCGTACCTGAATCCACTCAGTTTGCTGCTACTGGTCTTATGACATTGATTTCATGGCTGAGGGATATTCCATCGTACGTAAGTACCACAATGTTTTGAACCATTTTTATATTTCCTGGGATATTTAAGGTGTACCCAAGTTGAGGTTCTTGTAGCCAGTGCAGCCCTAAATTTGGAGGTGGCTCTTTCTTATTGATTTTCAGTTTTCCCAAGGTATATTCCCTAGACAGGAAGTGGCCTTGGCTCTGTAGCTCTGTTGTTTACTTGTTTTAGGGAACACAATGCACTCCTCCAGTGAGGCAGTTGGCAATTTACATCCCGCCCATCAGCATAACAAGGCTCCCTGTTCTCCAGGGCCTGTCTTGCCTTTCTGGTTTTTACACATTTTGTGGATGTCCCTTTTGACCGGTGGGAAGTGATACTTCTTTGTAGTGCAGTTTTGCATTGCCCGCTTGCTTGCTTGGCCAAAAAGGGCGTATGCGTTTTCTCCTGAATATATTCAGGAGAAAACGCATACGCCCTTTTTGGCCAAGTGCACCATTGTCCAAGTTGTGCCCCTCTTCCTGTGCTTTACAGGCGATTCCAACGTACCTCTTGAAATCTGTTTCCTGCTATTTTGCCTCACTTTCAAGTCCGCCTCGTTGACTTCCCTCAACAGATTTTTGGACGATAGTTGTCCTTTATCACTCTGCCAGTATGTGAATTGCTGTGCCCCTGAGCTCCATTTCTCAACTCGTTTTTTGGGAGCTGAACGCAAGTCCAAAATTTTGGATCATGTCCTATACTGGTTCCCGGTGGGTGGCTGAGACTTTGGTTAATTCTTCTTCCTGCCGGGAAATTAGAGTGACAAGTGCCCGTCCAAATGCCTAACAGCTACTCTCTCATGGGTTCTCCCTCGTCCCTTCCATCCTCTGCCAAATTGGAAACCTGTGCAAACCAGGAGGTTAAAGGGCCTGTCTCTCCAAGTTGGGAGATTGATAGTAAGGCAGTTGGAAAGTCAAACTGGAGCACCAGGAGAGGGACTATTCGTTGAGTTTTAGAAACCTTTCGTATTCACAGTGTGTCCATTCTCTAGGTTTCCTGTACATGTTATAGCTGTAGTAATATTCCCTTGAACCTGGAGAGTTGGGACCCATGGAATGGGGGCCATGCATTATTGCTTGAAAGGGTCTGCATTTGCTCACCCAATCTCACCAATCCTCTCAGTCCCAAGTGTCCAGCCTTATGCCACATCCAGCTGTCATTGTAGATAGGGTCTTTCCAGGTTTCCTCAGACACCCTGAAGGAATTGTAAAGAATTTCCCTGTTTTTTGGTTTTGCTTTTGAAATTCCTTTTTATAGTGGGTTTGAGCTGATTCTCGCTGCCATGTTTATGCCACTCTAGACACACTTGATTCCCTTATGGAGACATATCAATACATAGGTTTTAAGATTCTTACTAGTCAGATATATTCCTCTGTGGGAAATATGGGGTTTTGAGTCTCTTTCACTGAGGAAGGTGTCGGTCTTGTCAATTCCAAAGTTGGTTTTTGAAACGGTCCCTGTGCTTATATCAAACTCTGGTTTTATGCATCACCCCACCTCTCCTTCCCCTTTATGCAGGCATAAGCGTGTTTTCTAAATGTGAGACTCTGTTCTCTTTCCTAACTCAGTTCACGTGTAGCCATGTTTACAGGATCTTCATAAGTGATATCTTATGATAAGTTCCTTTTTCTGTGTGACTTATTTCACTTAGAATCATCGTACCTGAATCCACTCACTTTGCTGCTACTGGTCTTATGACATTGATTTCATGGCTGAGGGATATTCCATCGTACGTAAGTACCACAATGTTTTGAACCATTTTTATATTTCCTGGGATATTTAAGGTGTACCCAAGTTGAGGTTCTTGTAGCCAGTGCAGCCCTAAATTTGGAGGTGGCTCTTTCTTATTGATTTTCAGTTTTCCCAAGGTATATTCCCTAGACTGGATGTGGCCTTGGCTCTATAGCTCTGTTGTTTACTTGTTTTAGGGAACACAATGCACTCCTCCAGTGAGGCAGTTGGCAATTTACATCCCGCCCATCAGCATAACAAGGCTCCCAGTTCTCCAGGGCCTGTCTTGCCTTTCTGGTTTTTACACATTTTGTGGATGTCCCTTTTGACCGGTGGGAAGTGATACTTCTTTGTAGTGCAGATTTGCATTGCCCGCTTGCTTGCTTGGCCAAA
The DNA here is from genome assembly GCF_025265405.1 of Mesoplodon densirostris. NCBI lineage: Eukaryota > Metazoa > Chordata > Mammalia > Artiodactyla > Ziphiidae > Mesoplodon > Mesoplodon densirostris. The sequence goes on along the minus strand of NW_026778191.1, from coordinate 136,440 downwards.
AAGGGCGTATGCGTTTTCTCCTGAATATATTCAGGAGAAACCGCATACGCCCTTTTTGGCCAAGTGCACCATTGTCCAAGTTGTGCCCCTCTTCCTGTGCTTTACAGGCGATTCCAACGTACCTCTTGAAATCTGTTTCCTGCTATTTTGCCTCGCTTTCAAGTCCGCCTCGTTGACTTCCCTCAACAGATTTTTGGACGATAGTTGTCCTTTATCACTCTGCCAGTTTGTGAATTGCTGTGCCCCTGAGCTCCATTTCTCAACTCGTTTTTTGGGAGCTGAACGCAAGTCCAAAATTTTGGATCATGTCCTATACTGGTTCCCGGTGGGTGGCTGAGACTTTGGTTAATTCTTCTTCCTGCCGGGAAATTAGAGTGACATGTGCCCGTCCAAATGCCTAACAGCTACTCTCTCATGGGTTCTCCCTCGTCCCTTCCATCCTCTGCCAAATTGGGAACCTGTGCAAACAAGGAGGTTAAAGGGCCTGTCTCTCCAAGTTGGGAGATTGATAGTAAGGCAGTTGGAAAGTCAAACTGGAGCACCAGGAGAGGGACTATTCGTTGAGTTTTAGAAACCTTTCGTATTCACAGTGTGTCCATTCTCTAGGTTTCCTGTACATGTTATAGCTGTAGTAATATTCCCTTGAACCTGGAGAGTTGGGACCCATGGAATGGGGGCCATGCATTATTGCTTGAAAGGGTCTGCATTTGCTCACCCAATCTCACCAATCCTCTCAGTCCCAAGTGTCCAGCCTTATGCCACATCCAATTGTCATTGTAGATAGGGTCTTTCCAGGTTTCCTCAGACACCCTGAAGGAATTGTAAAGAATTTCCCTGTTTTTTGGTTTTGCTTTTGAAATTCCTTTTTATAGTGGGTTTGAGCTGATTCTCGCTGCCATGTTTATGCCACTCTAGACACACTTGATTCCCTTATGGAGTCATATCAATACATAGGTTTTAAGATTCTTACTAGTCAGATATATTCCTCTGCGGGAAATATGGGGTTTTGAGTCTCTTTCACTGAGGAAGGTGTAGGTCTTGTCTATTCCAAAGTTGGTTTTTGGAACGGTCCCTGTGCTTATATCAAACTCTGGTTTTATGCATCACCCCACCTCTCCTTCCCCTTTATGCAGGCATAAGAGTGTTTTCTAAATGTGAGACTCTGTTCTCTTTCCTAACTCAGTTCACGTGTAGCCATGTTTACAGGATCTTCATAAGTGATATCTTATGATAAGTTTCTTTTTCTGTGTGACTTATTTGACTTAGAATCATCGTACCTGAATCCACTCACTTTGCTGCTACTGGTCTTATGACATTGATTTCATGGCTGAGGGATATTCCAACGTACGTAAGTACCACAATGTTTTGAACCATTTTTATATTTCCTGGGATATTTAAGGTGTACCCAAGTTGAGGTTCTTGTAGCCAGTGCAGCCCTAAATTTGGAGGTGGCTCTTTCTTATTGATTTTCAGTTTTCCCCAGGTATATTCCCTAGACTGGAAGTGGCCTTGGCTCTGTAGCTCTGTTGTTTACTTGTTTTAGGGAACACAATGCACTCCTCCAGTGAGGCAGTTGGCAATTTACATCCCGCCCATCAGCATAACAAGGCTCCCTGTTCTCCAGGGCCTGTCTTGCCTTTCTGGTTTTTACACATTTTGTGGATGTCCCTTTTGACCGGTGGGAAGTGATACTTCTTTGTAGTGCAGATTTGCATTGCCCGCTTGCTTGCTTGGCCAAAAAGGGCGTATGCGTTTTCTCCTGAATATATTCAGGAGAAAACGCATACGCCCTTTTTGGCCAAGTGCACCATTGTCCAAGTTGTGCCCCTCTTCCTGTGCTTTACAGGCGATTCCAACGTACCTCTTGAAATCTGTTTCCTGCTATTTTGCCTCACTTTGAAGTCCGCCTCGTTGACTTCCCTCAACAGATTTTTGGACGATAGTTGTCCTTTATCACTCTGCCAGTTTGTGAATTGCTGTGCCCCTGAGCTCCATTTCTCAACTCGTTTTTTGGGAGCTGAACGCAAGTCCAAAATTTTGGATCATGTCCTATACTGGTTCCCGGTGGGTGGCTGAGACTTTGGTTAATTCTTCTTCCTGCCGGGAAATTAGATTGACATGTGCCCGTCCAAATGCCTAACAGCTACTCTCTCATGGGTTCTCCCTCGTCCCTTCCATCCTCTGCCAAATTGGGAACCTGTGCAAACCAGGAGGTTAAAGGGCCTGTCTCTCCAAGTTGGGAGATTGATAGTAAGGCAGTTGGAAAGTCAAACTGGAGCACCAGGAGAGGGACTATTCGTTGAGTTTTAGAAACCTTTCGTATTCACAGTGTGTCCATTCTCTAGGTTTCCTGTACATGTTATAGCTGTAGTAATATTCCCTTGAACATGGAGAGTTGGGACCCATGGAATGGGGGCCATGCATTATTGCTTGAAAGGGTCTGCATTTGCTCACCCAATCTCACCAATCCTCTCAGTCCCAAGTGTCCAGCCTTATGCCACATCCAGCTGTCATTGTAGACAGGGTCTTTCCAGGTTTCCTCAGACACCCTGAAGGAATTGTAAAGAATTTCCCTGTTTTTTGGTTTTGCTTTTGAAATTCCTTTTTATAGTGGGTTTGAGCTGATTCTCGCTGCCATGTTTATGCCACTCTAGACACACTTGATTCCCTTATGGAGACATATCAATACATAGGTTTTAAGATTCTTACTAGTCAGATATATTCCTCTGTGGGAAATATGGGGTTTTGAGTCTCTTTCACTGAGGAAGGTGTCGGTCTTGTCAATTCCAAAGTTGGTTTTTGAAACGGTCCCTGTGCTTATATCAAACTCTGGTTTTATGCATCACCCCACCTCTCCTTACCCTTTATGCAGGCATAAGAGTGTTTTCTAAATGTGAGACTCTGTTCTCTTTCCCAACTCAGTTCATGTGTAGCCATGTTTACAGGATCTTCCTAAGTGATATCTTATGATAAGTTTCTTTTTCTGTGTGACTTATTTCACTTAGAATCATCGTACCTGAATCCACTCACTTTGCTGCTACTGGTCTTATGACATTGATTTCATGGCTGAGGGATATTCCATCTTACGTAAGTACCACAATGTTTTGAACCATTTTTATATTTCCTGGGATATTTAAGGTGTACCCAAGTTGAGGTTCTTGTAGCCAGTGAAGCCCTAAATTTGGAGGTGGCTCTTTCTTATTGATTTTCAGTTTTCCCAAGGTATATTCCCTAGACTGGAAGTGGCCTTGGCTCTGTAGCTCTGTTGTTTACTTGTTTTAGGGAACACAATGCACTCCTCCAGTGAGGCAGTTGGCAATTTACATCCCACCCATCAGCATAACAAGGCTCCCAGTTCCTCAGGGCCTGTCTTGCTTTTCTGGTTTTTACACATTTTGTGGATGTCCCTTTTGACCGGTGGGAAGTGATACTTCTTTGTAGTGCAGATTTGCATTGCCCGCTTGCTTGCTTGGCCAAAAAGGGCGTATGCGTTTTCTCCTGAATATATTCAGGAGAAAACGCATACGCCCTTTTTGGCCAAGTGCACCATTGTCCAAGTTGTGCCCCTCTTCCTGTGCTTTACAGGCGATTCCAACGTACCTCTTGAAATCAGTTTCCTGCTATTTTGCCTCACTTTCAAGTCCGCCTCGTTGACTTCCCTCAACAGATTTTTGGACGATAGTTGTCCTTTATCACTCTGCCAGTATGTGAATTGCTGTGCCCCTGAGCTCCATTTCTCAACTCGTTTTTTGGGAGCTGAACGCAAGTCCAAAATTTTGGATCATGTCCTATACTGGTTCCCGGTGGGTGGCTGAGACTTTGGTTAATTCTTCTTCCTGCCGGGAAATTAGAGTGACATGTGCCCGTCCAAATGCCTAACAGCTACTCTCTCATGGGTTCTCCCTCGTCCCTTCCATCCTCTGCCAAATTGGGAACCTGTGCAAACCAGGAGGTTAAAGGGCCTGTCTCTCCAAGTTGGGAGATTGATAGTAAGGCAGTTGGAAAGTCAAACTGGAGCACCAGGAGAGGGACTATTCGTTGAGTTTTAGAAACCTTTCGTATTCACAGTGTGTCCATTCTCTAGGTTTCCTGTACATGTTATAGCTGTAGTAATATTCCCTTGAACCTGGAGAGTTGGGACCCATGGAATGGGGGCCATGCATTATTGCTTGAAAGGGTCTGCATTTGCTCACCCAATCTCACCAATCCTCTCAGTCCCAAGTGTCCAGCCTTATGCCACATCCAGCTGTCATTGTAGATAGGGTCTTTCCAGGTTTCCTCAGACACCCTGAAGGAATTGTAAAGAATTTCCCTGTTTTTTGGTTTTGCTTTTGAAATTCCTTTTTATAGTGGGTTTGAGCTGATTCTCGCTGCCATGTTTATGCCACTCTAGACACACTTGATTCCCTTATGGAGTCATATCAATACATAGGTTTTAAAATTCTTACTAGTCAGATATATTCCTCTGCGGGAAATATGGGGTTTTGAGCCTCTTTCACTGAGGAAGGTGTAGGTCTTGTCTATTCCAAAGTTGGTTTTTGGAACGGTCCATGTGCTTATATCAAACTCTGGTTTTATGCATCACCCCACCTCTCCATCCCCTTTATGCAGGCATAAGAGTGTTTTCTAAATGTGAGACTCTGTTCTATTTCCTAACTCAGTTCACGTGTAGCCATGTTCACAGGATCTTCATAAGTGATATCTTATGATAAGTTCCTTTTTCTGTGTGACTTATTTCACTTAGAATCATCGTACCTGAATCCACTCACTTTGCTGCTACTGGTCTTATGACATTGATTTCATGGCTGAGGGATATTCCATCGTACGTAAGTACCACAATGTTTTGAACCATTTTTATATTTCCTGGGATATTTAAGGTGTACCCAAGTTGAGGTTCTTGTAGCCAGTGCAGCCCTAAATTTGGAGGTGGCTCTTTCTTATTGATTTTCAGTTTTCCCCAGGTATATTCCCTAGACTGGAAGTGGCCTTGGCTCTGTAGCTCTGTTGTTTACTTGTTTTAGGGAACACAATGCACTCCTCCAGTGAGGCAGTTGGCAATTTACATCCCGCCCATCAGCATAACAAGGCTCCCTGTTCTCCAGGGCCTGTCTTGCCTTTCTGGTTTTTACACATTTTGTGGATGTCCCTTTTGACCGGTGGGAAGTGATACTTCTTTGTAGTGCAGATTTGCATTGCCCGCTTGCTTGCTTGGCCAAAAAGGGCGTATGCGTTTTCTCCTGAATATATTCAGGAGAAAACGCATACGCCCTTTTTGGCCAAGTGCACCATTGTCCAAGTTGTGCCCCTCTTCCTGTGCTTTACAGGCGATTCCAACGTACCTCTTGAAATCTGTTTCCTGCTATTTTGCCTCACTTTCAAGTCCGCCTCGTTGACTTCCCTCAACAGATTTTTGGACGATAGTTGTCCTTTATCACTCTGCCAGTTTGTGAATTGCTGTGCCCTTGAGCTCCATTTCTCAACTCGTTTTTTGTGAGCTGAACGCAAGTCCAAAATTTTGGATCATGTCCTATACTCGTTCCCGGTGGGTGGCTGAGACTTTGGTTAATTCTTCTTCCTGCCGGGAAATTAGATTAACATGTGCCCGTCCAAATGCCTAACAGCTACTCTCTCATGGGTTCTCCCTCGTCCCTTCCATCCTCTGCCAAATTGGGAACCTGTGCAAACCAGGAGGTTAAAGGGCCTGTCTCTCCAAGTTGGGAGATTGATAGTAAGGCAGTTGGAAAGTCAAACTGGAGCACCAGGAGAGGGACTATTCGTTGAGTTTTAGAAACCTTTCGTATTCACAGTGTGTCCATTCTCTAGGTTTCCTGTACATGTTATAGCTGTAGTAATATTCCCTTGAACATGGAGAGTTGGGACCCATGGAATGGGGGCCATGCATTATTGCTTGAAAGGGTCTGCATTTGCTCACCCAATCTCACCAATCCTCTCAGTCCCAAGTGTCCAGCCTTATGCCACATCCAGCTGTCATTGTAGACAGGGTCTTTCCAGGTTTCCTCAGACACCCTGAAGGAATTGTAAAGAATTTCCCTGTTTTTTGGTTTTGCTTTTGAAATTCCTTTTTATAGTGGGTTTGAGCTGATTCTCGCTGCCATGTTTATGCCACTCTAGACACACTTGATTCCCTTATGGAGACATATCAATACATAGGTTTTAAGATTCTTACTAGTCAGATATATTCCTCTGTGGGAAATATGGGGTTTTGAGTCTCTTTCACTGAGGAAGGTGTCGGTCTTGTCAATTCCAAAGTTGGTTTTTGAAACGGTCCCTGTGCTTATATCAAACTCTGGTTTTATGCATCACCCCACCTCTCCTTACCCTTTATGCAGGCATAAGAGTGTTTTCTAAATGTGAGACTCTGTTCTCTTTCCCAACTCAGTTCACGTGTAGCCATGTTTACAGAATCTTCCTAAGTGATATCTTATGATAAGTTTCTTTTTCTGTGTGACTTATTTCACTTAGAATCATCGTACCTGAATCCACTCACTTTGCTGCTACTGGTCTTATGACATTGATTTCATGGCTGAGGGATATTCCATCTTACGTAAGTACCACAATGTTTTGAACCATTTTTATATTTCCTGGGATATTTAAGGTGTACCCAAGTTGAGGTTCTTGTAGCCAGTGAAGCCCTAAATTTGGAGGTGGCTCTTTCTTATTGATTTTCAGTTTTCCCAAGGTATATTCCCTAGACTGGAAGTGGCCTTGGCTCTGTAGCTCTGTTGTTTACTTGTTTTAGGGAACACAATGCACTCCTCCAGTGAGGCAGTTGGCAATTTACATCCCACCCATCAGCATAACAAGGCTCCCAGTTCCTCAGGGCCTGTCTTGCTTTTCTGGTTTTTACACATTTTGTGGATGTCCCTTTTGACCGGTGGGAAGTGATACTTCTTTGTAGTGCAGATTTGCATTGCCCGCTTGCTTGCTTGGCCAAAAAGGGCGTATGCGTTTTCTCCTGAATATATTCAGGAGAAAACGCATACGCCCTTTTTGGCCAAGTGCACCATTGTCCAAGTTGTGCCCCTCTTCCTGTGCTTTACAGGCGATTCCAACGTACCTCTTGAAATCTGTTTCCTGCTATTTTGCCTCACTTTCAAGTCCGCCTCGTTGACTTCCCTCAACAGATTTTTGGACGATAGTTGTCCTTTATCACTCTGCCAGTATGTGAATTGCTGTGCCCCTGAGCTCCATTTCTCAACTCGTTTATTGTGAGCTGAACGCAAGTCCAAAATTTTGGATCATGTCCTATACTGGTTCCCGGTGGGTGGCTGAGACTTTGGTTAATTCTTCTTCCTGCCGGGAAATTAGAGTGACATGTGCCCGTCCAAATGCCTAACAGCTACTCTCTCATGGGTTCTCCCTCGTCCCTTCCATCCTCTGCCAAATTGGGAACCTGTGCAAACCAGGAGGTTAAAGGGCCTGTCTCTCCAAGTTGGGAGATTGATAGTAAGGCAGTTGGAAAGTCAAACTGGAGCACCAGGAGAGGGACTATTCGTTGAGTTTTAGAAACCTTTCGTATTCACAGTGTGTCCATTCTCTAGGTTTCCTGTACATGTTATAGCTGTAGTAATATTCCCTTGAACCTGGAGAGTTGGGACCCATGGAATGGGGGCCATGCATTATTGCTTGAAAGGGTCTGCATTTGCTCACCCAATCTCACCAATCCTCTCAGTCCCAAGTGTCCAGCCTTATGCCACATCCAGCTGTCATTGTAGATAGGGTCTTTCCAGGTTTCCTCAGACACCCTGAAGGAATTGTAAAGAATTTCCCTGTTTTTTGGTTTTGCTTTTGAAATTCCTTTTTATAGTGGGTTTGAGCTGATTCTCGCTGCCATGTTTATGCCACTCTAGACACACTTGATTCCCTTATGGAGTCATATCAATACATAGGTTTTAAGATTCTTACTAGTCAGATATATTCCTCTGCGGGAAATATGGGGTTTTGAGCCTCTTTCACTGAGGAAGGTGTAGGTCTTGTCTATTCCAAAGTTGGTTTTTGGAACGGTCCATGTGCTTATATCAAACTCTGGTTTTATGCATCACCCCACCTCTCCATCCCCTTTATGCAGGCATAAGAGTGTTTTCTAAATGTGAGACTCTGTTCTATTTCCTAACTCAGTTCACGTGTAGCCATGTTCACAGGATCTTCATAAGTGATATCTTATGATAAGTTTCTTTTTCTGTGTGACTTATTTCACTTAGAATCATCGTACCTGAATCCACTCACTTTGCTGCTACTGGTTTTATGACATTGATTTCATCGCTGAGGGATATTCCATCGTACGTAAGTACCACAATGTTTTGAACCATTTTTATATTTCCTGGGATATTTAAGGTGTACCCAAGTTGAGGTTCTTGTAGCCAGTGCAGCCCTAAATTTGGAGGTGGCTCTTTCTTATTGATTTTCAGTTTTCCCAAGGTATATTCCCTAGACTGGATGTGGCCTTGGCTCTATAGCTCTGTTGTTTACTTGTTTTAGGGAACACAATGCACTCCTCCAGTGAGGCAGTTGGCAATTTACATCCCGCCCATCAGCATAACAAGGCTCCCAGTTCTCCAGGGCCTGTCTTGCCTTTCTGGTTTTTACACATTTTGTGGATGTCCCTTTTGACCGGTGGGAAGTGATACTTCTTTGTAGTGCATATTTGCATTGCCCGCTTGCTTGCTTGGCCAAAAAGGGCGTATGCGTTTTCTCCTGAATATATTCAGGAGAAAACGCATACGCCCTTTTTGGCCAAGTGCACCATTGTCCAAGTTGTGCCCCTCTTCCTGTGCTTTACAGGCGATTCCAACGTACCTCTTGAAATCTGTTTCCTGCTATTTTGCCTCACTTTCAAGTCCGCCTCGTTGACTTCCCTCAACAGATTTTTGGACGATAGTTGTCCTTTATCACTCTGCCAGTATGTGAATTGCTGTGCCCCTGAGCTCCATTTCTCAACTCGTTTTTTGTGAGCTGAACGCAAGTCCAAAATTTTGGATCATGTCCTATACTGGTTCCCGGTGGGTGGCTGAGACTTTGGTTAATTCTTCTTCCTGCCGGGAAATTAGAGTGACATGTGCCCGTCCAAATGCCTAACAGCTACTCTCTCATGGGTTCTCCCTCGTCCCTTCCATCCTCTGCCAAATTGGGAACCTGTGCAAACCAGGAGGTTAAAGGGCCTGTCTCTCCAAGTTGGGAGATTGATAGTAAGGCAGTTGGAAAGTCAAACTGGAGCACCAGGAGAGGGACTATTCGTTGAGTTTTAGAAACCTTTCGTATTCACAGTGTGTCCATTCTCTAGGTTTCCTGTACATGTTATAGCTGTAGTAATATTCCCTTGAACCTGGAGAGTTGGGACCCATGGAATGGGGGCCATGCATTATTGCTTGAAAGGGTCTGCATTTGCTCACCCAATCTCACCAATCCTCTCAGTCCCAAGTGTCCAGCCTTATGCCACATCCAGCTGTCATTGTAGATAGGGTCTTTCCAGGTTTCCTCAGACACCCTGAAGGAATTGTAAAGAATTTCCCTGTTTTTTGGTTTTGCTTTTGAAATTCCTTTTTATAGTGGGTTTGAGCTGATTCTCGCTGCCATGTTTATGCCACTCTAGACACACTTGATTCCCTTATGGAGACATATCAATACATAGGTTTTAAGATTCTAACTAGTCAGATATATTCCTCTGTGGGAAATATGGGGTTTTGAGTCTCTTTCACTGAGGAAGGTGTCGGTCTTGTCAATTCCAAAGTTGGTTTTTGAAACGGCCCCTGTGCTTATATCAAACTCTGGTTTTATGCATCACCCCACCTCTCCTTCCCCTTTAAGCGTGTTTTCTAAATGTGAGACTCTGTTCTCTTTCCTAACTCAGTTCACGTGTAGCCATGTTTACAGGATCTTCTTAAGTGATATCTTATGATAAGTTTCTTTTTCTGTGTGACTTATTTGACTTAGAATCATCGTACCTGAATCCACTTAGTTTGCTGCTACTGGTCTTATGACATTGATTTCATGGCTGAGGGATATTCCATCGTACGTAAGTACCACAATGTTTTGAACCATTTTTATATTTCCTGGGATACTTAAGGTGTACCCGAGTTGAGGTTCTTGTAGTCAGTGCAGCCCTAAATTTGGAGGTGGCTCTTTCTTATTGATTTTCAGTTTTCCCAAGGTATATTCCCTAGACTGGAAGTGGCCTTGGCTCTGTAGCTCTGTTGTTTACTTGTTTTAGGGAACACAATGCACTCCTCCAGTGAGGCAGTTGGCAATTTACATCCCGCCCATCAGCATAACAAGGCTCCCTGTTCTCCAGGGCCTGTCTTGCCTTTCTGGTTTTTACACATTTTGTGGATGTCCCTTTTGACCGGTGGGAAGTGATACTTCTTTGTAGTGCAGTTTTGCATTGCCCGCTTGCTTGCTTGGCCAAAAAGGGCGTATGCGTTTTCTCCTGAATATATTCAGGAGAAAACGCATACGCCCTTTTTGGCCAAGTGCACCATTGTCCAAGTTGTGCCCCTCTTCCTGTGCTTTACAGGCGATTCCAACGTACCTCTTGAAATCTGTTTCCTGCTATTTTGCCTCACTTTCAAGTCCGCCTCGTTGACTTCCCTCAACAGATTTTTGGACGATAGTTGTCCTTTATCACTCTGCCAGTATGTGAATTGCTGTGCCCCTGAGCTCCATTTCTCAACTCGTTTTTTGTGAGCTGAACGCAAGTCCAAAATTTTGGATCATGTCCTATACTGGTTCCCGGTGGGTGGCTGAGACTTTGGTTAATTCTTCTTCCTGCCGGGAAATTAGAGTGACATGTGCCCGTCCAAATGCCTAACAGCTACTCTCTCATGGGTTCTCCCTCGTCCCTTCCATCCTCTGCCAAATTGGGAACCTGTGCAAACCAGGAGGTTAAAGGGCCTGTCTCTCCAAGTTGGGAGATTGATAGTAAGGCAGTTGGAAAGTCAAACTGGAGCACCAGGAGAGGGACTATTCGTTGAGTTTTAGAAACCTTTCGTATTCACAGTGTGTCCATTCTCTAGGTTTCCTGTACATGTTATAGCTGTAGTAATATTCCCTTGAACCTGGAGAGTTGGGACCCATGGAATGGGGGCCATGCATTATTGCTTGAAAGGGTCTGCATTTGCTCACCCAATCTCACCAATCCTCTCAGTCCCAAGTGTCCAGCCTTATGCCACATCCAGCTGTCATTGTAGATAGGGTCTTTCCAGGTTTCCTCAGACACCCTGAAGGAATTGTAAAGAATTTCCCTGTTTTTTGGTTTTGCTTTTGAAATTCCTTTTTATAGTGGGTTTGAGCTGATTCTCGCTGCCATGTTTATGCCACTCTAGACACACTTGATTCCCTTATGGAGACATATCAATACATAGGTTTTAAGATTCTAACTAGTCAGATATATTCCTCTGTGGGAAATATGGGGTTTTGAGTCTCTTTCACTGAGGAAGGTGTCGGTCTTGTCAATTCCAAAGTTGGTTTTTGAAACGGCCCCTGTGCTTATATCAAACTCTGGTTTTATGCATCACCCCACCTCTCCTTCCCCTTTAAGCGTGTTTTCTAAATGTGAGACTCTGTTCTCTTTCCTAACTCAGTTCACGTGTAGCCATGTTTACAGGATCTTCTTAAGTGATATCTTATGATAAGTTTCTTTTTCTGTGTGACTTATTTGACTTAGAATCATCGTACCTGAATCCACTTAGTTTGCTGCTACTGGTCTTATGACATTGATTTCATGGCTGAGGGATATTCCATCGTACGTAAGTACCACAATGTTTTGAACCATTTTTATATTTCCTGGGATACTTAAGGTGTACCCAAGTTGAGGTTCTTGTAGTCAGTGCAGCCCTAAATTTGGAGGTGGCTCTTTCTTATTGATTTTCAGTTTTCCCAAGGTATATTCCCTAGACTGGAAGTGGCCTTGGCTCTGTAGCTCTGTTGTTTACTTGTTTTAGGGAACACAATGCACTCCTCCAGTGAGGCAGTTGGCAATTTACATCCCGCCCATCAGCATAACAAGGCTCCCTGTTCTCCAGGGCCTGTCTTGCCTTTCTGGTTTTTACACATTTTGTGGATGTCCCTTTTGACCGGTGGGAAGTGATACTTCTTTGTAGTGCAGTTTTGCATTGCCCGCTTGCTTGCTTGGCCAAAAAGGGCGTATGCGTTTTCTCCTGAATATATTCAGGAGAAAACGCATACGCCCTTTTTGGCCAAGTGCACCATTGTCCAAGTTGTGCCCCTCTTCCTGTGCTTTACAGGCGATTCCAACGTACCTCTTGAAATCTGTTTCCTGCTATTTTGCCTCACTTTCAAGTCCACCTCGTTGACTTCCCTCAACAGATTTTTGGACGATAGTTGTCCTTTATCACTCTGCCAGTATGTGAATTGCTGTGCCCCTGAGCTCCATTTCTCAACTCGTTTTTTGTGAGCTGAACGCAAGTCCAAAATTTTGGATCATGTCCTATACTGGTTCCCGGTGGGTGGCTGAGACTTTGGTTAATTCTTCTTCCTGCCGGGAAATTAGAGTGACATGTGCCCGTCCAAATGCCTAACAGCTACTCTCTCATGGGTTCTCCCTCGTCCCTTCCATCCTCTGCCAAATTGGGAACCTGTGCAAACCAGGAGGTTAAAGGGCCTGTCTCTCCAAGTTGGGAGATTGATAGTAAGGCAGTTGGAAAGTCAAACTGGAGCACCAGGAGAGGGACTATTCGTTGAGTTTTAGAAACCTTTCGTATTCACAGTGTGTCCATTCTCTAGGTTTCCTGTACATGTTATAGCTGTAGTGATATTCCCTTGAACATGGAGAGTTGGGACCCATGGAATGGGGCCCATGCATTATTGCTTGAAAGGGTCTGCATTTGCTCACCCAATCTCACCAATCCTCTCAGTCCCAAGTGTCCAGCATTATGCCACATCCAGCTGTCATTGTAGATAGGGTCTTTCCAGGTTTCCTCAGACACCCTGAAGGAATTGTAAAGAATTTCCTTGTTTTTTGGTTTTGCTTTTGAAATTCCTTTTTATAGTGGGTTTGAGCTGATTCTCGCTGCTATGTTTATGCCACTCTAGACACACTTGATTCCCTTATGGAGTCATATCAATACATAGGTTTTAAGATTCTTACTAGTCAGATATATTCCTCTGCGGGAAATATGGGGTTTTGAGCCTCTTTCACTGAGGAAGTTGTAGGTCTTGTCTATTCAAAAGTTGGTTTTTGGAACGGTCCATGTGCTTATATCAAACTCTGGTTTTATGCATCACCCCACCTCTCCATCCCCTTTATGCAGGCATAAGAGTGTTTTCTAAATGTGAGACTCTGTTCTATTTCCTAACTCAGTTCACGTGTAGCCATGTTCACAGGATCTTCATAAGTGATATCTTATGATAAGTTCCTTTTTCTGTGTGACTTATTTCACTTAGAATCATCGTACCTGAATCCACTCACTTTGCTGCTACTGGTTTTATGACATTGATTTCATCGCTGAGGGATATTCCATCGTACGTAAGTACCACAATGTTTTGAACCATTTTTATATTTCCTGGGATATTTAAGGTGTACCCAAGTTGAGGTTCTTGTAGCCAGTGCAGCCCTAAATTTGGAGGTGGCTCTTTCTTATTGATTTTCAGTTTTCCCAAGGTATATTCCCTAGACTGGATGTGGCCTTGGCTCTATAGCTCTGTTGTTTACTTGTTTTAGGGAACACAATGCACTCCTCCAGTGAGGCAGTTGGCAATTTACATCCCGCCCATCAGCATAACAAGGCTCCCAGTTCTCCAGGGCCTGTCTTGCCTTTCTGGTTTTCACACATTTTGTGGATGACCCTTTTGACCGGTGAGAAGTGATACTTCTTTTTAGTGCAGATTTGCATTGCCCGCTTGCTTGCTTGGCCAAAAAGGGCGTATGCGTTTTCTCCTGAATATATTCAGGAGAAAACGCATACGCCCTTTTTGGCCAAGTGCACCATTGTCCAAGTTGTGCCCCTCTTCCTGTGCTTTACAGGCGATTCCAACGTACCTCTTGAAATCTGTTTCCTGCTATTTTGCCTCACTTTCAAGTCTGCCTCGTTGACTTCCCTCAACAGATTTTTGGACGATAGTTGTCCTTTATCACTCTGCCAGTATGTGAATTGCTGTGCCACTGAGCTCCATTTCTCAACTCGTTTTTTGGGAGCTGAACGCAAGTCCAAAATTTTGGATCCTGTCCTATACTGGTTCCCGGTGGGTGGCTGAGACTTTGGTTAATTCTTCTTCCTGCCGGGAAATTAGAGTGACATGTGTCCGTCCAAATGCCTAACAGCTACTCTCTCATGGGTTCTCCCTCGTCCCTTCCATCCTCTGCCAAATTGGGAACCTGTGCAAACCAGGAGGTTAAAGGGCCTGTCTCTCCAAGTTGGGAGATTGATAGTAAGGCAGTTGGAAAGTCAAACTGGAGCACCAGGAGAGGGACTATTCGTTGAGTTTTAGAAACCTTTCATATTCACAGTGTGTCCATTCTCTAGGTTTCCTGTACATGTTATAGCTGTAGTAATATTCCCTTGAACCTGGAGAGTTGGGACCCATGGAATGGGGGCCATGCATTATTGCTTGAAAGGGTCTGCATTTGCTCACCCAATCTCACCAATCCTCTCAGTCCCAAGTGTCCAGCCTTATGCCACATCCAGCTGTCATTGTAGATAGGGTCTTTCCAGGTTTCCTCAGACACCCTGAAGGAATTGTAAAGAATTTCCCTGTTTTTTGGTTTTGCTTTTGAAATTCCTTTTTATAGTGGGTTTGAGCTGATTCTCGCTGCCATGTTTATGCCACTCTAGACACACTTGATTCCCTTATGGAGACATATCAATACATAGGTTTTAAGATTCTTACTAGTCAGATATATTCCTCTGTGGGAAATATGGGGTTTTGAGTCTCTTTCACTGAGGAAGGTGTCGGTCTTGTCAATTCCAAAGTTGGTTTTTGAAACGGCCCCTGTGCTTATATCAAACTCTGGTTTTATGCATCACCCCACCTCTCCTTCCCTTTTATGCAGGCATAAGCGTGTTTTCTAAATGTGAGACTCTGTTCTCTTTCCTAACTCAGTTCACGTGTAGCCATGTTTACAGGATCTTCATAAGTGATATCTTATGATAAGTTTCTTTTTCTGTGTGACTTATTTGACTTAGAATCATCGTACCTGAATCCACTCACTTTGCTGCTACTGGTCTTATGACATTGATTTCATGGCTGAGGGATATTCCATCGTACGTAAGTACCACAATGTTTTGAACCATTTTTATATTTCCTGGGATACTTAAGGTGTACCCAAGTTGAGGTTCTTGTAGTCAGTGCAGCCCTAAATTTGGAGGTGGCTCTTTCTTATTGATTTTCAGTTTTCCCAAGGTATATTCCCTAGACTGGAAGTGGCCTTGGCTCTGTAGCTCTGTTGTTTACTTGTTTTAGGGAACACAATGCACTCCTCCAGTGAGGCAGTTGGCAATTTACATCCCGCCCATCAGCATAACAAGGCTCCCTGTTCTCCAGGGCCTGTCTTGCCTTTCTGGTTTTTACACATTTTGTGGATGTCCCTTTTGACCGGTGGGAAGTGATACTTCTTTGTAGTGCAGTTTTGCATTGCCCGCTTGCTTGCTTGGCCAAAAAGGGCGTATGCGTTTTCTCCTGAATATATTCAGGAGAAAACGCATACGCCCTTTTTGGCCAAGTGCACCATTGTCCAAGTTGTGCCCCTCTTCCTGTGCTTTACAGGCGATTCCAAGGTACCTCTTGAAATCTGTTTCCTGCTATTTTGCCTCACTTTCAAGTCCGCCTCGTTGACTTCCCTCAACAGATTTTTGGACGATAGTTGTCCTTTATCACTCTGCCAGTATGTGAATTGCTGTGCCCCTGAGCTCCATTTCTCAACTCGTTTTTTGTGAGCTGAACGCAAGTCCAAAATTTTGGATCATGTCCTATACTGGTTCCCGGTGGGTGGCTGAGACTTTGGTTAATTCTTCTTCCTGCCGGGAAATTAGAGTGACATGTGCCCGTCCAAATGCCTAACAGCTACTCTCTCATGGGTTCTCCCTCGTCCCTTCCATCCTCTGCCAAATTGGGAACCTGTGCAAACCAGGAGGTTAAAGGGCCTGTCTCTCCAAGTTGGGAGATTGATAGTAAGGCAGTTGGAAAGTCAAACTGGAGCACCAGGAGAGGGACTATTCGTTGAGTTTTAGAAACCTTTCGTATTCACAGTGTGTCCATTCTCTAGGTTTCCTGTACATGTTATAGCTGTAGTGATATTCCCTTGAACATGGAGAGTTGGGACCCATGGAATGGGGCCCATGCATTATTGCTTGAAAGGGTCTGCATTTGCTCACCCAATCTCACCAATCCTCTCAGTCCCAAGTGTCCAGCCTTATGCCACATCCAGCTGTCATTGTAGATAGGGTCTTTCCAGGTTTCCTCAGACACCCTGAAGGAATTGTAAAGAATTTCCCTGTTTTTTGGTTTTGCTTTTGAAATTCCTTTTTATAGTGGGTTTGAGCTGATTCTCGCTGCCATGTTTATGCCACTCTAGACACACTTGATTCCCTTATGGAGACATATCAATACATAGGTTTTAAGATTCTAACTAGTCAGATATATTCCTCTGTGGGAAATATGGGGTTTTGAGTCTCTTTCACTGAGGAAGGTGTCGGTCTTGTCAATTCCAAAGTTGGTTTTTGAAACGGCCCCTGTGCTTATATCAAACTCTGGTTTTATGCATCACCCCACCTCTCCTTCCCCTTTAAGCGTGTTTTCTAAATGTGAGACTCTGTTCTCTTTCCTAACTCAGTTCACGTGTAGCCATGTTTACAGGATCTTCTTAAGTGATATCTTATGATAAGTTTCTTTTTCTGTGTGACTTATTTGACTTAGAATCATCGTACCTGAATCCACTTAGTTTGCTGCTACTGGTCTTATGACATTGATTTCATGGCTGAGGGATATTCCATCGTACGTAAGTACCACAATGTTTTGAACCATTTTTATATTTCCTGGGATACTTAAGGTGTACCCAAGTTGAGGTTCTTGTAGTCAGTGCAGCCCTAAATTTGGAGGTGGCTCTTTCTTATTGATTTTCAGTTTTCCCAAGGTATATTCCCTAGACTGGAAGTGGCCTTGGCTCTGTAGCTCTGTTGTTTACTTGTTTTAGGGAACACAATGCACTCCTCCAGTGAGGCAGTTGGCAATTTACATCCCGCCCATCAGCATAACAAGGCTCCCTGTTCTCCAGGGCCTGTCTTGCCTTTCTGGTTTTTACACATTTTGTGGATGTCCCTTTTGACCGGTGGGAAGTGATACTTCTTTGTAGTGCAGTTTTGCATTGCCCGCTTGCTTGCTTGGCCAAAAAGGGCGTATGCGTTTTCTCCTGAATATATTCAGGAGAAAACGCATACGCCCTTTTTGGCCAAGTGCACCATTGTCCAAGTTGTGCCCCTCTTCCTGTGCTTTACAGGCGATTCCAACGTACCTCTTGAAATCTGTTTCCTGCTATTTTGCCTCACTTTCAAGTCCGCCTCGTTGACTTCCCTCAACAGATTTTTGGACGATAGTTGTCCTTTATCACTCTGCCAGTATGTGAATTGCTGTGCCCCTGAGCTCCATTTCTCAACTCGTTTTTTGTGAGCTGAACGCAAGTCCAAAATTTTGGATCATGTCCTATACTGGTTCCCGGTGGGTGGCTGAGACTTTGGTTAATTCTTCTTCCTGCCGGGAAATTAGAGTGACATGTGCCCGTCCAAATGCCTAACAGCTACTCTCTCATGGGTTCTCCCTCGTCCCTTCCATCCTCTGCCAAATTGGGAACCTGTGCAAACCAGGAGGTTAAAGGGCCTGTCTCTCCAAGTTGGGAGATTGATAGTAAGGCAGTTGGAAAGTCAAACTGGAGCACCAGGAGAGGGACTATTCGTTGAGTTTTAGAAACCTTTCGTATTCACAGTGTGTCCATTCTCTAGGTTTCCTGTACATGTTATAGCTGTAGTAATATTCCCTTGAACCTGGAGAGTTGGGACCCATGGAATGGGGGCCATGCATTATTGCTTGAAAGGGTCTGCATTTGCTCACCCAATCTCACCAATCCTCTCAGTCCCAAGTGTCCAGCCTTATGCCACATCCAGCTGTCATTGTAGATAGGGTCTTTCCAGGTTTCCTCAGACACCCTGAAGGAATTGTAAAGAATTTCCCTGTTTTTTGGTTTTGCTTTTGAAATTCCTTTTTATAGTGGGTTTGAGCTGATTCTCGCTGCCATGTTTATGCCACTCTAGACACACTTGATTCCCTTATGGAGACATATCAATACATAGGTTTTAAGATTCTAACTAGTCAGATATATTCCTCTGTGGGAAATATGGGGTTTTGAGTCTCTTTCACTGAGGAAGGTGTCGGTCTTGTCAATTCCAAAGTTGGTTTTTGAAACGGCCCCTGTGCTTATATCAAACTCTGGTTTTATGCATCACCCCACCTCTCCTTCCCCTTTAAGCGTGTTTTCTAAATGTGAGACTCTGTTCTCTTTCCTAACTCAGTTCACGTGTAGCCATGTTTACAGGATCTTCCTAAGTGATATCTTATGATAAGTTTCTTTTTCTGTGTGACTTATTTCACTTAGAATCATCGTACCTGAATCCACTCACTTTGCTGCTACTGGTTTTATGACATTGATTTCATCGCTGAGGGATATTCCATCGTACGTAAGTACCACAATGTTTTGAACCATTTTTATATTTCCTGGGATATTTAAGGTGTACCCAAGTTGAGGTTCTTGTAGCCAGTGCAGCCCTAAATTTGGAGGTGGCTCTTTCTTATTGATTTTCAGTTTTCCCAAGGTATATTCCCTAGACTGGATGTGGCCTTGGCTCTATAGCTCTGTTGTTTACTTGTTTTAGGGAACACAATGCACTCCTCCAGTGAGGCAGTTGGCAATTTACATCCCGCCCATCAGCATAACAAGGCTCCCAGTTCTCCAGGGCCTGTCTTGCCTTTCTGGTTTTCACACATTTTGTGGATGACCCTTTTGACCGGTGAGAAGTGATACTTCTTTTTAGTGCAGATTTGCATTGCCCGCTTGCTTGCTTGGCCAAAAAGGGCGTATGCGTTTTCTCCTGAATATATTCAGGAGAAAACGCATACGCCCTTTTTGGCCAAGTGCACCATTGTCCAAGTTGTGCCCCTCTTCCTGTGCTTTACAGGCGATTCCAACGTACCTCTTGAAATCTGTTTCCTGCTATTTTGCCTCACTTTCAAGTCTGCCTCGTTGACTTCCCTCAACAGATTTTTGGACGATAGTTGTCCTTTATCACTCTGCCAGTATGTGAATTGCTGTGCCACTGAGCTCCATTTCTCAACTCGTTTTTTGGGAGCTGAACGCAAGTCCAAAATTTTGGATCCTGTCCTATACTGGTTCCCGGTGGGTGGCTGAGACTTTGGTTAATTCTTCTTCCTGCCGGGAAATTAGAGTGACATGTGTCCGTCCAAATGCCTAACAGCTACTCTCTCATGGGTTCTCCCTCGTCCCTTCCATCCTCTGCCAAATTGGGAACCTGTGCAAACCAGGAGGTTAAAGGGCCTGTCTCTCCAAGTTGGGAGATTGATAGTAAGGCAGTTGGAAAGTCAAACTGGAGCACCAGGAGAGGGACTATTCGTTGAGTTTTAAAAACCTTTCATATTCACAGTGTGTCCATTCTCTAGGTTTCCTGTACATGTTATAGCTGTAGTAATATTCCCTTGAACCTGGAGAGTTGGGACCCATGGAATGGGGGCCATGCATTATTGCTTGAAAGGGTCTGCATTTGCTCACCCAATCTCACCAATCCTCTCAGTCCCAAGTGTCCAGCCTTATGCCACATCCAGCTGTCATTGTAGATAGGGTCTTTCCAGGTTTCCTCAGACACCCTGAAGGAATTGTAAAGAATTTCCCTGTTTTTTGGTTTTGCTTTTGAAATTCCTTTTTATAGTGGGTTTGAGCTGATTCTCGCTGCCATGTTTATGCCACTCTAGACACACTTGATTCCCTTATGGAGACATATCAATACATAGGTTTTAAGATTCTTACTAGTCAGATATATTCCTCTGTGGGAAATATGGGGTTTTGAGTCTCTTTCACTGAGGAAGGTGTCGGTCTTGTCAATTCCAAAGTTGGTTTTTGAAACGGCCCCTGTGCTTATATCAAACTCTGGTTTTATGCATCACCCCACCTCTCCTTCCCTTTTATGCAGGCATAAGCGTGTTTTCTAAATGTGAGACTCTGTTCTCTTTCCTAACTCAGTTCACGTGTAGCCATGTTTACAGGATCTTCATAAGTGATATCTTATGATAAGTTTCTTTTTCTGTGTGACTTATTTGACTTAGAATCATCGTACCTGAATCCACTCACTTTGCTGCTACTGGTCTTATGACATTGATTTCATGGCTGAGGGATATTCCATCGTACGTAAGTACCACAATGTTTTGAACCATTTTTATATTTCCTGGGATACTTAAGGTGTACCCAAGTTGAGGTTCTTGTAGTCAGTGCAGCCCTAAATTTGGAGGTGGCTCTTTCTTATTGATTTTCAGTTTTCCCAAGGTATATTCCCTAGACTGGAAGTGGCCTTGGCTCTGTAGCTCTGTTGTTTACTTGTTTTAGGGAACACAATGCACTCCTCCAGTGAGGCAGTTGGCAATTTACATCCCGCCCATCAGCATAACAAGGCTCCCTGTTCTCCAGGGCCTGTCTTGCCTTTCTGGTTTTTACACATTTTGTGGATGTCCCTTTTGACCGGTGGGAAGTGATACTTCTTTGTAGTGCAGTTTTGCATTGCCCGCTTGCTTGCTTGGCCAAAAAGGGCGTATGCGTTTTCTCCTGAATATATTCAGGAGAAAACGCATACGCCCTTTTTGGCCAAGTGCACCATTGTCCAAGTTGTGCCCCTCTTCCTGTGCTTTACAGGCGATTCCAACGTACCTCTTGAAATCTGTTTCCTGCTATTTTGCCTCACTTTCAAGTCCGCCTCGTTGACTTCCCTCAACAGATTTTTGGACGATAGTTGTCCTTTATCACTCTGCCAGTATGTGAATTGCTGTGCCCCTGAGCTCCATTTCTCAACTCGTTTTTTGTGAGCTGAACGCAAGTCCAAAATTTTGGATCATGTCCTATACTGGTTCCCGGTGGGTGGCTGAGACTTTGGTTAATTCTTCTTCCTGCCGGGAAATTAGAGTGACATGTGCCCGTCCAAATGCCTAACAGCTACTCTCTCATGGGTTCTCCCTCGTCCCTTCCATCCTCTGCCAAATTGGGAACCTGTGCAAACCAGGAGGTTAAAGGGCCTGTCTCTCCAAGTTGGGAGATTGATAGTAAGGCAGTTGGAAAGTCAAACTGGAGCACCAGGAGAGGGACTATTCGTTGAGTTTTAGAAACCTTTCGTATTCACAGTGTGTCCATTCTCTAGGTTTCCTGTACATGTTATAGCTGTAGTGATATTCCCTTGAACATGGAGAGTTGGGACCCATGGAATGGGGCCCATGCATTATTGCTTGAAAGGGTCTGCATTTGCTCACCCAATCTCACCAATCCTCTCAGTCCCAAGTGTCCAGCATTATGCCACATCCAGCTGTCATTGTAGATAGGGTCTTTCCAGGTTTCCTCAGACACCCTGAAGGAATTGTAAAGAATTTCCCTGTTTTTTGGTTTTGCTTTTGAAATTCCTTTTTATAGTGGGTTTGAGATGATTCTCGCTGCTATGTTTATGCCACTCTAGACACACTTGATTCCCTTATGGAGTCATATCAATACATAGGTTTTAAGATTCTTACTAGTCAGATATATTCCTCTGCGGGAAATATGGGGTTTTGAGCCTCTTTCACTGAGGAAGTTGTAGGTCTTGTCTATTCAAAAGTTGGTTTTTGGAACGGTCCATGTGCTTATATCAAACTCTGGTTTTATGCATCACCCCACCTCTCCATCCCCTTTATGCAGGCATAAGAGTGTTTTCTAAATGTGAGACTCTGTTCTATTTCCTAACTCAGTTCACGTGTAGCCATGTTCACAGGATCTTCATAAGTGATATCTTATGATAAGTTCCTTTTTCTGTGTGACTTATTTCACTTAGAATCATCGTACCTGAATCCACTCACTTTGCTGCTACTGGTTTTATGACATTGATTTCATCGCTGAGGGATATTCCATCGTACGTAAGTACCACAATGTTTTGAACCATTTTTATATTTCCTGGGATATTTAAGGTGTACCCAAGTTGAGGTTCTTGTAGCCAGTGAAGCCCTAAATTTGGAGGTGGCTCTTTCTTATTGATTTTCAGTTTTCCCAAGGTATATTCCCTAGACTGGATGTGGCCTTGGCTCTATAGCTCTGTTGTTTACTTGTTTTAGGGAACACAATGCACTCCTCCAGTGAGGCAGTTGGCAATTTACATCCCGCCCATCAGCATAACAAGGCTCCCAGTTCTCCAGGGCCTGTCTTGCCTTTCTGGTTTTCACACATTTTGTGGATGACCCTTTTGACCGGTGGGAAGTGATACTTCTTTTTAGTGCAGATTTGCATTGCCCGCTTGCTTGCTTGGCCAAAAAGGGCGTATGCGTTTTCTCCTGAATATATTCAGGAGAAAACGCATACGCCCTTTTTGGCCAAGTGCACCATTGTCCAAGTTGTGCCCCTCTTCCTGTGCTTTACAGGCGATTCCAACGTACCTCTTGAAATCTGTTTCCTGCTATTTTGCCTCACTTTCAAGTCCGCCTCGTTGACTTCCCTCAACAGATTTTTGGACGATAGTTGTCCTTTATCACTCTGCCAGTATGTGAATTGCTGTGCCCCTGAGCTCCATTTCTCAACTCGTTTTTTGGGAGCTGAACGCAAGTCCAAAATTTTGGATCCTGTCCTATACTGGTTCCCGGTGGGTGGCTGAGACTTTGGTTAATTCTTCTTCCTGCCGGGAAATTAGAGTGACATGTGTCCGTCCAAATGCCTAACAGCTACTCTCTCATGGGTTCTCCCTCGTCCCTTCCATCCTCTGCCAAATTGGGAACCTGTGCAAACCAGGAGGTTAAAGGGCCTGTCTCTCCAAGTTGGGAGATTGATAGTAAGGCAGTTGGAAAGTCAAACTGGAGCACCAGGAGAGGGACTATTCGTTGAGTTTTAGAAACCTTTCATATTCACAGTGTGTCCATTCTCTAGGTTTCCTGTACATGTTATAGCTGTAGTAATATTCCCTTGAACCTGGAGAGTTGGGACCCATGGAATGGGGGCCATGCATTATTGCTTGAAAGGGTCTGCATTTGCTCACCCAATCTCACCAATCCTCTCAGTCCCAAGTGTCCAGCCTTATGCCACATCCAGCTGTCATTGTAGATAGGGTCTTTCCAGGTTTCCTCAGACACCCTGAAGGAATTGTAAAGAATTTCCCTGTTTTTTGGTTTTGCTTTTGAAATTCCTTTTTATAGTGGGTTTGAGCTGATTCTCGCTGCCATGTTTATGCCACTCTAGACACACTTGATTCCCTTATGGAGACATATCAATACATAGGTTTTAAGATTCTTACTAGTCAGATATATTCCTCTGTGGGAAATATGGGGTTTTGAGTCTCTTTCACTGAGGAAGGTGTCGGTCTTGTCAATTCCAAAGTTGGTTTTTGAAACGGCCCCTGTGCTTATATCAAACTCTGGTTTTATGCATCACCCCACCTCTCCTTCCCTTTTATGCAGGCATAAGCGTGTTTTCTAAATGTGAGACTCTGTTCTCTTTCCTAACTCAGTTCACGTGTAGCCATGTTTACAGGATCTTCCTAAGTGATATCTTATGATAAGTTTCTTTTTCTGTGTGACTTATTTGACTTAGAATCATCGTACCTGAATCCACTCACTTTGCTGCTACTGGTCTTATGACATTGATTTCATGGCTGAGGGATATTCCATCGTACGTAAGTACCACAATGTTTTGAACCATTTTTATATTTCCTGGGATATTTAAGGTGTACCCAAGTTGAGGTTCTTGTAGCCAGTGCAGCCCTAAATTTGGAGGTGGCTCTTTCTTATTGATTTTCAGTTTTCCCAAGGTATATTCCCTAGACTGGAAGTGGCCTTGGCTCTGTAGCTCTGTTGTTTACTTGTTTTAGGGAACACAATGCACTCCTCCAGTGAGGCAGTTGGCAATTTACATCCCGCCCATCAGCATAACAAGGCTCCCAGTTCTCCAGGGCCTGTCTTGCCTTTCTGGTTTTTACACATTTTGTGGATGTCCCTTTTGACCGGTGGGAAGTGATACTTCTTTGTAGTGCAGATTTGCATTGCCCGCTTGCTTGCTTGGCCAAAAAGGGCGTATGCGTTTTCTCCTGAATATATTCAGGAGAAAACGCATACGCCCTTTTTGGCCAAGTGCACCATTGTCCAAGTTGTGCCCCTCTTCCTGTGCTTTACAGGCGATTCCAACGTACCTCTTGAAATCTGTTTCCTGCTATTTTGCCTCGCTTTCAAGTCCGCCTCGTTGACTTCCCTCAACAGATTTTTGGACGATAGTTGTCCTTTATCACTCTGCCAGTTTGTGAATTGCTGTGCCCCTGAGCTCCATTTCTCAACTCGTTTTTTGGGAGCTGAACGCAAGTCCAAAATTTTGGATCATGTCCTATACTGGTTCCCGGTGGGTGGCTGAGACTTTGGTTAATTCTTCTTCCTGCCGGGAAATTAGAGTGACATGTGCCCGTCCAAATGCCTAACAGCTACTCTCTCATGGGTTCTCCCTCGTCCCTTCCATCCTCTGCCAAATTGGGAACCTGTGCAAACCAGGAGGTTAAAGGGCCTGTCTCTCCAAGTTGGGAGATTGATAGTAAGGCAGTTGGAAAGTCAAACTGGAGCACCAGGAGAGGGACTATTCGTTGAGTTTTAGAAACCTTTCGTATTCACAGTGTGTCCATTCTCTAGGTTTCCTGTACATATTATAGCTGTAGTGATATTCCCTTGAACATGGAGAGTTGGGACCCATGGAATGGGGGCCATGCATTATTGCTTGAAAGGGTCTGCATTTGCTCACCCAATCTCACCAATCCTCTCAGTCCCAAGTGTCCAGCCTTATGCCACATCCAGCTGTCATTGTAGATAGGGTCTTTCCAGGTTTCCTCAGACACCCTGAAGGAATTGTAAAGAATTTCCCTGTTTTTTGGTTTTGCTTTTGAAATTCCTTTTTATAGTGGGTTTGAGCTGATTCTCGCTGCCATGTTTATGCCACTCTAGACACACTTGATTCCCTTATGGAGTCATATCAATACATAGGTTTTAAGATTCTTACTAGTCAGATATATTCCTCTGCGGGAAATATGGGGTTTTGAGTCTCTTTCACTGAGGAAGGTGTAGGTCTTGTCTATTCCAAAGTTGGTTTTTGGAACGGTCCCTGTGCTTATATCAAACTCTGGTTTTATGCATCACCCCACCTCTCCTTCCCCTTTATGCAGGCATAAGAGTGTTTTCTAAATGTGAGACTCTGTTCTCTTTCCTAACTCAGTTCACGTGTAGCCATGTTTACAGGATCTTCCTAAGTGATATCTTATGATAAGTTTCTTTTTCTGTGTGACTTATTTCACTTAGAATCATCGTACCTGAATCCACTCACTTTGCTGCTACTGGTCTTATGACATTGATTTCATGGCTGAGGGATATTCCATCGTACGTAAGTACCACAATGTTTTGAACCATTTTTATATTTCCTGGGATATTTAAGGTGTACCCAAGTTGAGGTTCTTGTAGCCAGTGCAGCCCTAAATTTGGAGGTGGCTCTTTCTTATTGATTTTCAGTTTTCCCAAGGTATATTCCCTAGACTGGAAGTGGCCTTGGCTCTGTAGCTCTGTTGTTTACTTGTTTTAGGGAACACAATGCACTCCTCCAGTGAGGCAGTTGGCAATTTACATCCCGCCCATCAGCATAACAAGGCTCCCTGTTCTCCAGGGCCTGTCTTGCCTTTCTGGTTTTTACACATTTTGTGGATGTCCCTTTTGACCGGTGGGAAGTGATACTACTTTGTAGTGCAGATTTGCATTGCCCGCTTGCTTGCTTGGCCAAAAAGGGCGTATGCGTTTTCTCCTGAATATATTCAGGAGAAAACGCATACGCCCTTTTTGGCCAAGTGCACCATTGTCCAAGTTGTGCCCCTCTTCCTGTGCTTTACAGGCGATTCCAACGTACCTCTTGAAATCTGTTTCCTGCTATTTTGCCTCACTTTCAAGTCCGCCTCGTTGACTTCCCTCAACAGATTTTTGGACGATAGTTGTCCTTTATCACTCTGCCAGTATGTGAATTGCTGTGCCCCTGAGCTCCATTTCTCAACTCGTTTTTTGTGAGCTGAACGCAAGTCCAAAATTTTGGATCATGTCCTATACTGGTTCCCGGTGGGTGGCTGAGACTTTGGTTAATTCTTCTTCCTGCCGGGAAATTAGAGTGACATGTGCCCGTCCAAATGCCTAACAGCTACTCTCTCATGGGTTCTCCCTCGTCCCTTCCATCCTCTGCCAAATTGGGAACCTGTGCAAACCAGGAGGTTAAAGGGCCTGTCTCTCCAAGTTGGGAGATTGATAGTAAGGCAGTTGGAAAGTCAAACTGGAGCACCAGGAGAGGGACTATTGGTTGAGTTTTAGAAACCTTTCGTATTCACAGTGTGTCCATTCTCTAGGTTTCCTGTACATGTTATAGCTGTAGTAATATTCCCTTGAACCTGGAGAGTTGGGACCCATGGAATGGGGGCCATGCATTATTGCTTGAAAGGGTCTGCATTTGCTCACCCAATCTCACCAATCCTCTCAGTCCCAAGTGTCCAGCCTTATGCCACATCCAGCTGTCATTGTAGATAGGGTCTTTCCAGGTTTCCTCAGACACCCTGAAGGAATTGTAAAGAATTTCCCTGTTTTTTGGTTTTGCTTTTGAAATTCCTTTTTATAGTGGGTTTGAGCTGATTCTCGCTGCCATGTTTATGCCACTATAGACACACTTGATTCCCTTATGGAGTCATATCAATACATAGGTTTTAAGATTCTTACTAGTCAGATATATTCCTCTGCGGGAAATATGGGGTTTTGAGCCTCTTTCACTGAGGAAGGTGTAGGTCTTGTCTATTCCAAAGTTGGTTTTTGGAACGGTCCATGTGCTTATATCAAACTCTGGTTTTATGCATCACCCCACCTCTCCATCCCCTTTATGCAGGCATAAGAGTGTTTTCTAAATGTGAGACTCTGTTCTATTTCCTAACTCAGTTCACGTGTAGCCATGTTCACAGGATCTTCATAAGTGATATCTTATGATAAGTTTCTTTTTCTGTGTGACTTATTTGACTTAGAATCATCGTACCTGAATCCACTCACTTTGCTGCTACTGGTCTTATGACATTGATTTCATGGCTGAGGGATATTCCATCGTACGTAAGTACCACAATGTTTTGAACCATTTTTATATTTCCTGGGATATTTAAGGTGTACCCAAGTTGAGGTTCTTGTAGCCAGTGCAGCCCTAAATTTGGAGGTGGCTCTTTCTTATTGATTTTCAGTTTTCCCAAGGTATATTCCCTAGACTGGAAGTGGCCTTGGCTCTGTAGCTCTGTTGTTTATTTGTTTTAGGGAACACAATGCACTCCTCCAGTGAGGCAGTTGGCAATTTACATCCCGCCCATCAGCATAACAAGGCTCCCTGTTCTCCAGGGCCTGTCTTGCCTTTCTGGTTTTTACACATTTTGTGGATGTCCCTTTTGACCGGTGGGAAGTGATACTTCTTTGTAGTGCAGATTTGCATTGCCCGCTTGCTTGCTTGGCCAAAAAGGGCGTATGCGTTTTCTCCTGAATATATTCAGGAGAAAACGCATACGCCCTTTTTGGCCAAGTGCACCATTGTCCAAGTTGTGCCCCTCTTCCTCTGCTTTACAGGCGATTCCAACGTACCTCTTGAAATCTGTTTCCTGCTATTTTGCCTCACTTTCAAGTCCGCCTCGTTGACTTCCCTCAACAGATTTTTGGACGATAGTTGTCCTTTATCACTCTGCCAGTATGTGAATTGCTGTGCCCCTGAGCTCCATTTCTCAACTCGTTTTTTGGGAGCTGAACGCAAGTCCAAAATTTTGGATCATGTCCTATACTGGTTCCCGGTGGGTGGCTGAGACTTTGGTTAATTCTTCTTCCTGCCGGGAAATTAGAGTGACATGTGCCCGTCCAAATGCCTAACAGCTACTCTCTCATGGGTTCTCCCTCGTCCCTTCCATCCTCTGCCAAATTGGAAACCTGTGCAAACCAGGAGGTTAAAGGGCCTGTCTCTCCAAGTTGGGAGATTGATAGTAAGGCAGTTGGAAAGTCAAACTGGAGCACCAGGAGAGGGACTATTCGTTGAGTTTTAGAAACCTTTCGTATTCACAGTGTGTCCATTCTCTAGGTTTCCTGTACATGTTATAGCTGTAGTAATATTCCCTTGAACCTGGAGAGTTGGGACCCATGGAATGGGGGCCATGCATTATTGCTTGAAAGGGTCTGCATTTGCTCACCCAATCTCACCAATCCTCTCAGTCCCAAGTGTCCAGCCTTATGCCACATCCAGCTGTCATTGTAGATAGGGTCTTTCCAGGTTTCCTCAGACACCCTGAAGGAATTGTAAAGAATTTCCCTGTTTTTTGGTTTTGCTTTTGAAATTCCTTTTTATAGTGGGTTTGAGCTGATTCTCGCTGCCATGTTTATGCCACTCTAGACACACTTGATTCCCTTATGGAGACATATCAATACATAGGTTTTAAGATTCTTACTAGTCAGATATATTCCTCTGTGGGAAATATGGGGTTTTGAGTCTCTTTCACTGAGGAAGGTGTCGGTCTTGTCAATTCCAAAGTTGGTTTTTGAAACGGTCCCTGTGCTTATATCAAACTCTGGTTTTATGCATCACCCCACCTCTCCTTCCCCTTTATGCAGGCATAAGCGTGTTTTCTAAATGTGAGACTCTGTTCTCTTTCCTAACTCAGTTCACGTGTAGCCATGTTTACAGGATCTTCATAAGTGATATCTTATGATAAGTTCCTTTTTCTGTGTGACTTATTTCACTTAGAATCATCGTACCTGAATCCACTCACTTTGCTGCTACTGGTCTTATGACATTGATTTCATGGCTGAGGGATATTCCATCGTACGTAAGTACCACAATGTTTTGAACCATTTTTATATTTCCTGGGATATTTAAGGTGTACCCAAGTTGAGGTTCTTGTAGCCAGTGCAGCCCTAAATTTGGAGGTGGCTCTTTCTTATTGATTTTCAGTTTTCCCAAGTTATATTCCCTAGACTGGATGTGGCCTTGGCTCTATAGCTCTGTTGTTTACTTGTTTTAGGGAACACAATGCACTCCTCCAGTGAGGCAGTTGGCAATTTACATCCCGCCCATCAGCATAACAAGGCTCCCAGTTCTCCAGGGCCTGTCTTGCCTTTCTGGTTTTTACACATTTTGTGGATGTCCCTTTTGACCGGTGGGAAGTGATACTTCTTTGTAGTGCAGATTTGCATTGCCCGCTTGCTTGCTTGGCAAAAAAGGGCGTATGCGTTTTCTCCTGAATATATTCAGGAGAAAACGCATACGCCCTTTTTGGCCAAGTGCACCATTGTCCAAGTTGTGCCCCTCTTCCTGTGCTTTACAGGCGATTCCAACGTACCTCTTGAAATCTGTTTCCTGCTATTTTGCCTCACTTTCAAGTCCGCCTCGTTGACTTCCCTCAACAGATTTTTGGACGATAGTTGTCCTTTATCACTCTGCCAGTATGTGAATTGCTGTGCCCCTGAGCTCCATTTCTCAACTCGTTTTTTGGGAGCTGAACGCAAGTCCAAAATTTTGGATCCTGTCCTATACTGGTTCCCGGTGGGTGGCTGAGACTTTGGTTAATTCTTCTTCCTGCCGGGAAATTAGAGTGACATGTGTCCGTCCAAATGCCTAACAGCTACTCTCTCATGGGTTCTCCCTCGTCCCTTCCATCCTCTGCCAAATTGGGAACCTGTGCAAACCAGGAGGTTAAAGGGCCTGTCTCTCCAAGTTGGGAGATTGATAGTAAGGCAGTTGGAAAGTCAAACTGGAGCACCAGGAGAGGGACTATTCGTTGAGTTTTAGAAACCTTTCGTATTCACAGTGTGTCCATTCTCTAGGTTTCCTGTACATGTTATAGCTGTAGTAATATTCCCTTGAACCTGGAGAGTTGGGACCCATGGAATGGGGGCCATGCATTATTGCTTGAAAGGGTCTGCATTTGCTCACCCAATCTCACCCATCCTCTCAGTCCCAAGTGTCCAGCCTTATGCCACATCCAGCTGTCATTGTAGATAGGGTCTTTCCAGGTTTCCTCAGACACCCTGAAGGAATTGTAAAGAATTTCCCTGTTTTTTGGTTTTGCTTTTGAAATTCCTTTTTATAGTGGGTTTGAGCTGATTCTCGCTGCCATGTTTATGCCACTCTAGACACACTTGATTCCCTTATGGAGACATATCAATACATAGGTTTTAAGATTCTTACTAGTCAGATATATTCCTCTGTGGGAAATATGGGGTTTTGAGTCTCTTTCACTGAGGAAGGTGTCGGTCTTGTCAATTCCAAAGTTGGTTTTTGAAACGGCCCCTGTGCTTATATCAAACTCTGGTTTTATGCATCACCCCACCTCTCCTTCCCCTTTATGCAGGCATAAGAGTGTTTTCTAAATGTGAGACTCTGTTCTCTTTCCTAACTCAGTTCACGTGTAGCCATGTTTACAGGATCTTCATAAGTGATATCTTATGATAAGTTTCTTTTTCTGTGTGACTTATTTGACTTAGAATCATCGTACCTGAATCCACTCACTTTGCTGCTACTGGTCTTATGACATTGATTTCATGGCTGAGGGATATTCCATCGTACGTAAGTACCACAATGTTTTGAACCATTTTTATATTTCCTGGGATATTTAAGGTGTACCCAAGTTGAGGTTCTTGTAGCCAGTGCAACCCTAAATTTGGAGGTGGCTCTTTCTTATTGATTTTCAGTTTTCCCCAGGTATATTCCCTAGACTGGAAGTGGCCTTGGCTCTGTAGCTCTGTTGTTTACTTGTTTTAGGGAACACAATGCACTCCTCCAGTGAGGCAGTTGGCAATTTACATCCCGCCCATCAGCATAACAAGGCTCCCTGTTCTCCAGGGCCTGTCTTGCCTTTCTGGTTTTTACACATTTTGTGGATGTCCATTTTGACCGGTGGGAAGTGATACTTCTTTGTAGTGCAGATTTGCATTGCCCGCTTGCTTGCTTGGCCAAAAAGGGCATATGCGTTTTCTCCTGAATATATTCAGGAGAAAACGCATACGCCCTTTTTGGCCAAGTGCACCATTGTCCAAGTTGTGCCCCTCTTCCTGTGCTTTACAGGCGATTCCAACGTACCTCTTGAAATATGTTTCCTGCTATTTTGCCTCGCTTTCAAGTCCGCCTCGTTGACTTCCCTCAACAGATTTTTGGACGATAGTTGTCCTTTATCACTCTGCCAGTTTGTGAATTGCTGTGCCCCTGAGCTCCATTTCTCAACTCGTTTTTTGTGAGCTGAACGCAAGTCCAAAATTTTGGATCATGTCCTATACTGGTTCCCGGTGGGTGGCTGAGACTTTGGTTAATTCTTCTTCCTGCCGGGAAATTAGATTGACATGTGCCCGTCCAAATGCCTAACAGCGACTCTCTCATGGGTTCTCCCTCGTCCCTTCCATCCTCTGCCAAATTGGGAACCTGTGCAAACCAGGAGGTTAAAGGGCCTGTCTCTCCAAGTTGGGAGATTGATAGTAAGGCAGTTGGAAAGTCAAACTGGAGCACCAGGAGAGGGACTATTCGTTGAGTTTTAGAAACCTTTCGTATTCACAGTGTGTCCATTCTCTAGGTTTCCTGTACATGTTATAGCTGTAGTAATATTCCCTTGAACCTGGAGAGTTGGGACCCATGGAATGGGGGCCATGCATTATTGCTTGAAAGGGTCTGCATTTGCTCACCCAATCTCACCAATCCTCTCAGTCCCAAGTGTCCAGCCTTATGCCACATCCAGCTGTCATTGTAGACAGGGTCTTTCCAGGTTTCCTCAGACACCCTGAAGGAATTGTAAAGAATTTCCCTGTTTTTTGGTTTTGCTTTTGAAATTCCTTTTTATAGTGGGTTTGAGCTGATTCTCGCTGCCATGTTTAGGCCACTCTAGACACACTTGATTCCCTTATGGAGACATATCAATACATAGGTTTTAAGATTCTTACTAGTCAGATATATTCCTCTGTGGGAAATATGGGGTTTTGAGTCTCTTTCACTGAGGAAGGTGTCGGTCTTGTCAATTCCAAAGTTGGTTTTTGAAACGGTCCCTGTGCTTATATCAAACTCTGGTTTTATGCATCACCCCACCTCTCCTTACCCTTTATGCAGGCATAAGAGTGTTTTCTAAATGTGAGACTCTGTTCTCTTTCCCAACTCAGTTCACGTGTAGCCATGTTTACAGGATCTTCCTAAGTGATATCTTATGATAAGTTTCTTTTTCTGTGTGACTTATTTCACTTAGAATCATCGTACCTGAATCCACTCACTTTGCTGCTACTGGTCTTATGACATTGATTTCATGGCTGAGGGATATTCCATCTTACGTAAGTAGCACAATGTTTTGAACCATTTTTATATTTCCTGGGATATTTAAGGTGTACCCAAGTTGAGGTTCTTGTAGCCAGTGAAGCCCTAAATTTGGAGGTGGCTCTTTCTTATTGATTTTCAGTTTTCCCAAGGTATATTACCTAGACTGGAAGTGGCCTTGGCTCTGTAGCTCTGTTGTTTACTTGTTTTAGGGAACACAATGCACTCCTCCAGTGAGGCAGTTGGCAATTTACATCCCGCCCATCAGCATAACAAGGCTCCCTGTTCTCCAGGGCCTGTCTTGCCTTTCTGGTTTTTACACATTTTGTGGATGTCCCTTTTGACCGGTGGGAAGTGATACTTCTTTGTAGTGCAGATTTGCATTGCCCGCTTGCTTGCTTGGCCAAAAAGGGCGTATGCGTTTTCTCCTGAATATATTCAGGAGAAAACGCATACGCCCTTTTTGGCCAAGTGCACCATTGTCCAAGTTGTGCCCCTCTTCCTGTGCTTTACAGGCGATTCCAACGTACCTCTTGAAATCTGTTTCCTGCTATTTTGCCTCACTTTCAAGTCCGCCTCGTTGACTTCCCTCAACAGATTTTTGGACGATAGTTGTCCTTTATCACTCTGCCAGTATGTGAATTGCTGTGCCCCTGAGCTCCA
Organism: Mesoplodon densirostris; assembly: GCF_025265405.1. Classification (NCBI taxonomy): domain Eukaryota; kingdom Metazoa; phylum Chordata; class Mammalia; order Artiodactyla; family Ziphiidae; genus Mesoplodon; species Mesoplodon densirostris. The sequence goes on along the minus strand of NW_026778191.1, from coordinate 103,184 downwards.
TTTCTCAACTCGTTTTTTGTGAGCTGAACGCAAGTCCAAAATTTTGGATCATGTCCTATACTGGTTCCTGGTGGGTGGCTGAGACTTTGGTTAATTCTTCTTCCTGCCGGGAAATTAGAGTGACATGTGCCCGTCCAAATGCCTAACAGCTACTCTCTCATGGGTTCTCCCTCGTCCCTTCCATCCTCTGCCAAATTGGGAACCTGTGCAAACCAGGAGGTTAAAGGGCCTGTCTCTCCAAGTTGGGAGATTGATAGTAAGGCAGTTGGAAAGTCAAACTGGAGCACCAGGAGAGGGACTATTCGTTGAGTTTTAGAAACCTTTCGTATTCACAGTGTGTCCATTCTCTAGGTTTCCTGTACATGTTATAGCTGTAGTAATATTCCCTTGAACCTGGAGAGTTGGGACCCATGGAATGGGGGCCATGCATTATTGCTTGAAAGGGTCTGCATTTGCTCACCCAATCTCACCAATCCTCTCAGTCCCAAGTGTCCAGCCTTATGCCACATCCAGCTGTCATTGTAGATAGGGTCTTTCCAGGTTTCCTCAGACACCCTGAAGGAATTGTAAAGAATTTCCCTGTTTTTTGGTTTTGCTTTTGAAATTCCTTTTTATAGTGGGTTTGAGCTGATTCTCGCTGCCATGTTTATGCCACTCTAGACACACTTGATTCCCTTATGGAGTCATATCAATACATAGGTTTTAAGATTCTTACTAGTCAGATATATTCCTCTGCGGGAAATATGGGGTTTTGAGCCTCTTTCACTGAGGAAGGTGTAGGTCTTGTCTATTCCAAAGTTGGTTTTTGGAACGGTCCATGTGCTTATATCAAACTCTGGTTTTATGCATCACCCCACCTCTCCATCCCCTTTATGCAGGCATAAGAGTGTTTTCTAAATGTGAGACTCTGTTCTATTTCCTAACTCAGTTCACGTGTAGCCATGTTCACAGGATCTTCATAAGTGATATCTTATGATAAGTTCCTTTTTCTGTGTGACTTATTTCACTTAGAATCATCGTACCTGAATCCACTCACTTTGCTGCTACTGGTTTTATGACATTGATTTCATCGCTGAGGGATATTCCATCGTACGTAAGTACCACAATGTTTTGAACCATTTTTATATTTCCTGGGATATTTAAGGTGTACCCAAGTTGAGGTTCTTGTAGCCAGTGCAGCCCTAAATTTGGAGGTGGCTCTTTCTTATTGATTTTCAGTTTTCCCAAGGTATATTCCCTAGACTGGATGTGGCCTTGGCTCTATAGCTCTGTTGTTTACTTGTTTTAGGGAACACAATGCACTCCTCCAGTGAGGCAGTTGGCAATTTACATCCCGCCCATCAGCATAACAAGGCTCCCAGTTCTCCAGGGCCTGTCTTGCCTTTCTGGTTTTTACACATTTTGTGGATGTCCCTTTTGACCGGTGGGAAGTGATACTTCTTTGTAGTGCAGATTTGCATTGCCCGCTTGCTTGCTTGGCCAAAAAGGGCGTATGCGTTTTCTCCTGAATATATTCAGGAGAAAACGCATACGCCCTTTTTGGCCAAGTGCACCATTGTCCAAGTTGTGCCCCTCTTCCTGTGCTTTACAGGCGATTCCAACGTACCTCTTGAAATCTGTTTCCTGCTATTTTGCCTCACTTTCAAGTCCGCCTCGTTGACTTCCCTCAACAGATTTTTGGACGATAGTTGTCCTTTATCACTCTGCCAGTATGTGAATTGCTGTGCCCCTGAGCTCCATTTCTCAACTCGTTTTTTGGGAGCTGAACGCAAGTCCAAAATTTTGGATCATGTCCTATACTGGTTCCCGGTGGGTGGCTGAGACTTTGGTTAATTCTTCTTCCTGCCGGGAAATTAGAGTGACATGTGCCCGTCCAAATGCCTAACAGCTACTCTCTCATGGGTTCTCCCTCGTCCCTTCCATCCTCTGCCAAATTGGGAACCTGTGCAAACCAGGAGGTTAAAGGGCCTGTCTCTCCAAGTTGGGAGATTGATAGTAAGGCAGTTGGAAAGTCAAACTGGAGCACCAGGAGAGGGACTATTCGTTGAGTTTTAGAAACCTTTCGTATTCACAGTGTGTCCATTCTCTAGGTTTCCTGTACATGTTATAGCTGTAGTAATATTCCCTTGAACCTGGAGAGTTGGGACCCATGGAATGGGGGCCATGCATTATTGCTTGAAAGGGTCTGCATTTGCTCACCCAATCTCACCAATCCTCTCAGTCCCAAGTGTCCAGCCTTATGCCACATCCAGCTGTCATTGTAGATAGGGTCTTTCCAGGTTTCCTCAGACACCCTGAAGGAATTGTAAAGAATTTCCCTGTTTTTTCGTTTTGCTTTTGAAATTCCTTTTTATAGTGGGTTTGAGCTGATTCTCGCTGCCATGTTTATGCCACTCTAGACACACTTGATTCCCTTATGGAGACATATCAATACATAGGTTTTAAGATTCTTACTAGTCAGATATATTCCTCTGTGGGAAATATGGGGTTTTGAGTCTCTTTCACTGAGGAAGGTGTCGGTCTTGTCAATTCCAAAGTTGGTTTTTGAAACGGCCCCTGTGCTTATATCAAACTCTGGTTTTATGCATCACCCCACCTCTCCTTCCCCTTTAAGCGTGTTTTCTAAATGTGAGACTCTGTTCTCTTTCCTAACTCAGTTCACGTGTAGCCATGTTTACAGGATCTTCTTAAGTGATATCTTATGATAAGTTTCTTTTTCTGTGTGACTTATTTGACTTAGAATCATCGTACCTGAATCCACTTAGTTTGCTGCTACTGGTCTTATGACATTGATTTCATGGCTGAGGGATATTCCATCGTACGTAAGTACCACAATGTTTTGAACCATTTTTATATTTCCTGGGATATTTAAGGTGTACCCAAGTTGAGGTTCTTGTAGTCAGTGCAGCCCTAAATTTGGAGGTGGCTCTTTCTTATTGATTTTCAGTTTTCCCAAGGTATATTCCCTAGACTGGAAGTGGCCTTGGCTCTGTAGCTCTGTTGTTTACTTGTTTTAGGGAACACAATGCACTCCTCCAGTGAGGCAGTTGGCAATTTACATCCCGCCCATCAGCATAACAAGGCTCCCTGTTCTCCAGGGCCTGTCTTGCCTTTCTGGTTTTTACACATTTTGTGGATGTCCCTTTTGACCGGTGGGAAGTGATACTTCTTTGTAGTGCAGTTTTGCATTGCCCGCTTGCTTGCTTGGCCAAAAAGGGCGTATGCGTTTTCTCCTGAATATATTCAGGAGAAAACGCATACGCCCTTTTTGGCCAAGTGCACCATTGTCCAAGTTGTGCCCCTCTTCCTGTGCTTTACAGGCGATTCCAACGTACCTCTTGAAATCTGTTTCCTGCTATTTTGCCTCACTTTCAAGTCCGCCTCGTTGACTTCCCTCAACAGATTTTTGGACGATAGTTGTCCTTTATCACTCTGCCAGTATGTGAATTGCTGTGCCCCTGAGCTCCATTTCTCAACTCGTTTTTTGTGAGCTGAACGCAAGTCCAAAATTTTGGATCATGTCCTATACTGGTTCCCGGTGGGTGGCTGAGACTTTGGTTAATTCTTCTTCCTGCCGGGAAATTAGAGTGACATGTGCCCGTCCAAATGCCTAACAGCTACTCTCTCATGGGTTCTCCCTCGTCCCTTCCATCCTCTGCCAAATTGGGAACCTGTGCAAACCAGGAGGTTAAAGGGCCTGTCTCTCCAAGTTGGGAGATTGATAGTAAGGCAGTTGGAAAGTCAAACTGGAGCACCAGGAGAGGGACTATTCGTTGAGTTTTAGAAACCTTTCGTATTCACAGTGTGTCCATTCTCTAGGTTTCCTGTACATGTTATAGCTGTAGTAATATTCCCTTGAACCTGGAGAGTTGGGACCCATGGAATGGGGGCCATGCATTATTGCTTGAAAGGGTCTGCATTTGCTCACCCAATCTCACCAATCCTCTCAGTCCCAAGTGTCCAGCCTTATGCCACATCCAGCTGTCATTGTAGATAGGGTCTTTCCAGGTTTCCTCAGACACCCTGAAGGAATTGTAAAGAATTTCCCTGTTTTTTGGTTTTGCTTTTGAAATTCCTTTTTATAGTGGGTTTGAGCTGATTCTCGCTGCCATGTTTATGCCACTCTAGACACACTTGATTCCCTTATGGAGACATATCAATACATAGGTTTTAAGATTCTTACTAGTCAGATATATTCCTCTGTGGGAAATATGGGGTTTTGAGTCTCTTTCACTGAGGAAGGTGTCGGTCTTGTCAATTCCAAAGTTGGTTTTTGAAACGGTCCCTGTGCTTATATCAAACTCTGGTTTTATGCATCACCCCACCTCTCCTTCCCCTTTATGCAGGCATAAGCGTGTTTTCTAAACGTGAGACTCTGTTCTCTTTCCTAACTCAGTTCACGTGTAGCCATGTTTACAGGATCTTCATAAGTGATATCTTATGATAAGTTTCTTTTTCTGTGTGACTTATTTCACTTAGAATCATCGTACCTGAATCCACTCACTTTGCTGCTACTGGTCTTATGACATTGATTTCATGGCTGAGGGATATTCCATCGTACGTAAGTACCACAATGTTTTGAACCATTTTTATATTTCCTGGGATATTTAAGGTGTACCCAAGTTGAGGTTCTTGTAGTCAGTGCAGCCCTAAATTTGGAGGTGGCTCTTTCTTATTGATTTTCAGTTTTCCCAAGGTATATTCCCTAGACTGGAAGTGGCCTTGGCTCTGTAGCTCTGTTGTTTACTTGTTTTAGGGAACACAATGCACTCCTCCAGTGAGGCAGTTGGCAATTTACATCCCGCCCATCAGCATAACAAGGCTCCCAGTTCTCCAGGGCCTGTCTTGCCTTTCTGGTTTTTACACATTTTGTGGATGTCCCTTTTGACCGGTGGGAAGTGATATTTCTTTGTAGTGCAGATTTGCATTGCCCGCTTGCTTGCTTGGCCAAAAAGGGCGTATGCGTTTTCTCCTGAATATATTCAGGAGAAAACGCATACGCCCTTTTTGGCCAAGTGCACCATTGTCCAAGTTGTGCCCCTCTTCCTGTGCTTTACAGGCGATTCCAACGTACCTCTTGAAATCTATTTCCTGCTATTTTGCCTCACTTTCAAGTCCGCCTCGTTGACTTCCCTCAACAAATTTTTGGACGATAGTTGTCCTTTATCACTCTGCCAGTTTGTGAATTGCTGTGCCCCTGAGCTCCATTTCTCAACTCGTTTTTTGTGAGCTGAACGCAAGTCCAAAATTTTGGATCATGTCCTATACTGGTTCCCGGTGGGTGGCTGAGACTTTGGTTAATTCTTCTTCCTGCCGGGAAATTAGAGTGACATGTGCCCGTCCAAATGCCTAACAGCTACTCTCTCATGGGTTCTCCCTCGTCCCTTCCATCCTCTGCCAAATTGGGAACCTGTGCAAACCAGGAGGTTAAAGGGCCTGTCTCTCCAAGTTGGGAGATTGATAGTAAGGCAGTTGGAAAGTCAAACTGGAGCACCAGGAGAGGGACTATTCGTTGAGTTTTAGAAACCTTTCGTATTCACAGTGTGTCCATTCTCTAGGTTTCCTGTACATGTTATAGCTGTAGTAATATTCCCTTGAACCTGGAGAGTTGGGACCCATGGAATGGGGGCCATGCATTATTGCTTGAAAGGGTCTGCATTTGCTCACCCAATCTCACCAATCCTCTCAGTCCCAAGTGTCCAGCCTTATGCCACATCCAGCTGTCATTGTAGATAGGGTCTTTCCAGGTTTCCTCAGACACCCTGAAGGAATTGTAAAGAATTTCCCTGTTTTTTGGTTTTGCTTTTGAAATTCCTTTTTATAGTGGGTTTGAGCTGATTCTCGCTGCCATGTTTATGCCACTCTAGACACACATGATTCCCTTATGGAGACATACATATCAATACATAGGTTTTAAGATTCTTACTAGTCAGATATATTCCTCTGCGGGAAATATGGGGTTTTGAGTCTCTTTCACAGAGGAAGGTGTCGGTTTTGTCAATTCCAATGTTAGTTTTTGAAACGGTCCCTGTGCTTCTATCAAACTCTGGTTTTATGCATCACCCCACCTCTCCTTCCCCTTTATGCAGGCATAAGATTGTTTTCTAAATGTGAGACTCTGTTCTCTTTCCCAACTCAGTTCACGTGTAGCCATGTTTACAGGATCTTCCTAAGTGATATCTTATGATAAGTTTCTTTTTCTGTGTGACTTATTTCACTTAGAATCATCGTACCTGAATCCACTCACTTTGCTGCTACTGGTCTTATGACATTGATTTCATGGCTGAGGGATATTCCATCGTACGTAAGTACCACAATGTTTTGAACCATTTTTATATTTCCTGGGATATTTAAGGTGTACCCAAGTTGAGGTTCTTGTAGCCAGTGCAGCCCTAAATTTGGAGGTGGCTCTTTCTTATTGATTTTCAGTTTTCCCCAGGTATATTCCCTAGACTGGAAGTGGCCTTGGCTCTGTAGCTCTGTTGTTTACTTGTTTTAGGGAACACAATGCACTCCTCCAGTGAGGCAGTTGGCAATTTACATCCCGCCCATCAGCATAACAAGGCTCCCTGTTCTCCAGGGCCTGTCTTGCTTTTCTGGTTTTTACACATTTTGTGGATGTCCCTTTTGACTGGTGGGAAGTGATACTTCTTTGTAGTGCAGATTTGCATTGCCCGCTTGCTTGCTTGGCCAAAAAGGGCGTATGCGTTTTCTCCTGAATATATTCAGGAGAAAACGCATACGCCCTTTTTGGCCAAGTGCACCATTGTCCAAGTTGTGCCCCTCTTCCTGTGCTTTACAGGCGATTCCAACGTACCTCTTGAAATCTGTTTCCTGCTATTTTGCCTCACTTTCAAGTCCGCCTCGTTGACTTCCCTCAACAGATTTTTGGACGATAGTTGTCCTTTATCACTCTGCCAGTATGTGAATTGCTGTGCCCCTGAGCTCCATTTCTCAACTCGTTTTTTGGGAGCTGAACGCAAGTCCAAAATTTTGGATCATGTCCTATACTGGTTCCCGGTGGGTGGCTGAGACTTTGGTTAATTCTTCTTCCTGCCGGGAAATTAGAGTGACATGTGCCCGTCCAAATGCCTAACAGCTACTCTCTCATGGGTTCTCCCTCGTCCCTTCCATCCTCTGCCAAATTGGGAACCTGTGCAAACCAGGAGGTTAAAGGGCCTGTCTCTCCAAGTTGGGAGATTGATAGTAAGGCAGTTGGAAAGTCAAACTGGAGCACCAGGAGAGGGACTATTCGTTGAGTTTTAGAAACCTTTCGTATTCACAGTGTGTCCATTCTCTAGGTTTCCTGTACATGTTATAGCTGTAGTAATATTCCCTTGAACCTGGAGAGTTGGGACCCATGGAATGGGGGCCATGCATTATTGCTTGAAAGGGTCTGCATTTGCTCACCCAATCTCACCAATCCTCTCAGTCCCAAGTGTCCAGCCTTATGCCACATCCAGCTGTCATTGTAGATAGGGTCTTTCCAGGTTTCCTCAGACACCCTGAAGGAATTGTAAAGAATTTCCCTGTTTTTTGGTTTTGCTTTTGAAATTCCTTTTTATAGTGGGTTTGAGCTGATTCTCGCTGCCATGTTTATGCCACTCTAGACACACTTGATTCCCTTATGGAGACATATCAATACATAGGTTTTAAGATTCTTACTAGTCAGATATATTCCTCTGTGGGAAATATGGGGTTTTGAGTCTCTTTCACTGAGGAAGGTGTCGGTCTTGTCAATTCCAAAGTTGGTTTTTGAAACGGCCCCTGTGCTTATATCAAACTCTGGTTTTATGCATCACCCCACCTCTCCTTCCCCTTTATGCAGGCATAAGAGTGTTTTCTAAATGTGAGACTCTGTTCTCTTTCCTAACTCAGTTCACGTGTAGCCATGTTTACAGGATCTTCATAAGTGATATCTTATGATAAGTTTCTTTTTCTGTGTGACTTATTTCACTTAGAATCATCGTACCTGAATCCACTCACTTTGCTGCTACTGGTCTTATGACATTGATTTCATGGCTGAGGGATATTCCATCGTACGTAAGTACCACAATGTTTTGAACCATTTTTATATTTCCTGGGATATTTAAGGTGTACCCAAGTTGAGGTTCTTGTAGTCAGTGCAGCCCTAAATTTGGAGGTGGCTCTTTCTTATTGATTTTCAGTTTTCCCAAGGTATATTCCCTAGACTGGAAGTGGCCTTGGCTCTGTAGCTCTGTTGTTTACTTGTTTTAGGGAACACAATGCACTCCTCCAGTGAGGCAGTTGGCAATTTACATCCCGCCCATCAGCATAACAAGGCTCCCTGTTCTCCAGGGCCTGTCTTGCCTTTCTGGTTTTTACACATTTTGTGGATGTCCCTTTTGACCGGTGGGAAGTGATACTTCTTTGTAGTGCAGTTTTGCATTGCCCGCTTGCTTGCTTGGCCAAAAAGGGCGTATGCGTTTTCTCCTGAATATATTCAGGAGAAAACGCATACGCCCTTTTTGGCCAAGTGCACCATTGTCCAAGTTGTGCCCCTCTTCCTGTGCTTTACAGGCGATTCCAACGTACCTCTTGAAATCTGTTTCCTGCTATTTTGCCTCACTTTCAAGTCCGCCTCGTTGACTTCCCTCAACAGATTTTTGGACGATAGTTGTCCTTTATCACTCTGCCAGTTTGTGAATTGCTGTGCCCCTGAGCTCAATTTCTCAACTCGTTTTTTGTGAGCTGAACGCAAGTCCAAAATTTTGGATCATGTCCTATACTGGTTCCCGGTGGGTGGCTGAGACTTTGGTTAATTCTTCTTCCTGCCGGGAAATTAGATTGACATGTGCCCGTCCAAATGCCTAACAGCTACTCTCTCATGGGTTCTCCCTCGTCCCTTCCATCCTCTGCCAAATTGGGAACCTGTGCAAACCAGGAGGTTAAAGGGCCTGTCTCTCCAAGTTGGGATATTGATAGTAAGGCAGTTGGAAAGTCAAACTGGAGCACCAGGAGAGGGACTATTCGTTGAGTTTTAGAAACCTTTCGTATTCACAGTGTGTCCATTCTCTAGGTTTCCTGTACATGTTATAGCTGTAGTAATATTCCCTTGAACATGGAGAGTTGGGACCCATGGAATGGGGGCCATGCATTATTGCTTGAAAGGGTCTGCATTTGCTCACCCAATCTCACCAATCCTCTCAGTCCCAAGTGTCCAGCCTTATGCCACATCCAGCTGTCATTGTAGATAGGGTCTTTCCAGGTTTCCTCAGACAACCTGAAGGAATTGTAAAGAATTTCCCTGTTTTTTGGTTTTGCTTTTGAAATTCCTTTTTATAGTGGGTTTGAGCTGATTCTCGCTGCCATGTTTATGCCACTCTAGACACACTTGATTCCCTTATGGAGACATATCAATACATAGGTTTTAAGATTCTTACTAGTCAGATATATTCCTCTGTGGGAAATATGGGGTTTTGAGTCTCTTTCACTGAGGAAGGTGTCGGTCTTGTCAATTCCAAAGTTGGTTTTTGAAACGGCCCCTGTGCTTATATCAACCTCTGGTTTTATGCATCACCCCACCTCTCCTTCCCCTTTATGCAGGCATAAGCGTGTTTTCTAAATGTGAGACTCTGTTCTCTTTCCTAACTCAGTTCACGTGTAGCCATGTTTACAGGATCTTCATAAGTGATATCTTATGATAAGTTTCTTTTTCTGTGTGACTTATTTGACTTAGAATCATCGTACCTGAATCCACTCAGTTTGCTGCTACTGGTCTTATGACATTGATTTCATGGCTGAGGGATATTCCATCGTACGTAAGTACCACAATGTTTTGAACCATTTTTATATTTCCTGGGATATTTAAGGTGTACCCAAGTTGAGGTTTTGTAGTCAGTGCAGCCCTAAATTTGGAGGTGGCTCTTTCTTATTGATTTTCAGTTTTCCCCAGGTATATTCCCTAGACTGGAAGTGGTCTTGGCTCTGTAGCTCTGTTGTTTACTTGTTTTAGGGAACACAATGCACTCCTCCAGTGAGGCAGTTGGCAATTTACATCCCGCCCATCAGCATAACAAGGCTCCCTGTTCTCCAGGGCCTGTCTTGCCTTTCTGGTTTTTACACATTTTGTGGATGTCCCTTTTGACCGGTGGGAAGTGATACTTCTTTGTAGTGCAGATTTGCATTGCCCGCTTGCTTGCTTGGCCAAAAAGGGCGTATGCGTTTTCTCCTGAATATATTCAGGAGAAAACGCATACGCCCTTTTTGGCCAAGTGCACCATTGTCCAAGTTTTGCCCCTCTTCCTGTGCTTTACAGGCGATTCCAACGTACCTCTTGAAATCTGTTTCCTGCTATTTTGCCTCACTTTCAAGTCCGCCTCGTTGACTTCCCTCAACAGATTTTTGGACGATAGTTGTCCTTTATCACTCTGCCAGTATGTGAATTGCTGTGCCCCTGAGCTCCATTTCTCAACTCGTTTTTTGGGAGCTGAACGCAAGTCCAAAATTTTGGATCATGTCCTATACTGGTTCCCGGTGGGTGGCTGAGACTTTGGTTAATTCTTCTTCCTGCCGGGAAATTAGAGTGACATGTGCCCGTCCAAATGCCTAACAGCTACTCTCTCATGGGTTCTCCCTCGTCCCTTCCATCCTCTGCCAAATTGGGAACCTGTGCAAACCAGGAGGTTAAAGGGCCTGTCTCTCCAAGTTGGGAGATTGATAGTAAGGCAGTTGGAAAGTCAAACTGGAGCACCAGGAGAGGGACTATTCGTTGAGTTTTAGAAACCTTTCGTATTCACAGTGTGTCCATTCTCTAGGTTACCTGTACATGTTATAGCTGTAGTAATATTCCCTTGAACCTGGAGAGTTGGGACCCATGGAATGGGGGCCATGCATTATTGCTTGAAAGGGTCTGCATTTGCTCACCCAATCTCACCAATCCTCTCAGTCCCAAGTGTCCAGCCTTATGCCACATCCAACTGTCATTGTAGATAGGGTCTTTCCAGGTTTCCTCAGACACCCTGAAGGAATTGTAAAGAATTTCCCTGTTTTTTGGTTTTGCTTTTGAAATTCCTTTTTATAGTGGGTTTGAGCTGATTCTCGCTGCCATGTTTATGCCACTCTAGACACACTTGATTCCCTTATGGAGTCATATCAATACATAGGTTTTAAGATTCTTACTAGTCAGATATATTCCTCTGTGGGAAATATGGGGTTTTGAGTCTCTTTCACTGAGGAAGGTGTAGGTCTTGTCTATTCCAAAGTTGGTTTTTGGAACGGTCCCTGTGCTTATATCAAACTCTGGTTTTATGCATCACCCCACCTCTCCTTCCCCTTTATGCAGGCATAAGAGTGTTTTCTAAATGTGAGACTCTGTTCTCTTTCCTAACTCAGTTCACGTGTAGCCATGTTTACAGGATCTTCATAAGTGATATCTTATGATAAGTTTCTTTTTCTGTGTGACTTATTTGACTTAGAATCATCGTACCTGAATCCACTCACTTTGCTGCTACTGGTCTTATGACATTGATTTCATGGCTGAGGGATATTCCATCGTACGTAAGTACCACAATGTTTTGAACCATTTTTATATTTCCTGGGATATTTAAGGTGTACCCAAGTTGAGGTTCTTGTAGTCAGTGCAGCCCTAAATTTGGAAGTGGCTCTTTCTTATTGATTTTCAGTTTTCCCAAGGTATATTCCCTAGACTGGAAGTGGCCTTGGCTCTGTAGCTCTGTTGTTTACTTGTTTTAGGGAACACAATGCACTCCTCCAGTGAGGCAGTTGGCAATTTACATCCCGCCCATCAGCATAACAAGGCTCCCTGTTCTCCAGGGCCTGTCTTGCCTTTCTGGTTTTTACACATTTTGTGGATGTCCCTTTTGACCGGTGGGAAGTGATACTTCTTTGTAGTGCAGATTTGCATTGCCCGCTTGCTTGCTTGGCCAAAAAGGGCGTATGCGTTTTCTCCTGAATATATTCAGGAGAAAACGCATACGCCCTTTTTGGCCAAGTGCACCATTGTCCAAGTTGTGCCCCTCTTCCTGTGCTTTACAGGCGATTCCAACGTACCTCTTGAAATCTGTTTCCTGCTATTTTGCCTCACTTTCAAGTCCGCCTCGTTGACTTCCCTCAACAGATTTTTGGACGATAGTTGTCCTTTATCACTCTGCCAGTTTGTGAATTGCTGTGCCCCTGAGCTCCATTTCTCAACTCGTTTTTTGTGAGCTGAACGCAAGTCCAAAATTTTGGATCATGTCCTATACTGGTTCCCGGTGGGTGGCTGAGACTTTGGTTAATTCTTCTTCCTGCCGGGAAATTAGAGTGACATGTGCCCGTCCAAATGCCTAACAGCTACTCTCTCATGGGTTCTCCCTCGTCCCTTCCATCCTCTGCCAAATTGGGAATCTGTGCAAACCAGGAGGTTAAAGGGCCTGTCTCTCCAAGTTGGGAGATTGATAGTAAGGCAGTTGGAAAGTCAAACTGGAGCACCAGGAGAGGGACTATTCGTTGAGTTTTAGAAACCTTTCGTATTCACAGTGTGTCCATTCTCTAGGTTTCCTGTACATGTTATAGCTGTAGTAATATTCCCTTGAACCTGGAGAGTTGGGACCCATGGAATGGGGGCCATGCATTATTGCTTGAAAGGGTCTGCATTTGCTCACCCAATCTCACCAATCCTCTCAGTCCCAAGTGTCCAGCCTTATGCCACATCCAACTGTCATTGTAGATAGGGTCTTTCCAGGTTTCCTCAGACACCCTGAAGGAATTGTAAAGAATTTCCCTGTTTTTTGGTTTTGCTTTTGAAATTCCTTTTTATAGTGGGTTTGAGCTGATTCTCGCTGCCATGTTTATGCCACTCTAGACACACTTGATTCCCTTATGGAGTCATATCAATACATAGGTTTTAAGATTCTTACTAGTCAGATATATTCCTCTGCGGGAAATATGGGGTTTTGAGTCTCTTTCACTGAGGAAGGTGTAGGTCTTGTCTATTCCAAAGTTGGTTTTTGGAACGGTCCCTGTGCTTATATCAAACTCTGGTTTTATGCATCACCCCACCTCTCCTTCCCCTTTATGCAGGCATAAGAGTGTTTTCTAAATGTGAGACTCTGTTCTCTTTCCTAACTCAGTTCACGTGTAGCCATGTTTACAGGATCTTCATAAGTGATATCTTATGATAAGTTTCTTTTTCTGTGTGACTTATTTGATTTAGAATCATCGTACCTGAATCCACTCACTTTGCTGCTACTGGTCTTATGACATTGATTTCATGGCTGAGGGATATTCCATCGTACGTAAGTACCACAATGTTTTGAACCATTTTTATATTTCCTGGGATATTTAAGGTGTACCCAAGTTGAGGTTCTTGTAGTCAGTGCAGCCCTAAATTTGGAGGTGGCTCTTTCTTATTGATTTTCAGTTTTCCCCAGGTATATTCCCTAGACTGGAAGTGGCCTTGGCTCTGTAGCTCTGTTGTTTACTTGTTTTAGGGAACACAATGCACTCCTCCAGTGAGGCAGTTGGCAATTTACATCCCGCCCATCAGCATAACAAGGCTCCCTGTTCTCCAGGGCCTGTCTTGCCTTTCTGGTTTTTACACATTTTGTGGATGTCCCTTTTGACCGGTGGGAAGTGATACTTCTTTGTAGTGCAGATTTGCATTGCCCGCTTGCTTGCTTGGCCAAAAAGGGCGTATGCGTTTTCTCCTGAATATATTCAGGAGAAAACGCATACGCCCTTTTTGGCCAAGTGCACCATTGTCCAAGTTGTGCCCCTCTTCCTGTGCTTTACAGGCGATTCCAACGTACCTCTTGAAATCTGTTTCCTGCTATTTTGCCTCACTTTCAAGTCCGCCTCGTTGACTTCCCTCAACAGATTTTTGGACGATAGTTGTCCTTTATCACTCTGCCAGTTTGTGAATTGCTGTGCCCCTGAGCTCCATCTCTCAACTCGTTTTTTGTGAGCTGAACGCAAGTCCAAAATTTTGGATCCTGTCCTATACTGGTTCCCGGTGGGTGGCTGAGACTTTGGTTAATTCTTCTTCCTGCCGGGAAATTAGATTGACATGTGGCCGTCCAAATGCCTAACAGCTACTCTCTCATGGGTTCTCCCTCGTCCCTTCCATCCTCTGCCAAATTGGGAACCTGTGCAAACCAGGAGGTTAAAGGGCCTGTCTCTCCAAGTTGGGAGATTGATAGTAAGGCAGTTGGAAAGTCAAACTGGAGCACCAGGAGAGGGACTATTCGTTGAGTTTTAGAAACCTTTCGTATTCACAGTGTGTCCATTCTCTAGGTTTCCTGTACATGTTATAGCTGTAGTAATATTCCCTTGAACCTGGAGAGTTGGGACCCATGGAATGGGGGCCATGCATTATTGCTTGAAAGGGTCTGCATTTGCTCACCCAATCTCACCAATCCTCTCAGTCCCAAGTGTCCAGCCTTATGCCACATCCAGCTGTCATTGTAGACAGGGTCTTTCCAGGTTTCCTCAGACACCCTGAAGGAATTTTAAAGAATTTCCCTGTTTTTTGGTTTTGCTTTTGAAATTCCTTTTTATAGTGGGTTTGAGCTGATTCTCGCTGCCATGTTTATGCCACTCTAGACACACTTGATTCCCTTATGGAGAAATATCAATACATAGGTTTTAAGATTCTTACTAGTCAGATATATTCCTCTGTGGGAAATATGGGGTTTTGAGTCTCTTTCACTGAGGAAGGTGTCGGTCTTGTCAATTCCAAAGTTGGTTTTTGAAACGGTCCCTGTGCTTATATCAAACTCTGGTTTTATGCATCACCCCACCTCTCCTTACCCTTTATGCAGGCATAAGAGTGTTTTCTAAATGTGAGACTCTGTTCTCTTTCCCAACTCAGTTCACGTGTAGCCATGTTTACAGGATCTTCCTAAGGGATATCTTATGATAAGTTTCTTTTTCTGTGTGACTTATTTCACTTAGAATCATCGTACCTGAATCCACTCACTTTGCTGCTACTGGTCTTATGACATTGATTTCATGGCTGAGGGATATTCCATCGTACGTAAGTACCACAATGTTTTGAACCATTTTTATATTTCCTGGGATATTTAAGGTGTACCCAAGTTGAGGTTCTTGTAGCCAGTGAAGCCCTAAATTTGGAGGTGGCTCTTTCTTATTGATTTTCAGTTTTCCCAAGGTATATTCCCTAGACTGGAAGTGGCCTTGGCTCTGTAGCTCTGTTGTTTACTTGTTTTAGGGAACACAATGCACTCCTCCAGTGAGGCAGTTGGCAATTTACATCCCGCCCATCAGCATAACAAGGCTCCCTGTTCTCCAGGGCCTGTCTTGCCTTTCTGGTTTTTACACATTTTGTGGATGTCCCTTTTGACCGGTGGGAAGTGATACTTCTTTGTAGTGCAGATTTGCATTGCCCGCTTGCTTGCTTGGCCAAAAAGGGCGTATGCGTTTTCTCCTGAATATATTCAGGAGAAAACGCATACGCCCTTTTTGGCCAAGTGCACCATTGTCCAAGTTGTGCCCCTCTTCCTGTGCTTTACAGGCGATTCCAACGTACCTCTTGAAATCTGTTTCCTGCTATTTTGCCTCACTTTCAAGTCCGCCTCGTTGACTTCCCTCAACAGATTTTTGGACGATAGTTGTCCTTTATCACTCTGCCAGTTTGTGAATTGCTGTGCCCCTGAGCTCCATTTCTCAACTCGTTTTTTGTGAGCTGAACGCAAGTCCAAAATTTTGGATCATGTCCTATACTGGTTCCCGGTGGGTGGCTGAGACTTTGGTTAATTCTTCTTCCTGCCGGCAAATTAGAGTGACATGTGCCCGTCCAAATGCCTAACAGCTACTCTCTCATGGGTTCTCCCTCGTCCCTTCCATCCTCTGCCAAATTGGGAACCTGTGCAAACCAGGAGGTTAAAGGGCCTGTCTCTCCAAGTTGGGAGATTGATAGTAAGGCAGTTGGAAAGTCAAACTGGAGCACCAGGAGAGGGACTATTCGTTGAGTTTTAGAAACCTTTCGTATTCACAGTGTGTCCATTCTCTAGGTTTCCTGTACATGTTATAGCTGTAGTAATATTCCCTTGAACATGGAGAGTTGGGACCCATGGAATGGGGGCCATGCATTATTGCTTGAAAGGGTCTGCATTTGCTCACCCAATCTCACCAATCCTCTCAGTCCCAAGTGTCCAGCCTTATGCCACATCCAGCTGTCATTGTAGATAGGGTCTTTCCAGGTTTCCTCAGACACCCTGAAGGAATTGTAAAGAATTTCCCTGTTTTTTGGTTTTGCTTTTGAAATTCCTTTTTATAGTGGGTTTGAGCTGATTCTCGCTGGCATGTTTATGCCACTCTAGACACACTTGATTCCCTTATGGAGACATATCAATACATAGGTTTTAAGATTCTTACTAGTCAGATATATTCCTCTGTGGGAAATATGGGGTTTTGAGTCTCTTTCACTGAGGAAGGTGTCGGTCTTGTCAATTCCAAAGTTGGTTTTTGAAACGGCCCCTGTGCTTATATCAAACTCTGGTTTTATGCATCACCCCACCTCTCCTTCCCCTTTATGCAGGCATAAGAGTGTTTTCTAAATGTGAGACTCTGTGCTCTTTCCTAACTCAGTTCACGTGTAGCCATGTTTACAGGATCTTCATAAGTGATATCTTATGATAAGTTTCTTTTTCTGTGTGACTTATTTCACTTAGAATCATCGTACCTGAATCCACTCACTTTGCTGCTACTGGTCTTATGACATTGATTTCATGGCTGAGGGATATTCCATCGTACGTAAGTACCACAATGTTTTGAACCATTTTTATATTTCCTGGGATATTTAAGGTGTACCCAAGTTGAGGATCTTGTAGTCAGTGCAGCCCTAAATTTGGAGGTGGCTCTTTCTTATTGATTTTCAGTTTTCCCAAGGTATATTCCCTAGACTGGAAGTGGCCTTGGCTCTGTAGCTCTGTTGTTTACTTGTTTTAGGGAACACAATGCACTCCTCCAGTGAGGCAGTTGGCAATTTACATCCCGCCCATCAGCATAACAAGGCTCCCTGTTCTCCAGGGCCTGTCTTGCCTTTCTGGTTTTTACACATTTTGTGGATGTCCCTTTTGACCGGTGGGAAGTGATACTTCTTTGTAGTGCAGTTTTGCATTGCACGCTTGCTTGCTTGGCCAAAAAGGGCGTATGCGTTTTCTCCTGAATATATTCAGGAGAAAACGCATACGCGGTTTTTGGCCAAGTGCACCATTGTCCAAGTTGTGCCCCTCTTCCTGTGCTTTACAGGCAATTCCAACGTACCTCTTGAAATCTGTTTCCTGCTATTTTGCCTCACTTTCAAATCCGCCTCGTTGACTTCCCTCAACAGATTTTTGGACGTTAGTTGTCCTTTATCACTCTGCCAGTATGTGAATTGCTGTGCCCCTGAGCTCCATTTCTCAACTCGTTTTTTGGGAGCTGAACGCAAGTCCAAAATTTTGGATCATGTCCTATACTGGTTCCCGGTGGGTGGCTGAGACTTTGGTTAATTCTTCTTCCTGCCGGGAAATTAGAGTGACATGTGCCCGTCCAAATGCCTAACAGCTACTCTCTCATGGGTTCTCCCTCGTCCCTTCCATCCTCTGCCAAATTGGAAACCTGTGCAAACCAGGAGGTTAAAGGGCCTGTCTCTCCAAATTGGGAGATTGATAGTAAGGCAGTTGGAAAGTCAAACTGGAGCACCAGGAGAGGGACTATTCGTTGAGTTTTAGAAACCTTTCGTATTCACAGTGTGTCCATTCTCTAGGTTTCCTGTACATGTTATAGCTGTAGTAATATTCCCTTGAACCTGGAGAGTTGGGACCCATGGAATGGGGGCCATGCATTATTGCTTGAAAGGGTCTGCATTTGCTCACCCAATCTCACCAATCCTCTCAGTCCCAAGTGTCCAGCCTTATGCCACATCCAGCTGTCATTGTAGATAGGGTCTTTCCAGGTTTCCTCAGACACCCTGAAGGAATTGTAAAGAATTTCCCTGTTTTTTGGTTTTGCTTTTGAAATTCCTTTTTATAGTGGGTTTGAGCTGATTCTCGCTGCCATGTTTATGACACTCTAGACACACTTGATTCCCTTATGGAGACATATCAATACATAGGTTTTAAGATTCTTACTAGTCAGATATATTCCTCTGTGGGAAATATGGGGTTTTGAGTCTTTTTCACTGAGGAAGGTGTCGGTCTTGTCAATTCCAAAGTTGGTTTTTGAAACGGTCCCTGTGCTTATATCAAACTCTGGTTTTATGCATCACCCCACCTCTCCTTCCCCTTTATGCAGGCATAAGCGTGTTTTCTAAATGTGAGACTCTGTTCTCTTTCCTAACTCAGTTCACGTGTAGCCATGTTTACAGGATCTTCATAAGTGATATCTTATGATAAGTTTCTTTTTCTGTGTGACTTATTTCACTTAGAATCATCGTACCTGAATCCACTCACTTTGCTGCTACTGGTCTTATGACATTGATTTCATGGCTGAGGGATATTCCATCGTACGTAAGTACCACAATGTTTTGAACCATTTTTATATTTCCTGGGATATTTAAGGTGTACCCAAGTTGAGGTTCTTGTAGTCAGTGCAGCCCTAAATTTGGAGGTGGCTCTTTCTTATTGATTTTCAGTTTTCCCAAGGTATATTCCCTAGACTGGAAGTGGCCTTGGCTCTGTAGCTCTGTTGTTTACTTGTTTTAGGGAACACAATGCACTCCTCCAGTGAGGCAGTTGGCAATTTACATCCCGCCCATCAGCATAACAAGGCTCCCTGTTCTCCAGGGCCTGTCTTGCCTTTCTGGTTTTTACACATTTTGTGGATGTCCCTTTTGACCGGTGGGAAGTGATACTTCTTTGTAGTGCAGTTTTGCATTGCACGCTTGCTTGCTTGGCCAAAAAGGGCGTATGCGTTTTCTCCTGAATATATTCAGGAGAAAACGCATACGCCCTTTTTGGCCAAGTGCACCATTGTCCAAGTTGTGCCCCTCTTCCTGTGCTTTACAGGCGATTCCAACGTACCTCTTGAAATCTGTTTCCTGCTATTTTGCCTCACTTTCAAATCCGCCTCGTTGACTTCCCTCAACAGATTTTTGGACGATAGTTGTCCTTTATCACTCTGCCAGTATGTGAATTGCTGTGCCCCTGAGCTCCATTTCTCAACTCGTTTTTTGGGAGCTGAACGCAAGTCCAAAATTTTGGATCATGTCCTATACTGGTTCCCGGTGGGTGGCTGAGACTTTGGTTAATTCTTCTTCCTGCCGGGAAATTAGAGTGACATGTGCCCGTCCAAATGCCTAACAGCTACTCTCTCATGGGTTCTCCCTCGTCCCTTCCATCCTCTGCCAAATTGGAAACCTGTGCAAACCAGGAGGTTAAAGGGCCTGTCTCTCCAAATTGGGAGATTGATAGTAAGGCAGTTGGAAAGTCAAACTGGAGCACCAGGAGAGGGACTATTCGTTGAGTTTTAGAAACCTTTCGTATTCACAGTGTGTCCATTCTCTAGGTTTCCTGTACATGTTATAGCTGTAGTAATATTCCCTTGAACCTGGAGAGTTGGGACCCATGGAATGGGGGCCATGCATTATTGCTTGAAAGGGTCTGCATTTGCTCACCCAATCTCACCAATCCTCTCAGTCCCAAGTGTCCAGCCTTATGCCACATCCAGCTGTCATTGTAGATAGGGTCTTTCCAGGTTTCCTCAGACACCCTGAAAGAATTGTAAAGAATTTCCCTGTTTTTTGGTTTTGCTTTTGAAATTCCTTTTTATAGTGGGTTTGAGCTGATTCTCGCTGCCATGTTTATGCCACTCTAGACACACTTGATTCCCTTATGGAGACATATCAATACATAGGTTTTAAGATTCTTACTAGTCAGATATATTCCTCTGTGGGAAATATGGGGTTTTGAGTCTCTTTCACTGAGGAAGGTGTCGGTCTTGTCAATTCCAAAGTTGGTTTTTGAAACGGTCCCTGTGCTTATATCAAACTCTGGTTTTATGCATCACCCCACCTCTCCTTCCCCTTTATGCAGGCATAAGCGTGTTTTCTAAATGTGAGACTCTGTTCTCTTTCCTAACTCAGTTCACGTGTAGCCATGTTTACAGGATCTTCATAAGTGATATCTTATGATAAGTTTCTTTTTCTGTGTGACTTATTTCACTTAGAATCATCGTACCTGAATCCACTCACTTTGCTGCTACTGGTCTTATGACATTGATTTCATGGCTGAGGGATATTCCATCGTACGTAAGTACCACAATGTTTTGAACCATTTTTATATTTCCTGGGATATTTAAGGTGTACCAAAGTTGAGGTTCTTGTAGCCAGTGCAGCACTAAATTTGGAGGTGGCTCTTTCTTATTGATTTTCAGTTTTCCCAAGGTATATTCCCTAGACTGGATGTGGCCTTGGCTCTGTAGCTCTGTTGTTTACTTGTTTTAGGGAACACAATGCACTCCTCCAGTGAGGCAGTTGGCAATTTACATCCCGCCCATCAGCATAACAAGGCTCCCTGTTCTCCAGGGCCTGTCTTGCCTTTCTGGTTTTTACACATTTTGTGGATGTCCCTTTTGACCGGTGGGAAGTGATACTTCTTTGTAGTGCAGATTTGCATTGCCCGCTTGCTTGCTTGGCCAAAAAGGGCGTATGCGTTTTCTCCTGAATATATTCAGGAGAAAACGCATACGCCCTTTTTGGCCAAGTGCACCATTGTCCAAGTTGTGCCCCTCTTCCTGTGCTTTACAGGCGATTCCAACGTACCTCTTGAAATCTGTTTCCTGCTATTTTGCCTCGCTTTCAAGTCCGCCTCGTTGACTTCCCTCAACAGATTTTTGGACGATAGTTGTCCTTTATCACTCTGCCAGTTTGTGAATTGCTGTGCCCCTGAGCTCCATTTCTCAACTCGTTTTTTGTGAGCTGAACGCAAGTCCAAAATTTTGGATCATGTCCTATACTGGTTCCCGGTGGGTGGCTGAGACTTTGGTTAATTCTTCTTCCTGCCGGGAAATTAGATTGACATGTGCCCGTCCAAATGCCTAACAGCTACTCTCTCATGGGTTCTCCCTCGTCCCTTCCATCCTCTGCCAAATTGGGAACCTGTGCAAACCAGGAGGTTAAAGGGCCTGTCTCTCCAAGTTGGGAGATTGATAGTAAGGCAGTTGGAAAGTCAAACTGGAGCACCAGGAGAGGGACTATTCGTTGAGTTTTAGAAACCTTTCGTATTCACAGTGTGTCCATTCTCTAGGTTTCCTGTACATGTTATAGCTGTAGTAATATTCCCTTGAACATGGAGAGTTGGGACCCATGGAATGGGGGCCATGCATTATTGCTTGAAAGGGTCTGCATTTGCTCACCCAATCTCACCAATCCTCTCAGTCCCAAGTGTCCAGCCTTATGCCACATCCAGCTGTCATTGTAGATAGGGTCTTTCCAGGTTTCCTCAGACACCCTGAAGGAATTGTAAAGAATTTCCCTGTTTTTTGGTTTTGCTTTTGAAATTCCTTTTTATAGTGGGTTTGAGCTGATTCTCGCTGCCATGTTTATGCCACTCTAGACACACTTGATTCCCTTATGGAGACATATCAATACATAGGTTTTAAGATTCTTACTAGTCAGATATATTCCTCTGTGGGAAATATGGGGTTTTGAGTCTCTTTCACTGAGGAAGGTGTCGGTCTTGTCAATTCCAAAGTTGGTTTTTGAAACGGCCCCTGTGCTTATATCAAACTCTGGTTTTATGCATCACCCCACCTCTCCTTCCCCTTTAAGAGTGTTTTCTAAATGTGAGACTCTGTTCTCTTTCCTAACTCAGTTCACGTGTAGCCATGTTTACAGGATCTTCATAAGTGATATCTTATGATAAGTTTCTTTTTCTGTGTGACTTATTTGACTTAGAATCATCGTACCTGAATCCACTTAGTTTGCTGCTACTGGTCTTATGACATTGATTTCATGGCTGAGGGATATTCCATCGTACGTAAGTACCACAATGTTTTGAACCATTTTTATATTTCCTGGGATATTTAAGGTGTACCCAAGTTGAGGTTCTTGTAGTCAGTGCAGCCCTAAATTTGGAGGTGGCTCTTTCTTATTGATTTTCAGTTTTCCCAAGGTATATTCCCTAGACTGGAAGTGGCCTTGGCTCTGTAGCTCTGTTGTTTACTTGTTTTAGGGAACACAATGCACTCCTCCAGTGAGGTAGTTGGCAATTTACATCCCGCCCATCAGCATAACAAGGCTCCCTGTTCTCCAGGGCCTGTCTTTCCTTTCTGGTTTTTACACATTTTGTGGATGTCCCTTTTGACCGGTGGGAAGTGATACTTCTTTGTAGTGCAGTTTTGCATTGCACGCTTGCTTGCTTGGCCAAAAAGGGCGTATGCGTTTTCTCCTGAATATATTCAGGAGAAAACGCATACGCCCTTTTTGGCCAAGTGCACCATTGTCCAAGTTGTGCCCCTCTTCCTGTGCTTTACAGGCGATTCCAACGTACCTCTTGAAATCTGTTTCCTGCTATTTTGCCTCACTTTCAAATCCGCCTCGTTGACTTCCCTCAACAGATTTTTGGACGATAGTTGTCCTTTATCACTCTGCCAGTATGTGAATTGCTGTGCCCCTGAGCTCCATTTCTCAACTCGTTTTTTGGGAGCTGAACGCAAGTCCAAAATTTTGGATCATGTCCTATACTGGTTCCCGGTGGGTGGCTGAGACTTTGGTTAATTCTTCTTCCTGCCGGGAAATTAGAGTGACATGTGCCCGTCCAAATGCCTAACAGCTACTCTCTCATGGGTTCTCCCTCGTCCCTTCCATCCTCTGCCAAATTGGAAACCTGTGCAAACCAGGAGGTTAAAGGGCCTGTCTCTCCAAGTTGGGAGATTGATAGTAAGGCAGTTGGAAAGTCAAACTGGAGCACCAGGAGAGGGACTATTCGTTGAGTTTTAGAAACCTTTCGTATTCACAGTGTGTCCATTCTCTAGGTTTCCTGTACATGTTATAGCTGTAGTAATATTCCCTTGAACCTGGAGAGTTGGGACCCATGGAATGGGGGCCATGCATTATTGCTTGAAAGGGTCTGCATTTGCTCACCCAATCTCACCAATCCTCTCAGTCCCAAGTGTCCAGCCTTATGCCACATCCAGCTGTCATTGTAGATAGGGTCTTTCCAGGTTTCCTCAGACACCCTGAAGGAATTGTAAAGAATTTCCCTGTTTTTTGGTTTTGCTTTTGAAATTCCTTTTTATAGTGGGTTTGAGCTGATTCTCGCTGCCATGTTTATGCCACTCTAGACACACTTGATTCCCTTATGGAGACATATCAATACATAGGTTTTAAGATTCTTACTAGTCAGATATATTCCTCTGTGGGAAATATGGGGTTTTGAGTCTCTTTCACTGAGGAAGGTGTCGGTCTTGTCAATTCCAAAGTTGGTTTTTGAAACGGTCCCTGTGCTTATATCAAACTCTGGTTTTATGCATCACCCCACCTCTCCTTCCCCTTTATGCAGGCATAAGCGTGTTTTCTAAATGTGAGACTCTGTTCTCTTTCCTAACTCAGTTCACGTGTAGCCATGTTTACAGGATCTTCATAAGTGATATCTTATGATAAGTTTCTTTTTCTGTGTGACTTATTTCACTTAGAATCATCGTACCTGAATCCACTCACTTTGCTGCTACTGGTCTTATGACATTGATTTCATGGCTGAGGGATATTCCATCGTACGTAAGTACCACAATGTTTTGAACCATTTTTATATTTCCTGGGATATTTAAGGTGTACCCAAGTTGAGGTTCTTGTAGCCAGTGCAGCCCTAAATTTGGAGGTGGCTCTTTCTTATTGATTTTCAGTTTTCCCAAGGTATATTCCCTAGACTGGATGTGGCCTTGGCTCTATAGCTCTGTTGTTTACTTGTTTTAGGGAACACAATGCACTCCTCCAGTGAGGCAGTTGGCAATTTACATCCCGCCCATCAGCATAACAAGGCTCCCTGTTCTCCAGGGCCTGTCTTGCCTTTCTCGTTTTTACACATTTTGTGGATGTCCCTTTTGACAGGTGGGAAGTGATACTTCTTTGTAGTGCAGATTTGCATTGCCCGCTTGCTTGCTTGGCCAAAAAGGGCGTATGCGTTTTCTCCTGAATATATTCAGGAGAAAACGCATACGCCCTTTTTGGCCAAGTGCACCATTGTCCAAGTTGTGCCCCTCTTCCTGTGCTTTACAGGCGATTCCAACGTACCTCTTGAAATCTGTTTCCTGCTATTTTGCCTCGCTTTCAAGTCCGCCTCGTTGACTTCCCTCAACAGATTTTTGGACGATAGTTGTCCTTTATCACTCTGCCAGTTTGTGAATTGCTGTGCCCCTGAGCTCCATTTCTCAACTCGTTTTTTGTGAGCTGAACGCAAGTCCAAAATTTTGGATCATGTCCTATACTGGTTCCCGGTGGGTGGCTGAGACTTTGGTTAATTCTTCTTCCTGCTGGGAAATTAGAGTGACATGTGCCCGTCCAAATGCCTAACAGCTACTCTCTCATGGGTTCTCCCTCTTCCCTTCCATCCTCTGCCAAATTGGGAACCTGTGCAAACCAGGAGGTTAAAGGGCCTGTCTGTCCAAGTTGGCAGATTGATAGTAAGGCAGTTGGAAAGTCAAACTGGAGCACCAGGAGAGGGACTATTCGTTGAGTTTTAGAAACCTTTCGTATTCACAGTGTGTCCATTCTCTAGGTTTCCTGTACATGTTATAGCTGTAGTAATATTCCCTTGAACCTGGAGAGTTGGGACCCATGGAATGGGGGCCATGCATTATTGCTTGAAAGGGTCTGCATTTGCTCACCCAATCTCACCAATCCTCTCAGTCCCAAGTGTCCAGCCTTATGCCACATCCAGCTGTCATTGTAGATAGGGTCTTTCCAGGTTTCCTCAGACACCCTGAAGGAATTGTAAAGAATTTCCCTGTTTTTTGGTTTTGCTTTTGAAATTCCTTTTTATAGTGGGTTTGAGCTGATTCTCGCTGCCATGTTTATGCCACTCTAGACACACTTGATTCCCTTATGGAGTCATATCAATACATAAGTTTTAAGATTCTTACTAGTCAGATACATTCCTCTGTGGGAAATATGGGGTTTTGAGCCTCTTTCACTGAGGAAGGTGTAGGTCTTGTCTATTCCAAAGTTGGTTTTTGGAACGGTCCATGTGCTTATATCAAACTCTGGTTTTATGCATCACCCCACCTCTCCATCCCCTTTATGCAGGCATAAGAGTGTTTTCTAAATGTGAGACTCTGTTCTATTTCCTAACTCAGTTCACGTGTAGCCATGTTCACAGGATCTTCATAAGTGATATCTTATGATAAGTTCCTTTTTCTGTGTGACTTATTTCACTTAGAATCATCGTACCTGAATCCACTCACTTTGCTGCTACTGGTTTTATGACATTGATTTCATCGCTGAGGGATATTCCATCGTACGTAAGTACCACAATGTTTTGAACCATTTTTATATTTCCTGGGATATTTAAGGTGTACCCAAGTTGAGGTTCTTGTAGCCAGTGCAGCCCTAAATTTGGAGGTGGCTCTTTCTTATTGATTTTCAGTTTTCCCAAGGTATATTCCCTAGACTGGATGTGGCCTTGGCTCTATAGCTCTGTTGTTTACTTGTTTTAGGGAACACAATGCACTCCTCCAGTGAGGCAGTTGGCCATTTACATCCCGCCCATCAGCATAACAAGGCTCCCAGTTCTCCAGGGCCTGTCTTGCCTTTCTGGTTTTTACACATTTTGTGGATGTCCCTTTTGACCGGTGGGAAGTGATACTTCTTTGTAGTGCAGATTTGCATTGCCCGCTTGCTTGCTTGGCCAAAAAGGGCGTATGCGTTTTCTCCTGAATATATTCAGGAGAAAACGCATACGCCCTTTTTGGCCAAGTGCACCATTGTCCAAGTTGTGCCCCTCTTCCTGTGCTTTACAGGCGATTCCAACGTACCTCTTGAAATCTGTTTCCTGCTATTTTGCCTCACTTTCAAGTCCGCCTCGTTGACTTCCCTCAACAGATTTTTGGACGATAGTTGTCCTTTATCACTCTGCCAGTATGTGAATTGCTGTGACCCTGAGCTCCATTTCTCAACTCGTTTTTTGGGAGCTGAACGCAAGTCCAAAATTTTGGATCCTGTCCTATACTGGTTCCCGGTGGGTGGCTGAGACTTTGGTTAATTCTTCTTCCTGCCGGGAAATTAGAGTGACATGTGCCCGTCCAAATGCCTAACAGCTACTCTCTCATGGGTTCTCCCTCGTCCCTTCCATCCTCTGCCAAATTGGGAACCTGTGCAAACCAGGAGGTTAAAGGGCCTGTCTGTCCAAGTTGGGAGATTGATAGTAAGGCAGTTGGAAAGTCAAACTGGAGCACCAGGAGAGGGACTATTCGTTGAGTTTTAGAAACCTTTCATATTCACAGTGTGTCCATTCTCTAGGTTTCCTGTACATGTTATAGCTGTAGTAATATTCCCTTGAACCTGGAGAGTTGGGACCCATGGAATGGGGGCCATGCATTATTGCTTGAAAGGGTCTGCATTTGCTCACCCAATCTCACCAATCCTCTCAGTCCCAAGTGTCCAGCCTTATGCCACATCCAGCTGTCATTGTAGATAGGGTCTTTCCAGGTTTCCTCAGACACCCTGAAGGAATTGTAAAGAATTTCCCTGTTTTTTGGTTTTGCTTTTGAAATTCCTTTTTATACTGGGTTTGAGCTGATTCTCGCTGCCATGTTTATGCCACTCTAGACACACTTGATTCCCTTATGGAGACATATCAATACATAGGTTTTAAGATTCTTACTAGTCAGATATATTCCTCTGTGGGAAATATGGGGTTTTGAGTCTATTTCACTGAGGAAGGTGTCGGTCTTGTCAATTCCAAAGTTGGTTTTTGAAACGGCCCCTGTGCTTATATCAAACTCTGGTTTTATGCATCACCCCACCTCTCCTTCCCCTTTATGCAGGCATAAGCGTGTTTTCTAAATGTGAGACTCTGTTCTCTTTCCTAACTCAGTTCACGTGTAGCCATGTTTACAGGATCTTCATAAGTGATATCTTATGATAAGTTTCTTTTTCTGTGTGACTTATTTGACTTAGAATCATCGTACCTGAATCCACTTAGTTTGCTGCTACTGGTCTTATGACATTGATTTCATGGCTGAGGGATATTCCATCGTACGTAAGTACCACAATGTTTTGAACCATTTTTATATTTCCTGGGATATTTAAGGTGTACCCAAGTTGAGGTTCTTGTAGTCAGTGCAGCCCTAAATTTGGAGGTGGCTCTTTCTTATTGATTTTCAGTTTTCCCAAGGTATATTCCCTAGACTGGAAGTGGCCTTGGCTCTGTAGCTCTGTTGTTTACTTGTTTTAGGGAACACAATGCACTCCTCCAGTGAGGCAGTTGGCAATTTACATCCCGCCCATCAGCATAACAAGGCTCCCTGTTCTCCAGGGCCTGTCTTGCCTTTCTGGTTTTTACACATTTTGTGGATGTCCCTTTTGACCGGTGGGAAGTGATACTTCTTTGTAGTGCAGATTTGCATTGCCCGCTTGCTTGCTTGGCCAAAAAGGGCGTATGCGTTTTCTCCTGAATATATTCAGGAGAAAACGCATACGCCCTTTTTGGCCAAGTGCACCATTGTCCAAGTTGTGCCCCTCTTCCTGTGCTTTACAGGCGATTCCAACGTACCTCTTGAAATCTGTTTCCTGCTATTTTGCCTCACTTTCAAGTCCGCCTCGTTGACTTCCCTCAACAGATTTTTGGACGATAGTTGTCCTTTATCACTCTGCCAGTATGTGAATTGCTGTGCCCCTGAGCTCCATTTCTCAACTCGTTTTTTGGGAGCTGAACGCAAGTCCAAAATTTTGGATCATGTCCTATACTGGTTCCCGGTGGGTGGCTGAGACTTTGGTTAATTCTTCTTCCTGCCGGGAAATTAGAGTGACATGTGCCCGTCCAAATGCCTAACAGCTACTCTCTCATGGGTTCTCCCTCGTCCCTTCCATCCTCTGCCAAATTGGAAACCTGTGCAAACCAGGAGGTTAAAGGGCCTGTCTCTCCAAGTTGGGAGATTGATAGTAAGGCAGTTGGAAAGTCAAACTGGAGCACCAGGAGAGGGACTATTCGTTGAGTTTTAGAAACCTTTCGTATTCACAGTGTGTCCATTCTCTAGGTTTCCTGTACATGTTATAGCTGTAGTAATATTCCCTTGAACCTGGAGAGTTGGGACCCATGGAATGGGGGCCATGCATTATTGCTTGAAAGGGTCTGCATTTGCTCACCCAATCTCACCAATCCTCTCAGTCCCAAGTGTCCAGCCTTATGCCACATCCAGCTGTCATTGTAGATAGGGTCTTTCCAGGTTTCCTCAGACACCCTGAAGGAATTGTAAAGAATTTCCCTGTTTTTTGGTTTTGCTTTTGAAATTCCTTTTTATAGTGGGTTTGAGCTGATTCTCGCTGCCATGTTTATGCCACTCTAGACACACTTGATTCCCTTATGGAGACATATCAATACATAGGTTTTAAGATTCTTACTAGTCAGATATATTCCTCTGTGGGAAATATGGGGTTTTGAGTCTCTTTCACTGAGGAAGGTGTCGGTCTTGTCAATTCCAAAGTTGGTTTTTGAAACGGTCCCTGTGCTTATATCAAACTCTGGTTTTATGCATCACCCCACCTCTCCTTCCCCTTTATGCAGGCATAAGCGTGTTTTCTAAATGTGAGACTCTGTTCTCTTTCCTAACTCAGTTCACGTGTAGCCATGTTTACAGGATCTTCATAAGTGATATCTTATGATAAGTTTCTTTTTCTGTGTGACTTATTTCACTTAGAATCATCGTACCTGAATCCACTCACTTTGCTGCTACTGGTCTTATGACATTGATTTCATGGCTGAGGGATATTCCATCGTACGTAAGTACCACAATGTTTTGAACCATTTTTATATTTCCTGGGATATTTAAGGTGTACCCAAGTTGAGGTTCTTGTAGCCAGTGCAGCCCTAAATTTGGAGGTGGCTCTTTCTTATTGATTTTCAGTTTTCCCAAGGTATATTCCCTAGACTGGAAGTGGCCTTGGCTCTGTAGCTCTGTTGTTTACTTGTTTTAGGGAACACAATGCACTCCTCCAGTGAGGCAGTTGGCAATTTACATCCCGCCCATCAGCATAACAAGGCTCCCAGTTCTCCAGGGCCTGTCTTGCCTTTCTGGTTTTTACACATTTTGTGGATGTCCCTTTTGACCGGTGGGAAGTGATACTTCTTTGTAGTGCAGATTTGCATTGCCCGCTTGCTTGCTTGGCCAAAAAGGGCGTATGCGTTTTCTCCTGAATATATTCAGGAGAAAACGCATACGCCCTTTTTGGCCAAGTGCACCATTGTCCAAGTTGTGCCCCTCTTCCTGTGCTTTACAGGCGATTCCAACGTACCTCTTGAAATCTGTTTCCTGCTATTTTGCCTCACTTTCAAGTCCGCCTCGTTGACTTCCCTCAACAGATTTTTGGACGATAGTTGTCCTTTATCACTCTGCCAGTATGTGAATTGCTGTGCCCCTGAGCTCCATTTCTCAACTCGTTTTTTGGGAGCTGAACGCAAGTCCAAAATTTTGGATCATGTCCTATACTGGTTCCCGGTGGGTGGCTGAGACTTTGGTTAATTCTTCTTCCTGCCGGGAAATTAGAGTGACATGTGCCCGTCCAAATGCCTAACAGCTACTCTCTCATGGGTTCTCCCTCGTCCCTTCCATCCTCTGCCAAATTGGAAACCTGTGCAAACCAGGAGGTTAAAGGGCCTGTCTCTCCAAGTTGGGAGATTGATAGTAAGGCAGTTGGAAAGTCAAACTGGAGCACCAGGAGAGGGACTATTCGTTGAGTTTTAGAAACCTTTCGTATTCACAGTGTGTCCATTCTCTAGGTTTCCTGTACATGTTATAGCTGTAGTAATATTCCCTTGAACCTGGAGAGTTGGGACCCATGGAATGGGGGCCATGCATTATTGCTTGAAAGGGTCTGCATTTGCTCACCCAATCTCACCAATCCTCTCAGTCCCAAGTGTCCAGCCTTATGCCACATCCAGCTGTCATTGTAGATAGGGTCTTTCCAGGTTTCCTCAGACACCCTGAAGGAATTGTAAAGAATTTCCCTGTTTTTTGGTTTTGCTTTTGAAATTCCTTTTTATAGTGGGTTTGAGCTGATTCTCGCTGCCATGTTTATGCCACTCTAGACACACTTGATTCCCTTATGGAGACATATCAATACATAGGTTTTAAGATTCTTACTAGTCAGATATATTCCTCTGTGGGAAATATGGGGTTTTGAGTCTCTTTCACTGAGGAAGGTGTCGGTCTTGTCAATTCCAAAGTTGGTTTTTGAAACGGTCCCTGTGCTTATATCAAACTCTGGTTTTATGCATCACCCCACCTCTCCTTCCCCTTTATGCAGGCATAAGCGTGTTTTCTAAATGTGAGACTCTGTTCTCTTTCCTAACTCAGTTCACGTGTAGCCATGTTTACAGGATCTTCATAAGTGATATCTTATGATAAGTTTCTTTTTCTGTGTGACTTATTTCACTTAGAATCATCGTACCTGAATCCACTCACTTTGCTGCTACTGGTCTTATGACATTGATTTCATGGCTGAGGGATATTCCATCGTACGTAAGTACCACAATGTTTTGAACCATTTTTATATTTCCTGGGATATTTAAGGTGTACCCAAGTTGAGGTTCTTGTAGCCAGTGCAGCCCTAAATTTGGAGGTGGCTCTTTCTTATTGATTTTCAGTTTTCCCAAGGTATATTCCCTAGACTGGAAGTGGCCTTGGCTCTGTAGCTCTGTTGTTTACTTGTTTTAGGGAACACAATGCACTCCTCCAGTGAGGCAGTTGGCAATTTACATCCCGCCCATCAGC
Source organism: Mesoplodon densirostris (assembly GCF_025265405.1). NCBI lineage: Eukaryota > Metazoa > Chordata > Mammalia > Artiodactyla > Ziphiidae > Mesoplodon > Mesoplodon densirostris. The sequence goes on along the minus strand of NW_026778191.1, from coordinate 72,293 downwards.
ATAACAAGGCTCCCAGTTCTCCAGGGCCTGTCTTGCCTTTCTGGTTTTTACACATTTTGTGGATGTCCCTTTTGACCGGTGGGAAGTGATATTTCTTTGTAGTGCAGATTTGCATTGCCCGCTTGCTTGCTTGGCCAAAAAGGGCGTATGCGTTTTCTCCTGAATATATTCAGGAGAAAACGCATACGCCCTTTTTGGCCAAGTGCACCATTGTCCAAGTTGTGCCCCTCTTCCTGTGCTTTACAGGCGATTCCAACGTACCTCTTGAAATCTATTTCCTGCTATTTTGCCTCACTTTCAAGTCCGCCTCGTTGACTTCCCTCAACAGATTTTTGGACGATAGTTGTCCTTTATCACTCTGCCAGTTTGTGAATTGCTGTGCCCCTGAGCTCCATTTCTCAACTCGTTTTTTGTGAGCTGAACGCAAGTCCAAAATTTTGGATCATGTCCTATACTGGTTCCCGGTGGGTGGCTGAGACTTTGGTTAATTCTTCTTCCTGCCGGGAAATTAGAGTGACATGTGCCCGTCCAAATGCCTAACAGCTACTCTCTCATGGGTTCTCCCTCGTCCCTTCCATCCTCTGCCAAATTGGGAACCTGTGCAAACCAGGAGGTTAAAGGGCCTGTCTCTCCAAGTTGGGAGATTGATAGTAAGGCAGTTGGAAAGTCAAACTGGAGCACCAGGAGAGGGACTATTCGTTGAGTTTTAGAAACCTTTCTTATTCACAGTGTGTCCATTCTCTAGGTTTCCTGTACATGTTATAGCTGTAGTGATATTCCCTTGAACATGGAGAGTTGGGACCCATGGAATGGGGCCCATGCATTATTGCTTGAAAGGGTCTGCATTTGCTCACCCAATCTCACCAATCCTCTCAGTCCCAAGTGTCCAGCCTTATGCCACATCCAGCTGTCATTGTAGATAGGGTCTTTCCAGGTTTCCTCAGACACCCTGAAGGAATTGTAAAGAATTTCCCTGTTTTTTGGTTTTGCTTTTGAAATTCCTTTTTATAGTGGGTTTGAGCTGATTCTCACTGCCATGTTTATGCCACTCTAGACACACTTGATTCCCTTATGGAGTCATATCAATACATAGGTTTTAAGATTCTTACTAGTCAGATATATTCCTCTGCGGGAAATATGGGGTTTTGAGCCTCTTTCACTGAGGAAGGTGTAGGTCTTGTCTATTCCAAAGTTGGTTTTTGGAACGGTCCATGTGCTTATATCAAACTCTGGTTTTATGCATCACCCCACCTCTCCATCCCCTTTATGCAGGCATAAGAGTGTTTTCTAAATGTGAGACTCTGTTCTATTTCCTAACTCAGTTCACATGTAGCCATGTTCACAGGATCTTCATAAGTGATATCTTATGATAAGTTCCTTTTTCTGTGTGACTTATTTCACTTAGAATCATCGTACCTGAATCCACTCACTTTGCTGCTACTGGTTTTATGACATTGATTTCATGGCTGAGGGATATTCCATCGTACGTAAGTACCACAATGTTTTGAACCATTTTTATATTTCCTGGGATATTTAAGGTGTACGCAAGTTGAGGTTCTTGTAGCCAGTGCAGCCCTAAATTTGGAGGTGGCTCTTTCTTATTGATTTTCAGTTTTCCCAAGGTATATTCCCTAGACTGGATGTGGCCTTGGCTCTATAGCTCTGTTGTTTACTTGTTTTAGGGAACACAATGCACTCCTCCAGTGAGGCAGTTGGCAATTTACATCCCGCCCATCAGCATAACAAGGCTCCCAGTTCTCCAGGGCCTGTCTTGCCTTTCTGGTTTTTACACATTTTGTGGATGTCCCTTTTGACCGGTGGGAAGTGATACTTCTTTGTAGTGCAGATTTGCATTGCCCGCTTGCTTGCTTGGCCAAAAAGGGCGTATGCGTTTTCTCCTGAATATATTCAGGAGAAAACGCATACGCCCTTTTTGGCCAAGTGCACCATTGTCCAAGTTGTGCCCCTCTTCCTGTGCTTTACAGGCGATTCCAACGTACCTCTTGAAATCTGTTTCCTGCTATTTTGCCTCACTTTCAAGTCCGCCTCGTTGACTTCCCTCAACAGATTTTTGGACGATAGTTGTCCTTTATCACTCTGCCAGTATGTGAATTGCTGTGCCCCTGAGCTCCATTTCTCAACTCGTTTTTTGGGAGCTGAACGCAAGTCCAAAATTTTGGATCCTGTCCTATACTGGTTCCCGGTGGGTGGCTGAGACTTTGGTTAATTCTTCTTCCTGCCGGGAAATTAGAGTGACATGTGCCCGTCCAAATGCCTAACAGCTACTCTCTCATGGGTTCTCCCTCGTCCCTTCCATCCTCTGCCAAATTGGGAACCTGTGCAAACCAGGAGGTTAAAGGGCCTGTCTCTCCAAGTTGGGAGATTGATAGTAAGGCAGTTGGAAAGTCAAACTGGAGCACCAGGAGAGGGACTATTCGTTGAGTTTTAGAAACCTTTCATATTCACAGTGTGTCCATTCTCTAGGTTTCCTGTACATGTTATAGCTGTAGTAATATTCCCTTGAACCTGGAGAGTTGGGACCCATGGAATGGGGGCCATGCATTATTGCTTGAAAGGGTCTGCATTTGCTCACCCAATCTCACCAATCCTCTCAGTCCCAAGTGTCCAGCCTTATGCCACATCCAGCTGTCATTGTAGATAGGGTCTTTCCAGGTTTCCTCAGACACCCTGAAGGAATTGTAAAGAATTTCCCTGTTTTTTGGTTTTGCTTTTGAAATTCCTTTTTATAGTGGGTTTGAGCTGATTCTCGCTGCCATGTTTATGCCACTCTAGACACACTTGATTCCCTTATGGAGACATATCAATACATAGGTTTTAAGATTCTTACTAGTCAGATATATTCCTCTGTGGGAAATATGGGGTTTTGAGTCTCTTTCACTGAGGAAGGTGTCGGTCTTGTCAATTCCAAAGTTGGTTTTTGAAACGGTCCCTGTGCTTATATCAAACTCTGGTTTTATGCATCACCCCACCTCTCCTTCCCCTTTATGCAGGCATAAGCGTGTTTTCTAAATGTGAGACTCTGTTCTCTTTCCTAACTCAGTTCACGTGTAGACATGTTTACAGGATCTTCATAAGTGATATCTTATGATAAGTTTCTTTTTCTGTGTGACTTATTTCACTTAGAATCATCATACCTGAATCCACTCACTTTGCTGCTACTGGTGTTATGACATTAATTTCATCGCTGAGGGATATTCCATCGTACTTAAGTACCACAATGTTTTGAACCATTTTTATATTTCCTGGGATATTTAAGGTGTACCCAAGTTGAGGTTCTTGTAGCCAGTGCAGCCCTAAATTTGGAGGTGGCTCTTTCTTATTGATTTTCAGTTTTCCCCAGGTATATTCCCTAGACTGGAAGTGGCCTTGGCTCTGTAGCTCTGTTGTTTACTTGTTTTAGGGAACACAATGCACTCCTCCAGTGAGGCAGTTGGCAATTTACATCCCGCCCATCAGCATAACAAGGCTCCCTGTTCTCCAGGGCCTGTCTTGCCTTTCTGGTTTTTACACATTTTGTGGATGTCCCTTTTGACCGGTGGGAAGTGATACTTCTTTGTAGTGCAGATTTGCATTGCCCACTTGCTTGCTTGGCCAAAAAGGGCGTATGCGTTTTCTCCTGAATATATTCAGGAGAAAACGCATACGCCCTTTTTGGCCAAGTGCACCATTGTCCAAGTTGTGCCCCTCTTCCTGTGCTTTACAGGCGATTCCAACGTACCTCTTGAAATCTGTTTCCTGCTATTTTGCCTCACTTTCAAGTCCGCCTCGTTGACTTCCCTCAACAGATTTTTGGACGATAGTTGTCCTTTATCACTCTGCCAGTTTGTGAATTGCTGTGCCCCTGAGCTCCATTTCTCAACTCGTTTTTTGTGAGCTGAACGCAAGTCCAAAATTTTGGATCATGTCCTATACTGGTTCCCTGTGGGTGGCTGAGACTTTGGTTAATTCTTCTTCCTGCCGGGAAATTAGAGTGACATGTGCCCGTCCAAATGCCTAACAGCTACTCTCTCATGGGTTCTCCCTCGTCCCTTCCATCCTCTGCCAAATTGGGAACCTGTGCAAACCAGGAGGTTAAAGGGCCTGTCTCTCCAAGTTGGGAGATTGATAGTAAGGCAGTTGGAAAGTCAAACTGGAGCACCAGGAGAGGGACTATTCGTTGAGTTTTAGAAACCTTTCGTATTCACAGTGTGTCCATTCTCTAGGTCTCCTGTACATGTTATAGCTGTAGTAATATTCCCTTGAACATGGAGAGTTGGGACCCATGGAATGGGGGCCATGCATTATTGCTTGAAAGGGTCTGCATTTGCTCACCCAATCTCACCAATCCTCTCAGTCCCAAGTGTCCAGCCTTATGCCACATCCAGCTGTCATTGTAGATAGGGTCTTTCCAGGTTTCCTCAGACACCCTGAAGGAATTGTAAAGAATTTCCCTGTTTTTTGGTTTTGCTTTTGAAATTCCTTTTTATAGTGGGTTTGAGCTGATTCTCGCTGCCATGTTTATGCCACTCTAGACACACTTGATTCCCTTATGGAGACATATCAATACATAGGTTTTAAGATTCTTACTAGTCAGATATATTCCTCTGTGGGAAATATGGGGTTTTGAGTCTCTTTCACGGAGGAAGGTGTCGGTTTTGTCAATTCCAAAGTTGGTTTTTGAAACGGTCCCTGTGCTTATATCAAACTCTGGTTTTATGCATCACCCCACCTCTCCTTCCCCTTTATGCAGGCATAAGAGTGTTTTCTAAATGTGAGACTCTGTTCTCTTTCCTAACTCAGTTCACGTGTAGCCATGTTTACAGGATCTTCATAAGTGATATCTTATGATAAGTTTCTTTTTCTGTGTGACTTATTTCACTTAGAATCATCGTACCTGAATCCACTCACTTTGCTGCTACTGGTCTTATGACATTGATTTCATGGCTGAGGGATATTCCATCGTACGTAAGTACCACAATATTTTGAACCATTTTTATATTTCCTGGGATATTTAAGGTGTACCCAAGTTGAGGTTCTTGTAGCCAGTGCAGCCCTAAATTTGGAGGTGGCTCTTTCTTATTGATTTTCAGTTTTCCCCAGGTATATTCCCTAGACTGGAAGTGGCCTTGGCTCTGTAGCTCTGTTTTTTACTTGTTTTAGGGAACACAATGCACTCCTCCAGTGAGGCAGTTGGCAATTTATATCCCGCCCATCAGCATAACAAGGCTCCCTGTTCTCCAGGGCCTGTCTTGCCTTTCTGGTTTTTACACATTTTGTGGATGTCCCTTTTGACCGGTGGGAAGTGATACTTCTTTGTAGTGCAGATTCGCATTGCCCGCTTGCTTGCTTGGCCAAAAAGGGCGTATGCGTTTTCTCCTGAATATATTCAGTAGAAAACGCATACGCCCTTTTTGGCCAAGTGCACCATTGTCCAAGTTGTGCCCCTCTTCCTGTGCTTTACAGGCGATTCCAACCTACCTCTTGAAATCTGTTTCCTGCTATTTTGCCTCGCTTTCAAGTCCGCCTCGTTGACTTCCCTCAACAGATTTTTGGACGATAGTTGTCCTTTATCACTCTGCCAGTTTGTGAATTGCTGTGCCCCTGAGCTCCATTTCTCAACTCGTTTTTTGTGAGCTGAACGCAAGTCCAAAATTTTGGATCATGTCCTATACTGGTTCCCGGTGGGTGGCTGAGACTTTGGTTAATTCTTCTTCCTGCCGGGAAATTAGAGTGACATGTGCCCGTCCAAATGCCTAACAGCTACTCTCTCATGGGTTCTCCCTCGTCCCTTCCATCCTCTGCCAAATTGGGAACCTGTGCAAACCAGGAGGTTAAAGGGCCTGTCTCTCCAAGTTGGGAGATTGATAGTAAGGCAGTTGGAAAGTCAAACTGGAGCACCAGGAGAGGGACTATTCGTTGAGTTTTAGAAACCTTTCGTATTTACAGTGTGTCCATTCTCTAGGTTTCCTGTACATGTTATAGCTGTAGTAATATTCCCTTGAACATGGAGAGTTGGGACCCATGGAATGGGGGCCATGCATTATTGCTTGAAAGGGTCTGCATTTGCTCACCCAATCTCACCAATCCTCTCAGTCCCAAGTGTCCAGCCTTATGCCACATCCAGCTGTCATTGTAGATAGGGTCTTTCCAGGTTTCCTCAGACACCCTGAAGGAATTGTAAAGAATTTCCCTGTTTTTTGGTTTTGCTTTTGAAATTCCTTTTTATAGTGGGTTTGAGCTGATTCTCGCTTCCATGTTTATGCCACTCTAAACACACTTGATTCCCTTATGGAGACATATCAATACATAGGTTTTAAGATTCTTACTAGTCAGATATATTCCTCTGTGGGAAATATGGGGTTTTGAGTCTCTTTCACTGAGGAAGGTGTCGGTCTTGACAATTCCAAAGTTGGTTTTTGAAACGGTCCCTGTGCTTATATCAAACTCTGGTTTTATGCATCACCCCACCTCTCCTTCCCCTTTATGCAGGCATAAGAGTGTTTTCTAAATGTGAGACTCTGTTCTCTTTCCTAACTCAGTTCACGTGTAGCCATGTTTACAGGATCTTCATAAGTGATATCTTATGATAAGTTTCTTTTTCTGTGTGACTTATTTCACTTAGAATCATCGTACCTGAATCCACTCACTTTGCTGCTACTGGTCTTATGACATTGATTTCATGGCTGAGGGATATTCCATCGTACGTAAGTACCACAATGTTTTGAACCATTTTTATATTTCCTGGGATATTTAAGGTGTACCCAAGTTGAGGTTCTTGTAGCCAGTGCAGCCCTAAATTTGGAGTTGGCTCTTTCTTATTGATTTTCAGTTTTCCCCAGGTATATTCCCTAGACTGGATGTGGCCTTGGCTCTGTAGCTCTGTTGTTTACTTGTTTTAGGGAACACAATGCACTCCTCCAGTGAGGCAGTTGGCAATTTATATCCCGCCCATCAGCATAACAAGGCTCCCTGTTCTCCAGGGCCTGTCTTGCCTTTCTGGTTTTTACACATTTTGTGGATGTCCCTTTTGACCGGTGGGAAGTGATACTTCTTTGTAGTGCAGATTTGCATTGCCCGCTTGCTTGCTTGGCCAAAAAGGGCGTATGCGTTTTCTCCTGAATATATTCAGGAGAAACCGCATACGCCCTTTTTGGCCAAGTGCACCATTGTCCAAGTTGTGCCCCTCTTCCTGTGCTTTACAGGCGATTCCAAGGTACCTCTTGAAATCTGTTTCCTGCTATTTTGCCTCGCTTTCAAGTCCGCCTCGTTGACTTCCCTCAACAGATTTTTGGACGATAGTTGTCCTTTATCACTCTGCCAGTTTGTGAATTGCTGTGCCCCTGAGCTCCATTTCTCAACTCGTTTTTTGTGAGCTGAACGCAAGTCCAAAATTTTGGATCATGTCCTATACTGGTTCCCGGTGGGTGGCTGAGACTTTGGTTAATTCTTCTTCCTGCCGGGAAATTAGAGTGACATGTGCCCGTCCAAATGCCTAACAGCTACTCTCTCATGGGTTCTCCCTCGTCCCTTCCATCCTCTGCCAAATTGGGAACCTGTGCAAACCAGGAGGTTAAAGGGCCTGTCTCTCCAAGTTGGGAGATTGATAGTAAGGCAGTTGGAAAGTCAAACTGGAGCACCAGGAGAGGGACTATTCGTTGAGTTTTAGAAACCTTTCGTATTCACAGTGTGTCCATTCTCTAGGTTTCCTGTACATGTTATAGCTGTAGTAATATTCCCTTGAACATGGAGAGTTGGGACCCATGGAATGGGGGCCATGCATTATTGCTTGAAAGGGTCTGCATTTGCTCACCCAATCTCACCAATCCTCTCAGTCCCAAGTGTCCAGCCTTATGCCACATCCAGCTGTCATTGTAGATAGGGTCTTTCCAGGTTTCCTCAGACACCCTGAAGGAATTGTAAAGAATTTCCCTGTTTTTTGGTTTTGCTTTTGAAATTCCTTTTTATAGTGGGTTTGAGCTGATTCTCGCTGCCATGTTTATGCCACTCTAGACACACTTGATTCCCTTATGGAGACATATCAATACATAGGTTTTAAGATTCTTACTAGTCAGATATATTCCTCTGTGGGAAATATGGGGTTTTGAGTCTCTTTCACTGAGGAAGGTGTCGGTCTTGTCAATTCCAAAGTTGGTTTTTGAAACGGTCCCTGTGCTTATATCAAACTCTGGTTTTATGCATCACCCCACCTCTCCTTCCCCTTTATGCAGGCATAAGAGTGTTTTCTAAATGTGAGACTCTGTTCTCTTTCCTAACTCAGTTCACGTGTAGCCATGTTTACAGGATCTTCATAAGTGATATCTTATGATAAGTTTCTTTTTCTGTGTGACTTATTTCACTTAGAATCATCGTACCTGAATCCACTCACTTTGCTGCTACTGGTCTTATGACATTGATTTCATGGCTGAGGGATATTCCATCGTACGTAAGTACCACAATGTTTTGAACCATTTTTTATTTCCTGGGATATTTAAGGTGTACCCAAGTTGAGGTTCTTGTAGCCAGTGCAGCCCTAAATTTGGAGGTGGCTCTTTCTTATTGATTTTCAGTTTTCCCCAGGTATATTCCCTAGACTGGAAGTGGCCTTGGCTCTGTAGCTCTGTTGTTTACTTGTTTTAGGGAACACAATGCACTCCTCCAGTGAGGCAGTTGGCAATTTACATCCCGCCCATCAGCATAACAAGGCTCCCTGTTCTCCAGGGCCTGTCTTGCCTTTCTGGTTTTTACACATTTTGTGGATGTCCCTTTTGACCGGTGGGAAGTGATACTTCTTTGTAGTGCAGATTTGCATTGCCCGCTTGCTTGCTTGGCCAAAAAGGGCGTATGCGTTTTCTCCTGAATATATTCAGGAGAAAACGCATACGCCCTTTTTGGCCAAGTGCACCATTGTCCAAGTTGTGCCCCTCTTCCTGTGCTTTACAGGCGATTCCAACGTACCTCTTGAAATCTGTTTCCTGCTATTTTGCCTCGCTTTCAAGTCCGCCTCGTTGACTTCCCTCAACAGATTTTTGGACGATAGTTGTCCTTTATCACTCTGCCAGTTTGTGAATTGCTGTGCCCCTGAGCTCCATTTCTCAACTCGTTTTTTGTGAGCTGAACGCAAGTCCAAAATTTTGGATCCTGTCCTATACTGGTTCCCGGTGGGTGGCTGAGACTTTGGTTAATTCTTCTTCCTGCCGGGAAATTAGAGTGACATGTGCCCGTCCAAATGCCTAACAGCTACTCTCTCATGGGTTCTCCCTCGTCCCTTCCATCCTCTGCCAAATTGGGAACCTGTGCAAACCAGGAGGTTAAAGGGCCTGTCTCTCCAAGTTGGGAGATTGATAGTAAGGCAGTTGGAAAGTCAAACTGGAGCACCAGGAGAGGGACTATTCGTTGAGTTTTAGAAACCTTTCGTATTCACAGTGTGTCCATTCTCTAGGTTTCCTGTACATGTTATAGCTGTAGTAATATTCCCTTGAACCTGGAGAGTTGGGACCCATGGAATGGGGGCCATGCATTATTGCTTGAAAGGGTCTGCATTTGCTCACCCAATCTCACCAATCCTCTCAGTCCCAAGTGTCCAGCCTTATGCCACATCCAGCTGTCATTGTAGATAGGGTCTTTCCAGGTTTCCTCAGACACCCTGAAGGAATTGTAAAGAATTTCCCTGTTTTTTGGTTTTGCTTTTGAAATTCCTTTTTATAGTGGGTTTGAGCTGATTCTCGCTTCCATGTTTATGCCACTCTAGACACACTTGATTCCCTTATGGAGACATATCAATACATAGGTTTTAAGATTCTTACTAGTCAGATATATTCCTCTTTGGGAAATATGGGGTTTTGAGTCTCTTTCACTGAGGAAGGTGTCGGTCTTGACAATTCCAAAGTTGGTTTTTGAAACGGTCCCTGTGCCTATATCAAACTCTGGTTTTATGCATCACCCCACCTCTCCTTCCCCTTTATGCAGGCATAAGAGTGTTTTCTAAATGTGAGACTCTGTTCTCTTTCCTAACTCAGTTCACGTGTAGCCTTGTTTACAGGATCTTCATAAGTGATATCTTATGATAAGTTTCTTTTTCTGTGTGACTTATTTCACTTAGAATCATCGTACCTGAATCCACTCACTTTGCTGCTACTGGTCTTATGACATTGATTTCATGGCTGAGGGATATTCCATCGTACGTAAGTACCACAATGTTTTGAACCATTTTTATATTTCCTGGGATATTTAAGGTGTACCCAAGTTGAGGTTCTTGTAGCCAGTGCAGCCCTAAATTTGGAGTTGGCTCTTTCTTATTGATTTTCAGTTTTCCCCAGGTATATTCCCTAGACTGGAAGTGGCCTTGGCTCTGTAGCTCTGTTGTTTACTTGTTTTAGGGAACACAATGCACTCCTCCAGTGAGGCAGTTGGCAATTTATATCCCGCCCATCAGCATAACAAGGCTCCCTGTTCTCCAGGGCCTGTCTTGCCTTTCTGGTTTTTACACATTTTGTGGATGTCCCTTTTGACCGGTGGGAAGTGATACTTCTTTGTAGTGCAGATTTGCATTGCCCGCTTGCTTGCTTGGCCAAAAAGGGCGTATGCGTTTTCTCCTGAATATATTCAGAAGAAACCGCATACGCCCTTTTTGGCCAAGTGCACCATTGTCCAAGTTGTGACCCTCTTCCTGTGCTTTACAGGCGATTCCAAGGTACCTCTTGAAATCTGTTTCCTGCTATTTTGCCTCGCTTTCAAGTCCGCCTCGTTGACTTCCCTCAACAGATTTTTGGACGATAGTTGTCCTTTATCACTCTGCCAGTTTGTGAATTGCTGTGCCCCTGAGCTCCATTTCTCAACTCGTTTTTTGTGAGCTGAACGCAAGTCCAAAATTTTGGATCCTGTCCTATACTGGTTCCCGGTGGGTGGCTGAGACTTTGGTTAATTCTTCTTCCTGCCGGGAAATTAGAGTGACATGTGCCCGTCCAAATGCCTAACAGCTACTCTCTCATGGGTTCTCCCTCGTCCCTTCCATCCTCTGCCAAATTGGGAACCTGTGCAAACCAGGAGGTTAAAGGGCCTGTCTCTCCAAGTTGGGAGATTGATAGTAAGGCAGTTGGAAAGTCAAACTGGAGCACCAGGAGAGGGACTATTCGTTGAGTTTTAGAAACCTTTCGTATTCACAGTGTGTCCATTCTCTAGGTTTCCTGTACATGTTATAGCTGTAGTAATATTCCCTTGAACATGGAGAGTTGGGACCCATGGAATGGGGGCCATGCATTATTGCTTGAAAGGGTCTGCATTTGCTCACCCAATCTCACCAATCCTCTCAGTCCCAAGTGTCCAGCCTTATGCCACATCCAGCTGTCATTGTAGATAGGGTCTTTCCAGGTTTCCTCAGACACCCTGAAGGAATTGTAAAGAATTTCCCTGTTTTTTGGTTTTGCTTTTGAAATTCCTTTTTATAGTGGGTTTGAGCTGATTCTCGCTGCCATGTTTATGCCACTCTAGACACACTTGATTCCCTTATGGAGACATATCAATACATAGGTTTTAAGATTCTTACTAGTCAGATATATTCCTCTGTGGGAAATATGGGGTTTTGAGTCTCTTTCACTGAGGAAGGTGTCGGTCTTGTCAATTCCAAAGTTGGTTTTTGAAACGGTCCCTGTGCTTATATCAAACTCTGGTTTTATGCATCACCCCACCTCTCCTTCCCCTTTATGCAGGCATAAGAGTGTTTTCTAAATGTGAGACTCTGTTCTCTTTCCTAACTCAGTTCACGTGTAGCCATGTTTACAGGATCTTCATAAGTGATATCTTATGATAAGTTTCTTTTTCTGTGTGACTTATTTCACTTAGAATCATCGTACCTGAATCCACTCACTTTGCTGCTACTGGTCTTATGACATTGATTTCATGGCTGAGGGATATTCCATCGTACGTAAGTACCACAATGTTTTGAACCATTTTTATATTTCCTGGGATATTTAAGGTGTACCCAAGTTGAGGTTCTTGTAGCCAGTGCAGCCCTAAATTTGGAGTTGGCTCTTTCTTATTGATTTTCAGTTTTCCCCAGGTATATTCCCTAGACTGGAAGTGGCCTTGGCTCTGTAGCTCTGTTGTTTACTTGTTTTAGGGAACACAATGCACTCCTCCAGTGAGGCAGTTGGCAATTTACATCCCGCCCATCAGCATAACAAGGCTCCCTGTTCTCCAGGGCCTGTCTTGCCTTTCTGGTTTTTACACATTTTGTGGATGTCCCTTTTGACCGGTGGGAAGTGATACTTCTTTGTAGTGCAGATTTGCATTGCCCGGTTGCTTGCTTGGCCAAAAAGGGCGTATGCGTTTTCTCCTGAATATATTCAGGAGAAACCGCATACGCCCTTTTTGGCCAAGTGCACCATTGTCCAAGTTGTGCCCCTCTTCCTGTGCTTTACAGGCGATTCCAAGGTACCTCTTGAAATCTGTTTCCTGCTATTTTGCCTCGCTTTCAAGTCCGCCTCGTTGACTTCCCTCAACAGATTTTTGGACGATAGTTGTCCTTTATCACTCTGCCAGTTTGTGAATTGCTGTGCCCCTGAGCTCCATTTCTCAACTCGTTTTTTGTGAGCTGAACGCAAGTCCAAAATTTTGGATCCTGTCCTATACTGGTTCCCGGTGGGTGGCTGAGACTTTGGTTAATTCTTCTTCCTGCCGGGAAATTAGAGTGACATGTGCCCGTCCAAATGCCTAACAGCTACTCTCTCATGGGTTCTCCCTCGTCCCTTCCATCCTCTGCCAAATTGGGAACCTGTGCAAACCAGGAGGTTAAAGGGCCTGTCTCTCCAAGTTGGGAGATTGATAGTAAGGCAGTTGGAAAGTCAAACTGGAGCACCAGGAGAGGGACTATTCGTTGAGTTTTAGAAACCTTTCGTATTCACAGTGTGTCCATTCTCTAGGTTTCCTGTACATGTTATAGCTGTAGTAATATTCCCTTGAACCTGGAGAGTTGGGACCCATGGAATGGGGGCCATGCATTATTGCTTGAAAGGGTCTGCATTCGCTCACCCAATCTCACCAATCCTCTCAGTCCCAAGTGTCCAGCCTTATGCCACATCCAGCTGTCATTGTAGATAGGGTCTTTCCAGGTTTCCTCAGACACCCTGAAGGAATTGTAAAGAATTTCCCTGTTTTTTGGTTTTGCTTTTGAAATTCCTTTTTATAGTGGGTTTGAGCTGATTCTCGCTGCCATGTTTATGCCACTCTAGACACACTTGATTCCCTTATGGAGACATATCAATACATAGGTTTTAAGATTCTTACTAGTCAGATATATTCCTCTGTGGGAAATATGGGGTTTTGAGTCTCTTTCACTGAGGAAGGTGTCGGTCTTGACAATTCCAAAGTTGGTTTTTGAAACGGTCCCTGTGCTTATATCAAACTCTGGTTTTATGCATCACCCCACCTCTCCTTCCCCTTTATGCAGGCATAAGAGTGTTTTCTAAATGTGAGACTCTGTTCTCTTTCCTAACTCAGTTCACGTGTAGCCATGTTTACAGGATCTTCATAAGTGATATCTTATGATAAGTTTCTTTTTCTGTGTGACTTATTTCACTTAGAATCATCGTACCTGAATCCACTCACTTTGCTGCTACTGGTCTTATGACATTGATTTCATGGCTGAGGGATATTCCATCGTACGTAAGTACCACAATGTTTTGAACCATTTTTATATTTCCTGGGATATTTAAGGTGTACCCAAGTTGAGGTTCTTGTAGCCAGTGCAGCCCTAAATTTGGAGGTGGCTCTTTCTTATTGATTTTCAGTTTTCCCCAGGTATATTCCCTAGACTGGAAGTGGCCTTGGCTCTGTAGCTCTGTTGTTTACTTGTTTTAGGGAACACAATGCACTCCTCCAGTGAGGCAGTTGGCAATTTATATCCCGCCCATCAGCATAACAAGGCTCCCTGTTCTCCAGGGCCTGTCTTGCCTTTCTGGTTTTTACACATTTTGTGGATGTCCCTTTTGACCGGTGGGAAGTGATACTTCTTTGTAGTGCAGATTTGCATTGCCCGCTTGCTTGCTTGGCCAAAAAGGGCGTATGCGTTTTCTCCTGAATATATTCAGGAGAAACCGCATACGCCCTTTTTGGCCAAGTGCACCATTGTCCAAGTTGTGCCCCTCTTCCTGTGCTTTACAGGCGATTCCAAGGTACCTCTTGAAATCTGTTTCCTGCTATTTTGCCTGGCTTTCAAGTCCGCCTCGTTGACTTCCCTCAACAGATTTTTGGACGATAGTTGTCCTTTATCACTCTGCCAGTTTGTGAATTGCTGTGCCCCTGAGCTCCATTTCTCAACTCGTTTTTTGTGAGCTGAACGCAAGTCCAAAATTTTGGATCCTGTCCTATACTGGTTCCCGGTGGGTGGCTGAGACTTTGGTTAATTCTTCTTCCTGCCGGGAAATTAGAGTGACATGTGCCCGTCCAAATGCCTAACAGCTACTCTCTCATGGGTTCTCCCTCGTCCCTTCCATCCTCTGCCAAATTGGGAACCTGTGCAAACCAGGAGGTTAAAGGGCCTGTCTCTCCAAGTTGGGAGATTGATAGTAAGGCAGTTGGAAAGTCAACCTGGAGCACCAGGAGAGGGACTATTCGTTGAGTTTTAGAAACCTTTCATATTCACAGTGTGTCCATTCTCTAGGTTTCCTGTACATGTTATAGCTGTAGTAATATTCCCTTGAACATGGAGAGTTGGGACCCATGGAATGGGGGCCATGCATTATTGCTTGAAAGGGTCTGCATTTGCTCACCCAATCTCACCAATCCTCTCAGTCCCAAGTGTCCAGCCTTATGCCACATCCAGCTGTCATTGTAGATAGGGTCTTTCCAGGTTTCCTCAGACACCCTGAAGGAATTGTAAAGAATTTCCCTGGTTTTTGGTTTTGCTTTTTTTTTTTTTTTTTTTTTTTTTTTTTTTTTTTTGCTGTACGCGGGCCTCTCACTGCTGTGGCCTCTCCCGTTGCGGAGCACAGGCTCCGGACACACAGGCTCCGCGGCCATGGCTCGCGGGCCCAGCCGCTCCGCGGCATGTGGGATCCTCCGTGATCGGGGCACGAACCCGTGTCCCCTGCATCGGCAGGCGGACTCTCAACCACTGCGCCACCAGGGAGGCCCTGGTTTTGCTTTTGAAATTCCTTTTTATAGTGGGTTTGAGCTGATTCTCGCTGCCATGTTTATGCCACTCTAGACACACTTGATTCCCTTAAGGAGACATATCAATACATAGGTTTTAAGATTCTTACTAGTCAGATATATTCCTCTGTGGGAAATATGGGGTTTTGAGTCTCTTTCACTGAGGAAGGTGTCGGTCTTGTCAATTCCAAAGTTGGTTTTTGAAACGGTCCCTGTGCTTATATCAAACTCTGGTTTTATGCATCACCCCGCCTCTCCTTCCCCTTTATGCAGGCATAAGAGTGTTTTCTAAATGTGAGACTCTGTTCTCTTTCCTAACTCAGTTCACGTGTAGCCATGTTTACAGGATCTTCATAAGTGATATCTTATGATAAGTTTCTTTTTCTGTGTGACTTATTTCACTTAGAATCATCGTACCTGAATCCACTCACTTTGCTGCTACTGGTCTTATGACATTGATTTCATGGCTGAGGGATATTCCATCGTACGTAAGTACCACAATGTTTTGAACCATTTTTATATTTCCTGGGATATTTAAGGTGTACCCAAGTTGAGGTTCTTGTAGCCAGTGCAGCCCTAAATTTGGAGGTGGCTCTTTCTTATTGATTTTCAGTTTTCCCCAGGTATATTCCCTAGACTGGAAGTGGCCTTGGCTCTGTAGCTCTGTTGTTTACTTGTTTTAGGGAACACAATGCACTCCTCCAGTGAGGCAGTTGGCAATTTACATCCCGCCCATCAGCATAAAAAGGCTCCCTGTTCTCCAGGGCCTGTCTTGCCTTTCTGGTTTTTACACATTTTGTGGATGTCCCTTTTGACCGGTGGGAAGTGATACTTCTTTGTAGTGCAGATTTGCATTGCCCGCTTGCTTGCTTGGCCAAAAAGGGCGTATGCGTTTTCTCCTGAATATATTCAGGAGAAAACGCATACGCCCTTTTTGGCCAAGTGCACCATTGTCCAAGTTGTGCCCCTCTTCCTGTGCTTTACAGGCGATTCCAAGGTACCTCTTGAAATCTGTTTCCTGCTATTTTGCCTCGCTTTCAAGTCCGCCTCGTTGACTTCCCTCAACAGATTTTTGGACGATAGTTGTCCTTTATCACTCTGCCAGTTTGTGAATTGCTGTGCCCCTGAGCTCCATTTCTCAACTCGTTTTTTGTGAGCTGAACGCAAGTACAAAATTTTGGATCCTGTCCTATACTGGTTCCCGGTGGGTGGCTGAGACTTTGGTTAATTCTTCTTCCTGCCGGGAAATTAGAGTGACATGTGCCCGTCCAAATGCCTAACAGCTACTCTCTCATGGGTTCTCCCTCGTCCCTTCCATCCTCTGCCAAATTGGGAACCTGTGCAAACCAGGAGGTTAAAGGGCCTGTCTCTCCAAGTTGGGAGATTGATAGTAAGGCAGTTGGAAAGTCAAACTGGAGCACCAGGAGAGGGACTATTCGTTGAGTTTTAGAAACCTTTCGTATTCACAGTGTGTCCATTCTCTAGGTTTCCTGTACATGTTATAGCTGTAGTAATATTCCCTTGAACATGGAGAGTTGGGACCCATGGAATGGGGGCCATGCATTATTGCTTGAAAGGGTCTGCATTTGCTCACCCAATCTCACCAATCCTCTCAGTCCCAAGTGTCCAGCCTTATGCCACATCCAGCTGTCATTGTAGATAGGGTCTTTCCAGGTTTCCTCAGACACCCTGAAGGAATTGTAAAGAATTTCCCTGTTTTTTGGTTTTGCTTTTGAAATTCCTTTTTATAGTGGGTTTGAGCTGATTCTCGCTGCCATGTTTATGCCACTCTAGACACACTTGATTCCCTTATGGAGACATATCAATACATAGGTTTTTTTTTTTTTTTTTTTTTTTTTTTTTTTTTTTTTTTTTTTTTTGCTGTACGCGGGCCTCTCACTGCTGTGGCCTCTCCCGTTGCGGAGCACAGGCTCCGGACACACAGGCTCCGCGGCCATGGCTCGCGGGCCCAGCCGCTCCGCGGCATGTGGGATCTTCCGGGATCGGGGCACGAACCCGTGTCCCCTGCATCGGCAGGCGGACTCTCAACCACTGCGCCACCATGGAAGCCCAATACATAGGTTTTAAGATTCTTACTAGTCAGATATATTCCTCTGTGGGAAATATGGGGTTTTGAGTCTCTTTCACTGAGTAAGGTGTCGGTCTTGTCAATTCCAAAGTTGGTTTTTGAAACGGTCCCTGTGCTTATATCAAACTCTGGTTTTATGCATCACCCCACCTCTCCTTCCCCTTTATGCAGGCATAAGAGTGTTTTCTAAATGTGAGACTCTGTTCTCTTTCGTAACTCAGTTCACGTGTAGCCATGTTTACAGGATCTTCATAAGTGATATCTTATGATAAGTTTCTTTTTCTGTGTGACTTATTTCACTTAGAATCATCGTACCTGAATCCACTCACTTTGCTGCTACTGGTCTTATGACATTGATTTCATGGCTGAGGGATATTCCATCGTACGTAAGTACCACAATGTTTTGAACCATTTTTATGTTTCCTGGGATATTTAAGGTGTACCCAAGTTGAGGTTCTTGTAGCCAGTGCAGCCCTAAATTTGAAGGTGGCTCTTTCTTATTGATTTTCAGTTTTCCCAAGGTATATTCCCTAGACTGGAAGTGGCCTTGGCTCTGTAGCTCTGTTGTTTACTTGTTTTAGGGAACACAATGCACTCCTCCAGTGAGGCAGTTGGCAATTTACATCCCACCCATCAGCATAACAAGGCTCCCAGTTCTCCAGGGCCTGTCTTGCCTTTCTGGTTTTTACACATTTTGTGGATGTCCCTTTTGACCGGTGGGAAGTGATACTTCTTTGTAGTGCAGATTTGCATTGCCCGCTTGCTTGCTTGGCCAAAAAGGGCGTATGCGTTTTCTCCTGAATATATTCAGGAGAAACCGCATACGCCCTTTTTGGCCAAGTGCACCATTGTCCAAGTTGTGCCCCTCTTCCTGTGCTTTACAGGCGATTCCAAGGTACCTCTTGAAATCTGTTTCCTGCTATTTTGCCTCGCTTTCAAGTCCGCCTCGTTGACTTCCCTCAACAGATTTTTGGACGATAGTTGTCCTTTATCACTCTGCCAGTTTGTGAATTGCTGTGCCCCTGAGCTCCATTTCTCAACTCGTTTTTTGTGAGCTGAACGCAAGTCCAAAATTTTGGATCATGTCCTATACTGGTTCCCGGTGGGTGGCTGAGACTTTGGTTAATTCTTCTTCCTGCCGGGAAATTAGAGTGACATGTGCCCGTCCAAATGCCTAACAGCTACTCTCTCATGGGTTCTCCCTCGTCCCTTCCATCCTCTGCCAAATTGGGAACCTGTGCAAACCAGGAGGTTAAAGGGCCTGTCTCTCCAAGTTGGGAGATTGATAGTAAGGCAGTTGGAAAGTCAAACTGGAGCACCAGGAGAGGGACTATTCGTTGAGTTTTAGAAACCTTTCGTATTCACAGTGTGTCCATTCTCTAGGTTTCCTGTACATGTTATAGCTGTAGTAATATTCCCTTGAACATGGAGAGTTGGGACCCATGGAATGGGGGCCATGCATTATTGCTTGAAAGGGTCTGCATTTGCTCACCCAATCTCACCAATCCTCTCAGTCCCAAGTGTCCAGCCTTATGCCACATCCAGCTGTCATTGTAGATAGGGTCTTTCCAGGTTTCCTCAGACACCCTGAAGGAATTGTAAAGAATTTCCCTGTTTTTTGGTTTTGCTTTTGAAATTCCTTTTTATAGTGGGTTTGAGCTGATTCTCGCTGCCATGTTTATGCCACTCTAGACACACTTGATTCCCTTATGGAGACATATCAATACATAGGTTTTAAGATTCTTACTAGTCAGATATATTCCTCTGTGGGAAATATGGGGTTTTGAGTCTCTTTCACTGAGGAAGGTGTCGGTCTTGTCAATTCCAAAGTTGGTTTTTGAAACGGTCCCTGTGCTTATATCAAACTCTGGTTTTATGCATCACCCCACCTCTCCTTCCCCTTTATGCAGGCATAAGAGTGTTTTCTAAATGTGAGACTCTGTTCTCTTTCCTAACTCAGTTCACGTGTAGCCATGTTTACAGGATCTTCATAAGTGATATCTTATGATAAGTTTCTTTTTCTGTGTGACTTATTTCACTTAGAATCATCGTACCTGAATCCACTCACTTTGCTGCTACTGGTCTTATGACATTGATTTCATGGCTGAGGGATATTCCATCGTACGTAAGTACCACAATGTTTTGAACCATTTTTTATTTCCTGGGATATTTAAGGTGTACCCAAGTTGAGGTTCTTGTAGCCAGTGCAGCCCTAAATTTGGAGGTGGCTCTTTCTTATTGATTTTCAGTTTTCCCCAGGTATATTCCCTAGACTGGAAGTGGCCTTGGCTCTGTAGCTCTGTTGTTTACTTGTTTTAGGGAACACAATGCACTCCTCCAGTGAGGCAGTTGGCAATTTACATCCCGCCCATCAGCATAACAAGGCTCCCTGTTCTCCAGGGCCTGTCTTGCCTTTCTGGTTTTTACACATTTTGTGGATGTCCCTTTTGACCGGTGGGAAGTGATACTTCTTTGTAGTGCAGATTTGCATTGCCCGCTTGCTTGCTTGGCCAAAAAGGGCGTATGCGTTTTCTCCTGAATATATTCAGGAGAAAACGCATACGCCCTTTTTGGCCAAGTGCACCATTGTCCAAGTTGTGCCCCTCTTCCTGTGCTTTACAGGCGATTCCAACGTACCTCTTGAAATCTGTTTCCTGCTATTTTGCCTCGCTTTCAAGTCCGCCTCGTTGACTTCCCTCAACAGATTTTTGGACGATAGTTGTCCTTTATCACTCTGCCAGTTTGTGAATTGCTGTGCCCCTGAGCTCCATTTCTCAACTCGTTTTTTGTGAGCTGAACGCAAGTCCAAAATTTTGGATCCTGTCCTATACTGGTTCCCGGTGGGTGGCTGAGACTTTGGTTAATTCTTCTTCCTGCCGGGAAATTAGAGTGACATGTGCCCGTCCAAATGCCTAACAGCTACTCTCTCATGGGTTCTCCCTCGTCCCTTCCATCCTCTGCCAAATTGGGAACCTGTGCAAACCAGGAGGTTAAAGGGCCTGTCTCTCCAAGTTGGGAGATTGATAGTAAGGCAGTTGGAAAGTCAAACTGGAGCACCAGGAGAGGGACTATTCGTTGAGTTTTAGAAACCTTTCGTATTCACAGTGTGTCCATTCTCTAGGTTTCCTGTACATGTTATAGCTGTAGTAATATTCCCTTGAACCTGGAGAGTTGGGACCCATGGAATGGGGGCCATGCATTATTGCTTGAAAGGGTCTGCATTCGCTCACCCAATCTCACCAATCCTCTCAGTCCCAAGTGTCCAGCCTTATGCCACATCCAGCTGTCATTGTAGATAGGGTCTTTCCAGGTTTCCTCAGACACCCTGAAGGAATTGTAAAGAATTTCCCTGTTTTTTGGTTTTGCTTTTGAAATTCCTTTTTATAGTGGGTTTGAGCTGATTCTCGCTTCCATGTTTATGCCACTCTAGACACACTTGATTCCCTTATGGAGACATATCAATACATAGGTTTTAAGATTCTTACTAGTCAGATATATTCCTCTTTGGGAAATATGGGGTTTTGAGTCTCTTTCACTGAGGAAGGTGTCGGTCTTGACAATTCCAAAGTTGGTTTTTGAAACGGTCCCTGTGCCTATATCAAACTCTGGTTTTATGCATCACCCCACCTCTCCTTCCCCTTTATGCAGGCATAAGAGTGTTTTCTAAATGTGAGACTCTGTTCTCTTTCCTAACTCAGTTCACGTGTAGCCATGTTTACAGGATCTTCATAAGTGATATCTTATGATAAGTTTCTTTTTCTGTGTGACTTATTTCACTTAGAATCATCGTACCTGAATCCACTCACTTTGCTGCTACTGGTCTTATGACATTGATTTCATGGCTGAGGGATATTCCATCGTACGTAAGTACCACAATGTTTTGAACCATTTTTATATTTCCTGGGATATTTAAGGTGTACCCAAGTTGAGGTTCTTGTAGCCAGTGCAGCCCTAAATTTGGAGTTGGCTCTTTCTTATTGATTTTCAGTTTTCCCCAGGTATATTCCCTAGACTGGAAGTGGCCTTGGCTCTGTAGCTCTGTTGTTTACTTGTTTTAGGGAACACAATGCACTCCTCCAGTGAGGCAGTTGGCAATTTATATCCCGCCCATCAGCATAACAAGGCTCCCTGTTCTCCAGGGCCTGTCTTGCCTTTCTGGTTTTTACACATTTTGTGGATGTCCCTTTTGACCGGTGGGAAGTGATACTTCTTTGTAGTGCAGATTTGCATTGCCCGCTTGCTTGCTTGGCCAAAAAGGGCGTATGCGTTTTCTCCTGAATATATTCAGAAGAAACCGCATA
Organism: Mesoplodon densirostris; assembly: GCF_025265405.1. Taxonomy (NCBI): domain Eukaryota; kingdom Metazoa; phylum Chordata; class Mammalia; order Artiodactyla; family Ziphiidae; genus Mesoplodon; species Mesoplodon densirostris. The sequence continues at coordinate 50,756 of NW_026778191.1, read as the reverse complement.
CGCCCTTTTTGGCCAAGTGCACCATTGTCCAAGTTGTGACCCTCTTCCTGTGCTTTACAGGCGATTCCAAGGTACCTCTTGAAATCTGTTTCCTGCTATTTTGCCTCGCTTTCAAGTCCGCCTCGTTGACTTCCCTCAACAGATTTTTGGACGATAGTTGTCCTTTATCACTCTGCCAGTTTGTGAATTGCTGTGCCCCTGAGCTCCATTTCTCAACTCGTTTTTTGTGAGCTGAACGCAAGTCCAAAATTTTGGATCCTGTCCTATACTGGTTCCCGGTGGGTGGCTGAGACTTTGGTTAATTCTTCTTCCTGCCGGGAAATTAGAGTGACATGTGCCCGTCCAAATGCCTAACAGCTACTCTCTCATGGGTTCTCCCTCGTCCCTTCCATCCTCTGCCAAATTGGGAACCTGTGCAAACCAGGAGGTTAAAGGGCCTGTCTCTCCAAGTTGGGAGATTGATAGTAAGGCAGTTGGAAAGTCAAACTGGAGCACCAGGAGAGGGACTATTCGTTGAGTTTTAGAAACCTTTCGTATTCACAGTGTGTCCATTCTCTAGGTTTCCTGTACATGTTATAGCTGTAGTAATATTCCCTTGAACATGGAGAGTTGGGACCCATGGAATGGGGGCCATGCATTATTGCTTGAAAGGGTCTGCATTTGCTCACCCAATCTCACCAATCCTCTCAGTCCCAAGTGTCCAGCCTTATGCCACATCCAGCTGTCATTGTAGATAGGGTCTTTCCAGGTTTCCTCAGACACCCTGAAGGAATTGTAAAGAATTTCCCTGTTTTTTGGTTTTGCTTTTGAAATTCGTTTTTATAGTGGGTTTGAGCTGATTCTCGCTGCCATGTTTATGCCACTCTAGACACACTTGATTCCCTTATGGAGACATATCAATACATAGGTTTTAAGATTCTTACTAGTCAGATATATTCCTCTGTGGGAAATATGGGGTTTTGAGTCTCTTTCACTGAGGAAGGTGTCGGTCTTGTCAATTCCAAAGTTGGTTTTTGAAACGGTCCCTGTGCTTATATCAAACTCTGGTTTTATGCATCACCCCACCTCTCCTTCCCCTTTATGCAGGCATAAGAGTGTTTTCTAAATGTGAGACTCTGTTCTCTTTCCTAACTCAGTTCACGTGTAGCCATGTTTACAGGATCTTCATAAGTGATATCTTATGATAAGTTTCTTTTTCTGTGTGACTTATTTCACTTAGAATCATCGTACCTGAATCCACTCACTTTGCTGCTACTGGTCTTATGACATTGATTTCATGGCTGAGGGATATTCCATCGTACGTAAGTACCACAATGTTTTGAACCATTTTTATATTTCCTGGGATATTTAAGGTGTACCCAAGTTGAGGTTCTTGTAGCCAGTGCAGCCCTAAATTTGGAGTTGGCTCTTTCTTATTGATTTTCAGTTTTCCCCAGGTATATTCCCTAGACTGGAAGTGGCCTTGGCTCTGTAGCTCTGTTGTTTACTTGTTTTAGGGAACACAATGCACTCCTCCAGTGAGGCAGTTGGCAATTTACATCCCGCCCATCAGCATAACAAGGCTCCCTGTTCTCCAGGGCCTGTCTTGCCTTTCTGGTTTTTACACATTTTGTGGATGTCCCTTTTGACCGGTGGGAAGTGATACTTCTTTGTAGTGCAGATTTGCATTGCCCGGTTGCTTGCTTGGCCAAAAAGGGCGTATGCGTTTTCTCCTGAATATATTCAGGAGAAACCGCATACGCCCTTTTTGGCCAAGTGCACCATTGTCCAAGTTGTGCCCCTCTTCCTGTGCTTTACAGGCGATTCCAAGGTACCTCTTGAAATCTGTTTCCTGCTATTTTGCCTCGCTTTCAAGTCCGCCTCGTTGACTTCCCTCAACAGATTTTTGGACGATAGTTGTCCTTTATCACTCTGCCAGTTTGTGAATTGCTGTGCCCCTGAGCTCCATTTCTCAACTCGTTTTTTGTGAGCTGAACGCAAGTCCAAAATTTTGGATCCTGTCCTATACTGGTTCCCGGTGGGTGGCTGAGACTTTGGTTAATTCTTCTTCCTGCCGGGAAATTAGAGTGACATGTGCCCGTCCAAATGCCTAACAGCTACTCTCTCATGGGTTCTCCCTCGTCCCTTCCATCCTCTGCCAAATTGGGAACCTGTGCAAACCAGGAGGTTAAAGGGCCTGTCTCTCCAAGTTGGGAGATTGATAGTAAGGCAGTTGGAAAGTCAAACTGGAGCACCAGGAGAGGGACTATTCGTTGAGTTTTAGAAACCTTTCGTATTCACAGTGTGTCCATTCTCTAGGTTTCCTGTACATGTTATAGCTGTAGTAATATTCCCTTGAACCTGGAGAGTTGGGACCCATGGAATGGGGGCCATGCATTATTGCTTGAAAGGGTCTGCATTCGCTCACCCAATCTCACCAATCCTCTCAGTCCCAAGTGTCCAGCCTTATGCCACATCCAGCTGTCATTGTAGATAGGGTCTTTCCAGGTTTCCTCAGACACCCTGAAGGAATTGTAAAGAATTTCCCTGTTTTTTGGTTTTGCTTTTGAAATTCCTTTTTATAGTGGGTTTGAGCTGATTCTCGCTGCCATGTTTATGCCACTCTAGACACACTTGATTCCCTTATGGAGACATATCAATACATAGGTTTTAAGATTCTTACTAGTCAGATATATTCCTCTGTGGGAAATATGGGGTTTTGAGTCTCTTTCACTGAGGAAGGTGTCGGTCTTGACAATTCCAAAGTTGGTTTTTGAAACGGTCCCTGTGCTTATATCAAACTCTGGTTTTATGCATCACCCCACCTCTCCTTCCCCTTTATGCAGGCATAAGAGTGTTTTCTAAATGTGAGACTCTGTTCTCTTTCCTAACTCAGTTCACGTGTAGCCATGTTTACAGGATCTTCATAAGTGATATCTTATGATAAGTTTCTTTTTCTGTGTGACTTATTTCACTTAGAATCATCGTACCTGAATCCACTCACTTTGCTGCTACTGGTCTTATGACATTGATTTCATGGCTGAGGGATATTCCATCGTACGTAAGTACCACAATGTTTTGAACCATTTTTATATTTCCTGGGATATTTAAGGTGTACCCAAGTTGAGGTTCTTGTAGCCAGTGCAGCCCTAAATTTGGAGGTGGCTCTTTCTTATTGATTTTCAGTTTTCCCCAGGTATATTCCCTAGACTGGAAGTGGCCTTGGCTCTGTAGCTCTGTTGTTTACTTGTTTTAGGGAACACAATGCACTCCTCCAGTGAGGCAGTTGGCAATTTATATCCCGCCCATCAGCATAACAAGGCTCCCTGTTCTCCAGGGCCTGTCTTGCCTTTCTGGTTTTTACACATTTTGTGGATGTCCCTTTTGACCGGTGGGAAGTGATACTTCTTTGTAGTGCAGATTTGCATTGCCCGCTTGCTTGCTTGGCCAAAAAGGGCGTATGCGTTTTCTCCTGAATATATTCAGGAGAAACCGCATACGCCCTTTTTGGCCAAGTGCACCATTGTCCAAGTTGTGCCCCTCTTCCTGTGCTTTACAGGCGATTCCAAGGTACCTCTTGAAATCTGTTTCCTGCTATTTTGCCTCGCTTTCAAGTCCGCCTCGTTGACTTCCCTCAACAGATTTTTGGACGATAGTTGTCCTTTATCACTCTGCCAGTTTGTGAATTGCTGTGCCCCTGAGCTCCATTTCTCAACTCGTTTTTTGTGAGCTGAACGCAAGTCCAAAATTTTGGATCCTGTCCTATACTGGTTCCCGGTGGGTGGCTGAGACTTTGGTTAATTCTTCTTCCTGCCGGGAAATTAGAGTGACATGTGCCCGTCCAAATGCCTAACAGCTACTCTCTCATGGGTTCTCCCTCGTCCCTTCCATCCTCTGCCAAATTGGGAAGCTGTGCAAACCAGGAGGTTAAAGGGCCTGTCTCTCCAAGTTGGGAGATTGATAGTAAGGCAGTTGGAAAGTCAAACTGGAGCACCAGGAGAGGGACTATTCGTTGAGTTTTAGAAACCTTTCGTATTCACAGTGTGTCCATTCTCTAGGTTTCCTGTACATGTTATAGCTGTAGTAATATTCCCTTGAACCTGGAGAGTTGGGACCCATGGAATGGGGGCCATGCATTATTGCTTGAAAGGGTCTGCATTTGCTCACCCAATCTCACCAATCCTCTCAGTCCCAAGTGTCCAGCCTTATGCCACATCCAGCTGTCATTGTAGATAGGGTCTTTCCAGGTTTCCTCAGACACCCTGAAGGAATTGTAAAGAATTTCCCTGTTTTTTGGTTTTGCTTTTGAAATTCCTTTTTATAGTGGGTTTGAGCTGATTCTCGCTGCCATGTTTATGCCACTCTAGACACACTTGATTCCCTTATGGAGACATATAAATACATAGGATTTAAGATTCTTACTAGTCAGATATATTCCTCTGCGGGAAATATGGGGTTTTGAGTCTCTTTCACTGAGGAAGGTGTAGGTCTTGTCTATTCCAAAGTTGGTTTTTGGAACGGTCCCTGTGCTTATATCAAACTCTGGTTTTATGCATCACCCCACCTCTCCTTCCCCTTTATACAGGCATAAGAGTGTTTTCTAAATGTGAGACTCTGTTCTCTTTCCTAACTCAGTTCACGTGTAGCCATGTTTACAGGATCTTCATAAGTGATATCTTATGATAAGTTTCTTTTTCTGTGTGACTTATTTCACTTAGAATCATCGTACCTGAATCCACTCACTTTGCTGCTACTGGTCTTATGACATTGATTTCATCGCTGAGGGATATTCCATCGTACGTAAGTACCACAATGTTTTGAACCATTTTTATATTTCCTGGGATATTTAAGGTGTACCCAAGTTGAGGTTCTTGTAGTCAGTGCAGCCCTAAATTTGGAGGTGGCTCTTTCTTATTGATTTTCAGTTTTCCCAAGGTATATTCCCTAGATTGGAAGTGGCCTTGGCTCTGTAGCTCTGTTGTTTACTTGTTTTAGGGAACACAATGCACTCCTCCAGTGAGGCAGTTGGCAATTTACATCCCGCCCATCAGCATAACAAGGCTCCCTGTTCTCCAGGGCCTGTCTTGCCTTTCTGGTTTTTACACATTTTGTGGATGTCCCTTTTGACCGGTGGGAAGTGATACTTCTTTGTAGTGCAGATTTGCATTGCCCGCTTGCTTGCTTGGCCAAAAAGGGCGTATGCGTTTTCTCCTGAATATATTCAGGAGAAACCGCATACGCCCTTTTTGGCCAAGTGCACCATTGTCCAAGTTGTGCCCCTCTTCCTGTGCTTTACAGGCGATTCCAAGGTACCTCTTGAAATCTGTTTCCTGCTATTTTGCCTCGCTTTCAAGTCCGCCTCGTTGACTTCCCTCAACAGATTTTTGGACGATAGTTGTCCTTTATCACTCTGCCAGTTTGTGAATTGCTGTGCCCCTGAGCTCCATTTCTCAACTCGTTTTTTGTGAGCTGAACGCAACTCCAAAATTTTGGATCATGTCCTATACTGGTTCCCGGTGGGTGGCTGAGACTTTGGTTAATTCTTCTTCCTGCCGGGAAATTAGAGTGACATGTGCCCGTCCAAATGCCTAACAGCTACTCTCTCATGGGTTCTCCCTCGTCCCTTCCATCCTCTGCCAAATTGGGAACCTGTGCAAACCAGGAGGTTAAAGGGCCTGTCTCTCCAAGTTGGGAGATTGATAGTAAGGCAGTTGGAAAGTCAAACTGGAGCACCAGGAGAGGGACTATTCGTTGAGTTTTAGAAACCTTTCGTATTCACAGTGTGTCCATTCTCTAGGTTTCCTGTACATGTTATAGCTGTAGTAATATTCCCTTGAACATGGAGAGTTGGGACCCATGGAATGGGGGCCATGCATTATTGCTTGAAAGGGTCTGCATTTGCTCACCCAATCTCACCAATCCTCTCAGTCCCAAGTGTCCAGCCTTATGCCACATCCAGCTGTCATTGTAGATAGGGTCTTTCCAGGTTTCCTCAGACACCCTGAAGGAATTGTAAAGAATTTCCCTGTTTTTTGGTTTTGCTTTTGAAATTCCTTTTTATAGTGGGTTTGAGCTGATTCTCGCTGCCATGTTTATGCCACTCTAGACACACTTGATTCCCTTATGGAGACATATCAATACATAGGTTTTAAGATTCTTACTAGTCAGATATATTCCTCTGTGGGAAATATGGGGTTTTGAGTCTCTTTCACTGAGGAAGGTGTCGGTCTTGTCTATTCCAAAGTTGGTTTTTGGAACGGTCCCTGTGCTTATATCAAACTCTGGTTTTATGCATCACCCCACCTCTCCTTCCCCTTTATACAGGCATAAGAGTGTTTTCTAAATGTGAGACTCTGTTCTCTTTCCTAACTCAGTTCACGTGTAGCCATGTTTACAGGATCTTCATAAGTGATATCTTATGATAAGTTTCTTTTTCTGTGTGACTTATTTCACTTAGAATCATCGTACCTGAATCCACTCACTTTGCTGCTACTGGTCTTATGACATTGATTTCATCGCTGAGGGATATTCCATCATACGTAAGTACCACAATGTTTTGAACCATTTTTATATTTCCTGGGATATTTAAGGTGTACCCAAGTTGAGGTTCTTGTAGTCAGTGCAGCCCTAAATTTGGAGGTGGCTCTTTCTTATTGATTTTCAGTTTTCCCAAGGTATATTCCCTAGATTGGAAGTGGCCTTGGCTCTGTAGCTCTGTTGTTTACTTGTTTTAGGGAACACAATGCACTCCTCCAGTGAGGCAGTTGGCAATTTACATCCCGCCCATCAGCATAACAAGGCTCCCTGTTCTCCAGGGCCTGTCTTGCCTTTCTGGTTTTTACACATTTTGTGGATGTCCCTTTTGACCGGTGGGAAGTGATACTTCTTTGTAGTGCAGATTTGCATTGCCCGATTGCTTGCTTGGCCAAAAAGGGTGTATGCGTTTTCTCCTGAATATATTCAGGAGAAAACGCATACGCCCTTTTTGGCCAAGTGTACCATTGTCCAAGTTGTGCCCCTCTTCCTGTGCTTTACAGGCGATTCCAACGTACCTCTTGAAATCTGTTTCCTGCTATTTTGCCTCACTTTCAAGTTCGCCTAGTTGACTTCCCTCAACAGATTTTTGGACGATAGTTGTCCTTTATCACTCTGCCAGTTTGTGAATTGCTGTGCCCCTGAGCTCCATTTCTCAACTCGTTTTTTGTGAGCTGAACGCAAGTCCAAAATTTTGGATCCTGTCCTATACTGGTTCCCGGTGGGTTGCTGAGACTTTGGTTAATTCTTCTTCCTGCCGGGAAATTAGAGTGACATGTGCCCGTCCAAATGCCTAACAGCTACTCTCTCATGGGTTCTCCCTCGTCCCTTCCATCCTCTGCCAAATTGGGAACCTGTGCAAACCAGGAGGTTAAAGGGCCTGTCTCTCCAAGTTGGGAGATTGATAGTAAGGCAGTTGGAAAGTCAAACTGGAGCACCAGGAGAGGGACTATTCGTTGAGTTTTAGAAACCTTTCGTATTCACAGTGTGTCCATTCTCTAGGTTTCCTGTACATGTTATAGCTGTAGTAATATTCCCTTGAACCTGGAGAGTTGGGACCCATGGAATGGGGGCCATGCATTATTGCTTGAAAGGGTCTGCATTTGCTCACCCAATCTCACCAATCCTCTCAGTCCCAAGTGTCCAGCCTTATGCCACATCCAGCTGTCATTGTAGATAGGGTCTTTCCAGGTTTCCTCAGACACCCTGAAGGAATTGTAAAGAATTTCCCTGTTTTTTGGTTTTGCTTTTGAAATTCCTTTTTATAGTGGGTTTGAGCTGATTCTCGCTGCCATGCTTATGCCACTCTAGACACACTTGATTCCCTTATGGAGACATATCAATACATAGGATTTAAGATTCTTACTAGTCAGATATATTCCTCTGCGGGAAATATGGGGTTTTGAGTCTCTTTCACTGAGGAAGGTGTAGGTCTTGTCTATTCCAAAGTTGGTTTTTGGAACGGTCCCTGTGCTTATATCAAACTCTGGTTTTATGCATCACCCCACCTCTCCTTCCCCTTTATGCAGGCATAAGAGTGTTTTCTAAATGTGAGACTCTGTTCTCTTTCCTAACTCAGTTCACGTGTAGCCATGTTTACAGGATCTTCATAAGTGATATCTTATGATAAGTTTCTTTTTCTGTGTGACTTATTTCACTTAGAATCATCGTACCTGAATCCACTCACTTTGCTGCTACTGGTCTTATGACATTGATTTCATCGCTGAGGGATATTCCATCATACGTAAGTACCACAATGTTTTGAACCATTTTTATATTTCCTGGGATATTTAAGGTGTACCCAAGTTGAGGTTCTTGTAGTCAGTGCAGCCCTAAATTTGGAGGTGGCTCTTTCTTATTGATTTTCAGTTTTCCCAAGGTATATTCCCTAGACTGGAAGTGGCCTTGGCTCTGTAGCTCTGTTGTTTACTTGTTTTAGGGAACACAATGCACTCCTCCAGTGAGGCAGTTGGCAATTTACATCCCGCCCATCAGCATAACAAGGCTCCCTGTTCTCCAGGGCCTGTCTTGCCTTTCTGGTTTTTACACATTTTGTGGATGTCCCTTTTGACCGGTGGGAAGTGATACTTCTTTGTAGTGCAGATTTTCATTGCCCGATTGCTTGCTTGGCCAAAAAGGGCGTATGCGTGTTCTCCTGAATATATTCAGGGGAAAACGCATACGCCCTTTTTGGCCAAGTGCACCATTGTCCAAGTTGTGCCCCTCTTCCTGTGCTTTACAGGCGATTCCAACGTACCTCTTGAAATCTGTTTCCTGCTATTTTGCCTCACTTTCAAGTCCGCCTCGTTGACTTCCCTCAACAGATTTTTGGACGATAGTTGTCCTTTATCACTCTGCCAGTTTGTGAATTGCTGTGCCCCTGATCTCCATTTCTCAACTCGTTTTTTGTGAGCTGAACGCAAGTCCAAAATTTTGGATCCTGTCCTATACTGGTTCCCGGTGGGTGGCTGAGACTTTGGTTAATTCTTCTTCCTGCCGGGAAATTAGAGTGACATGTGCCCGTCCAAATGCCTAACAGCTACTCTCTCATGGGTTCTCCCTCGTCCCTTCCATCCTCTGCCAAATTGGGAACCTGTGCAAAACAGGAGGTTAAAGGGCCTGTCTCTCCAAGTTGGGAGATTGATAGTAAGGCAGTTGGAAAGTCAAACTGGAGCACCAGGAGAGGGACTATTCGTTGAGTTTTAGAAACCTTTCGTATTCACAGTGTGTCCATTCTCTAGGTTTCCTGTACATGTTATAGCTGTAGTAATATTCCCTTGAACCTGGAGAGTTGGGACCCATGGAATGGGGGCCATGCATTATTGCTTGAAAGGGTCTGCATTTGCTCACCCAATCTCACCAATCCTCTCAGTCCCAAGTGTCCAGCCTTATGCCACATCCAGCTGTCATTGTAGATAGGGTCTTTCCAGGTTTCCTCAGACACCCTGAAGGAATTGTAAAGAATTTCCCTGTTTTTTGGTTTTGCTTTTGAAATTCCTTTTTATAGTGGGTTTGAGCTGATTCTCGCTGCCATGTTTATGCCACTCTAGACACACTTGATTCCCTTATGGAGACATATCAATACATAGGATTTAAGATTCTTACTAGTCAGATATATTCCTCTGTGGGAAATATGGGATTTTGAGTCTCTTTCACTGAGGAAGGTGTAGGTCTTGTCTATTCCAAAGTTGGTTTTTGGAACGGTCCATGTGCTTATATCAAACTCTGGTTTTATGCATCTCCCCACCTCTCCTTCCCCTTTATGCAGGCATAAGAGTGTTTTCTAAATGTGAGACTCTGTTCTCTTTCCTAACTCAGTTCACGTGTAGCCATGTTTACAGGATCTTCATAAGTGATATCTTATGATAAGTTTCTTTTTCTGTGTGACTTATTTCACTTAGAATCATCGTACCTGAATCCACTCACTTTGCTGCTACTGGTCTTATGACATTGATTTCATGGCTGAGGGATATTCCATCGTACGTAAGTACCACAATGTTTTGAACCATTTTTATATTTCCTGGGATATTTAAGGTGTACCCAAGTTGAGGTTCTTGTAGTCAGTGCAGCCCTAAATTTGGAGGTGGCTCTTTCTTATTGATTTTCAGTTTTCCCAAGGTATATTCCCTAGACTGGAAGTGGCCTTGGCTCTGTAGCTCTGTTGTTTACTTGTTTTAGGGAACACAATGCACTCCTCCAGTGAGGCAGCTGGCAATTTACATCCCGCCCATCAGCATAACAAGGCTCCCAGTTCTCCAGGGCCTGTCTTGCCTTTCTGGTTTTTACACATTTTGTGGATGTCCCTTTTGACCGGTGGGAAGTGATACTTCTTTGTAGTGCAGATTTGCATTGCCCGCTTGCTTGCTTGGCCAAAAAGGGCGTATGCGTTTTCTCCTGAATATATTCAGGAGAAAACGCATACGCCCTTTTTGGCCAAGTGCACCATTGTCCAAGTTGTGCCCCTCTTCCTGTGCTTTACAGGCGATTCCAAGGTACCTCTTGAAATCTGTTTCCTGCTATTTTGCCTCGCTTTCAAGTCCGCCTCGTTGACTTCCCTCAACAGATTTTTGGACGATAGTTGTCCTTTATCACTCTGCCAGTTTGTGAATTGCTGTGCCCCTGAGCTCCATTTCTCAACTCGTTTTTTGTGAGCTGAACGCAAGTCCAAAATTTTGGATCATGTCCTATACTGGTTCCCGGTGGGTGGCTGAGACTTTGGTTAATTCTTCTTCCTGCCGGGAAATTAGAGTGACATGTGCCCGTCCAAATGCCTAACAGCTACTCTCTCATGGGTTCTCCCTCGTCCCTTCCATCCTCTGCCAAATTGGGAACCTGTGCAAACCAGGAGGTTAAAGGGCCTGTCTCTCCAAGTTGGGAGATTGATAGTAAGGCAGTTGGAAAGTCAAACTGGAGCACCAGGAGAGGGACTATTCGTTGAGTTTTAGAAACCTTTCGTATTCACAGTGTGTCCATTCTCTAGGTTTCCTGTACATGTTATAGCTGTAGTAATATTCCCTTGAACCTGGAGAGTTGGGACCCATGGAATGGGGGCCATGCATTATTGCTTGAAAGGGTCTGCATTTGCTCACCCAATCTCACCAATCCTCTCAGTCCCAAGTGTCCAGCCTTATGCCACATCCAGCTGTCATTGTAGACAGGGTCTTTCCAGGTTTCCTCAGACACCCTGAAGGAATTGTAAAGAATTTCCCTGTTTTTTGGTTTTGCTTTTGAAATTCCTTTTTATAGTGGGTTTGAGCTGATTCTCGCTGCCATGTTTATGCCACTCTAGACACACTTGATTCCCTTATGGAGACATATCAATACATAGGTTTTAAGATTCTTACTAGTCAGATATATTCCTCTGTGGGAAATATGGGGTTTTGAGTCTCTTTCACTGAGGAAGGTGTCGGTCTTGTCAATTCCAAAGTTGGTTTTTGAAACGGTCCCTGTGCTTATATCAAACTCTGGTTTTATGCATCACCCCACCTCTCCTTCCCCTTTATGCAGGCATAAGAGTGTTTTCTAAATGTGAGACTCTGTTCTCTTTCCTAACTCAGTTCACGTGTAGCCATGTTTACAGGATCTTCATAAGTGATATCTTATGATAAGTTTCTTTTTCTGTGTGACTTATTTCACTTAGAATCATCGTACCTGAATCCACTCACTTTGCTGCTACTGGTCTTATGACATTGATTTCATGGCTGAGGGATATTCCATCGTACGTAAGTACCACAATGTTTTGAACCATTTTTTATTTCCTGGGATATTTAAGGTGTACCCAAGTTGAGGTTCTTGTAGCCAGTGCAGCCCTAAATTTGGAGGTGGCTCTTTCTTATTGATTTTCAGTTTTCCCCAGGTATATTCCCTAGACTGGAAGTGGCCTTGGCTCTGTAGCTCTGTTGTTTACTTGTTTTAGGGAACACAATGCACTCCTCCAGTGAGGCAGTTGGCAATTTACATCCCGCCCATCAGCATAACAAGGCTCCCTGTTCTCCAGGGCCTGTCTTGCCTTTCTGGTTTTTACACATTTTGTGGATGTCCCTTTTGACCGGTGGGAAGTGATACTTCTTTGTAGTGCAGATTTGCATTGCCCGCTTGCTTGCTTGGCCAAAAAGGGCGTATGCGTTTTCTCCTGAATATATTCAGGAGAAAACGCATACGCCCTTTTTGGCCAAGTGCACCATTGTCCAAGTTGTGCCCCTCTTCCTGTGCTTTACAGGCGATTCCAACGTACCTCTTGAAATCTGTTTCCTGCTATTTTGCCTCGCTTTCAAGTCCGCCTCGTTGACTTCCCTCAACAGATTTTTGGACGATAGTTGTCCTTTATCACTCTGCCAGTTTGTGAATTGCTGTGCCCCTGAGCTCCATTTCTCAACTCGTTTTTTGTGAGCTGAACGCAAGTCCAAAATTTTGGATCCTGTCCTATACTGGTTCCCGGTGGGTGGCTGAGACTTTGGTTAATTCTTCTTCCTGCCGGGAAATTAGAGTGACATGTGCCCGTCCAAATGCCTAACAGCTACTCTCTCATGGGTTCTCCCTCGTCCCTTCCATCCTCTGCCAAATTGGGAACCTGTGCAAACCAGGAGGTTAAAGGGCCTGTCTCTCCAAGTTGGGAGATTGATAGTAAGGCAGTTGGAAAGTCAAACTGGAGCACCAGGAGAGGGACTATTCGTTGAGTTTTAGAAACCTTTCGTATTCACAGTGTGTCCATTCTCTAGGTTTCCTGTACATGTTATAGCTGTAGTAATATTCCCTTGAACCTGGAGAGTTGGGACCCATGGAATGGGGGCCATGCATTATTGCTTGAAAGGGTCTGCATTCGCTCACCCAATCTCACCAATCCTCTCAGTCCCAAGTGTCCAGCCTTATGCCACATCCAGCTGTCATTGTAGATAGGGTCTTTCCAGGTTTCCTCAGACACCCTGAAGGAATTGTAAAGAATTTCCCTGTTTTTTGGTTTTGCTTTTGAAATTCCTTTTTATAGTGGGTTTGAGCTGATTCTCGCTTCCATGTTTATGCCACTCTAGACACACTTGATTCCCTTATGGAGACATATCAATACATAGGTTTTAAGATTCTTACTAGTCAGATATATTCCTCTTTGGGAAATATGGGGTTTTGAGTCTCTTTCACTGAGGAAGGTGTCGGTCTTGACAATTCCAAAGTTGGTTTTTGAAACGGTCCCTGTGCCTATATCAAACTCTGGTTTTATGCATCACCCCACCTCTCCTTCCCCTTTATGCAGGCATAAGAGTGTTTTCTAAATGTGAGACTCTGTTCTCTTTCCTAACTCAGTTCACGTGTAGCCATGTTTACAGGATCTTCATAAGTGATATCTTATGATAAGTTTCTTTTTCTGTGTGACTTATTTCACTTAGAATCATCGTACCTGAATCCACTCACTTTGCTGCTACTGGTCTTATGACATTGATTTCATGGCTGAGGGATATTCCATCGTACGTAAGTACCACAATGTTTTGAACCATTTTTATATTTCCTGGGATATTTAAGGTGTACCCAAGTTGAGGTTCTTGTAGCCAGTGCAGCCCTAAATTTGGAGTTGGCTCTTTCTTATTGATTTTCAGTTTTCCCCAGGTATATTCCCTAGACTGGAAGTGGCCTTGGCTCTGTAGCTCTGTTGTTTACTTGTTTTAGGGAACACAATGCACTCCTCCAGTGAGGCAGTTGGCAATTTATATCCCGCCCATCAGCATAACAAGGCTCCCTGTTCTCCAGGGCCTGTCTTGCCTTTCTGGTTTTTACACATTTTGTGGATGTCCCTTTTGACCGGTGGGAAGTGATACTTCTTTGTAGTGCAGATTTGCATTGCCCGCTTGCTTGCTTGGCCAAAAAGGGCGTATGCGTTTTCTCCTGAATATATTCAGAAGAAACCGCATACGCCCTTTTTGGCCAAGTGCACCATTGTCCAAGTTGTGACCCTCTTCCTGTGCTTTACAGGCGATTCCAAGGTACCTCTTGAAATCTGTTTCCTGCTATTTTGCCTCGCTTTCAAGTCCGCCTCGTTGACTTCCCTCAACAGATTTTTGGACGATAGTTGTCCTTTATCACTCTGCCAGTTTGTGAATTGCTGTGCCCCTGAGCTCCATTTCTCAACTCGTTTTTTGTGAGCTGAACGCAAGTCCAAAATTTTGGATCCTGTCCTATACTGGTTCCCGGTGGGTGGCTGAGACTTTGGTTAATTCTTCTTCCTGCCGGGAAATTAGAGTGACATGTGCCCGTCCAAATGCCTAACAGCTACTCTCTCATGGGTTCTCCCTCGTCCCTTCCATCCTCTGCCAAATTGGGAACCTGTGCAAACCAGGAGGTTAAAGGGCCTGTCTCTCCAAGTTGGGAGATTGATAGTAAGGCAGTTGGAAAGTCAAACTGGAGCACCAGGAGAGGGACTATTCGTTGAGTTTTAGAAACCTTTCGTATTCACAGTGTGTCCATTCTCTAGGTTTCCTGTACATGTTATAGCTGTAGTAATATTCCCTTGAACATGGAGAGTTGGGACCCATGGAATGGGGGCCATGCATTATTGCTTGAAAGGGTCTGCATTTGCTCACCCAATCTCACCAATCCTCTCAGTCCCAAGTGTCCAGCCTTATGCCACATCCAGCTGTCATTGTAGATAGGGTCTTTCCAGGTTTCCTCAGACACCCTGAAGGAATTGTAAAGAATTTCCCTGTTTTTTGGTTTTGCTTTTGAAATTCGTTTTTATAGTGGGTTTGAGCTGATTCTCGCTGCCATGTTTATGCCACTCTAGACACACTTGATTCCCTTATGGAGACATATCAATACATAGGTTTTAAGATTCTTACTAGTCAGATATATTCCTCTGTGGGAAATATGGGGTTTTGAGTCTCTTTCACTGAGGAAGGTGTCGGTCTTGTCAATTCCAAAGTTGGTTTTTGAAACGGTCCCTGTGCTTATATCAAACTCTGGTTTTATGCATCACCCCACCTCTCCTTCCCCTTTATGCAGGCATAAGAGTGTTTTCTAAATGTGAGACTCTGTTCTCTTTCCTAACTCAGTTCACGTGTAGCCATGTTTACAGGATCTTCATAAGTGATATCTTATGATAAGTTTCTTTTTCTGTGTGACTTATTTCACTTAGAATCATCGTACCTGAATCCACTCACTTTGCTGCTACTGGTCTTATGACATTGATTTCATGGCTGAGGGATATTCCATCGTACGTAAGTACCACAATGTTTTGAACCATTTTTATATTTCCTGGGATATTTAAGGTGTACCCAAGTTGAGGTTCTTGTAGCCAGTGCAGCCCTAAATTTGGAGTTGGCTCTTTCTTATTGATTTTCAGTTTTCCCCAGGTATATTCCCTAGACTGGAAGTGGCCTTGGCTCTGTAGCTCTGTTGTTTACTTGTTTTAGGGAACACAATGCACTCCTCCAGTGAGGCAGTTGGCAATTTACATCCCGCCCATCAGCATAACAAGGCTCCCTGTTCTCCAGGGCCTGTCTTGCCTTTCTGGTTTTTACACATTTTGTGGATGTCCCTTTTGACCGGTGGGAAGTGATACTTCTTTGTAGTGCAGATTTGCATTGCCCGGTTGCTTGCTTGGCCAAAAAGGGCGTATGCGTTTTCTCCTGAATATATTCAGGAGAAACCGCATACGCCCTTTTTGGCCAAGTGCACCATTGTCCAAGTTGTGCCCCTCTTCCTGTGCTTTACAGGCGATTCCAAGGTACCTCTTGAAATCTGTTTCCTGCTATTTTGCCTCGCTTTCAAGTCCGCCTCGTTGACTTCCCTCAACAGATTTTTGGACGATAGTTGTCCTTTATCACTCTGCCAGTTTGTGAATTGCTGTGCCCCTGAGCTCCATTTCTCAACTCGTTTTTTGTGAGCTGAACGCAAGTCCAAAATTTTGGATCCTGTCCTATACTGGTTCCCGGTGGGTGGCTGAGACTTTGGTTAATTCTTCTTCCTGCCGGGAAATTAGAGTGACATGTGCCCGTCCAAATGCCTAACAGCTACTCTCTCATGGGTTCTCCCTCGTCCCTTCCATCCTCTGCCAAATTGGGAACCTGTGCAAACCAGGAGGTTAAAGGGCCTGTCTCTCCAAGTTGGGAGATTGATAGTAAGGCAGTTGGAAAGTCAAACTGGAGCACCAGGAGAGGGACTATTCGTTGAGTTTTAGAAACCTTTCGTATTCACAGTGTGTCCATTCTCTAGGTTTCCTGTACATGTTATAGCTGTAGTAATATTCCCTTGAACCTGGAGAGTTGGGACCCATGGAATGGGGGCCATGCATTATTGCTTGAAAGGGTCTGCATTCGCTCACCCAATCTCACCAATCCTCTCAGTCCCAAGTGTCCAGCCTTATGCCACATCCAGCTGTCATTGTAGATAGGGTCTTTCCAGGTTTCCTCAGACACCCTGAAGGAATTGTAAAGAATTTCCCTGTTTTTTGGTTTTGCTTTTGAAATTCCTTTTTATAGTGGGTTTGAGCTGATTCTCGCTGCCATGTTTATGCCACTCTAGACACACTTGATTCCCTTATGGAGACATATCAATACATAGGTTTTAAGATTCTTACTAGTCAGATATATTCCTCTGTGGGAAATATGGGGTTTTGAGTCTCTTTCACTGAGGAAGGTGTCGGTCTTGACAATTCCAAAGTTGGTTTTTGAAACGGTCCCTGTGCTTATATCAAACTCTGGTTTTATGCATCACCCCACCTCTCCTTCCCCTTTATGCAGGCATAAGAGTGTTTTCTAAATGTGAGACTCTGTTCTCTTTCCTAACTCAGTTCACGTGTAGCCATGTTTACAGGATCTTCATAAGTGATATCTTATGATAAGTTTCTTTTTCTGTGTGACTTATTTCACTTAGAATCATCGTACCTGAATCCACTCACTTTGCTGCTACTGGTCTTATGACATTGATTTCATGGCTGAGGGATATTCCATCGTACGTAAGTACCACAATGTTTTGAACCATTTTTATATTTCCTGGGATATTTAAGGTGTACCCAAGTTGAGGTTCTTGTAGCCAGTGCAGCCCTAAATTTGGAGGTGGCTCTTTCTTATTGATTTTCAGTTTTCCCCAGGTATATTCCCTAGACTGGAAGTGGCCTTGGCTCTGTAGCTCTGTTGTTTACTTGTTTTAGGGAACACAATGCACTCCTCCAGTGAGGCAGTTGGCAATTTATATCCCGCCCATCAGCATAACAAGGCTCCCTGTTCTCCAGGGCCTGTCTTGCCTTTCTGGTTTTTACACATTTTGTGGATGTCCCTTTTGACCGGTGGGAAGTGATACTTCTTTGTAGTGCAGATTTGCATTGCCCGCTTGCTTGCTTGGCCAAAAAGGGCGTATGCGTTTTCTCCTGAATATATTCAGGAGAAACCGCATACGCCCTTTTTGGCCAAGTGCACCATTGTCCAAGTTGTGCCCCTCTTCCTGTGCTTTACAGGCGATTCCAAGGTACCTCTTGAAATCTGTTTCCTGCTATTTTGCCTCGCTTTCAAGTCCGCCTCGTTGACTTCCCTCAACAGATTTTTGGACGATAGTTGTCCTTTATCACTCTGCCAGTTTGTGAATTGCTGTGCCCCTGAGCTCCATTTCTCAACTCGTTTTTTGTGAGCTGAACGCAACTCCAAAATTTTGGATCATGTCCTATACTGGTTCCCGGTGGGTGGCTGAGACTTTGGTTAATTCTTCTTCCTGCCGGGAAATTAGAGTGACATGTGCCCGTCCAAATGCCTAACAGCTACTCTCTCATGGGTTCTCCCTCGTCCCTTCCATCCTCTGCCAAATTGGGAACCTGTGCAAACCAGGAGGTTAAAGGGCCTGTCTCTCCAAGTTGGGAGATTGATAGTAAGGCAGTTGGAAAGTCAAACTGGAGCACCAGGAGAGGGACTATTCGTTGAGTTTTAGAAACCTTTCGTATTCACAGTGTGTCCATTCTCTAGGTTTCCTGTACATGTTATAGCTGTAGTAATATTCCCTTGAACATGGAGAGTTGGGACCCATGGAATGGGGGCCATGCATTATTGCTTGAAAGGGTCTGCATTTGCTCACCCAATCTCACCAATCCTCTCAGTCCCAAGTGTCCAGCCTTATGCCACATCCAGCTGTCATTGTAGATAGGGTCTTTCCAGGTTTCCTCAGACACCCTGAAGGAATTGTAAAGAATTTCCCTGTTTTTTGGTTTTGCTTTTGAAATTCCTTTTTATAGTGGGTTTGAGCTGATTCTCGCTGCCATGTTTATGCCACTCTAGACACACTTGATTCCCTTATGGAGACATATCAATACATAGGTTTTAAGATTCTTACTAGTCAGATATATTCCTCTGTGGGAAATATGGGGTTTTGAGTCTCTTTCACTGAGGAAGGTGTCGGTCTTGTCTATTCCAAAGTTGGTTTTTGGAACGGTCCCTGTGCTTATATCAAACTCTGGTTTTATGCATCACCCCACCTCTCCTTCCCCTTTATACAGGCATAAGAGTGTTTTCTAAATGTGAGACTCTGTTCTCTTTCCTAACTCAGTTCACGTGTAGCCATGTTTACAGGATCTTCATAAGTGATATCTTATGATAAGTTTCTTTTTCTGTGTGACTTATTTCACTTAGAATCATCGTACCTGAATCCACTCACTTTGCTGCTACTGGTCTTATGACATTGATTTCATCGCTGAGGGATATTCCATCATACGTAAGTACCACAATGTTTTGAACCATTTTTATATTTCCTGGGATATTTAAGGTGTACCCAAGTTGAGGTTCTTGTAGTCAGTGCAGCCCTAAATTTGGAGGTGGCTCTTTCTTATTGATTTTCAGTTTTCCCAAGGTATATTCCCTAGATTGGAAGTGGCCTTGGCTCTGTAGCTCTGTTGTTTACTTGTTTTAGGGAACACAATGCACTCCTCCAGTGAGGCAGTTGGCAATTTACATCCCGCCCATCAGCATAACAAGGCTCCCTGTTCTCCAGGGCCTGTCTTGCCTTTCTGGTTTTTACACATTTTGTGGATGTCCCTTTTGACCGGTGGGAAGTGATACTTCTTTGTAGTGCAGATTTGCATTGCCCGATTGCTTGCTTGGCCAAAAAGGGCGTATGCGTTTTCTCCTGAATATATTCAGGAGAAAACGCATACGCCCTTTTTGGCCAAGTGTACCATTGTCCAAGTTGTGCCCCTCTTCCTGTGCTTTACAGGCGATTCCAACGTACCTCTTGAAATCTGTTTCCTGCTATTTTGCCTCACTTTCAAGTTCGCCTAGTTGACTTCCCTCAACAGATTTTTGGACGATAGTTGTCCTTTATCACTCTGCCAGTTTGTGAATTGCTGTGCCCCTGAGCTCCATTTCTCAACTCGTTTTTTGTGAGCTGAACGCAAGTCCAAAATTTTGGATCCTGTCCTATACTGGTTCCCGGTGGGTTGCTGAGACTTTGGTTAATTCTTCTTCCTGCCGGGAAATTAGAGTGACATGTGCCCGTCCAAATGCCTAACAGCTACTCTCTCATGGGTTCTCCCTCGTCCCTTCCATCCTCTGCCAAATTGGGAACCTGTGCAAACCAGGAGGTTAAAGGGCCTGTCTCTCCAAGTTGGGAGATTGATAGTAAGGCAGTTGGAAAGTCAAACTGGAGCACCAGGAGAGGGACTATTCGTTGAGTTTTAGAAACCTTTCGTATTCACAGTGTGTCCATTCTCTAGGTTTCCTGTACATGTTATAGCTGTAGTAATATTCCCTTGAACCTGGAGAGTTGGGACCCATGGAATGGGGGCCATGCATTATTGCTTGAAAGGGTCTGCATTTGCTCACCCAATCTCACCAATCCTCTCAGTCCCAAGTGTCCAGCCTTATGCCACATCCAGCTGTCATTGTAGATAGGGTCTTTCCAGGTTTCCTCAGACACCCTGAAGGAATTGTAAAGAATTTCCCTGTTTTTTGGTTTTGCTTTTGAAATTCCTTTTTATAGTGGGTTTGAGCTGATTCTCGCTGCCATGCTTATGCCACTCTAGACACACTTGATTCCCTTATGGAGACATATCAATACATAGGATTTAAGATTCTTACTAGTCAGATATATTCCTCTGCGGGAAATATGGGGTTTTGAGTCTCTTTCACTGAGGAAGGTGTAGGTCTTGTCTATTCCAAAGTTGGTTTTTGGAACGGTCCCTGTGCTTATATCAAACTCTGGTTTTATGCATCACCCCACCTCTCCTTCCCCTTTATGCAGGCATAAGAGTGTTTTCTAAATGTGAGACTCTGTTCTCTTTCCTAACTCAGTTCACGTGTAGCCATGTTTACAGGATCTTCATAAGTGATATCTTATGATAAGTTTCTTTTTCTGTGTGACTTATTTCACTTAGAATCATCGTACCTGAATCCACTCACTTTGCTGCTACTGGTCTTATGACATTGATTTCATCGCTGAGGGATATTCCATCATACGTAAGTACCACAATGTTTTGAACCATTTTTATATTTCCTGGGATATTTAAGGTGTACCCAAGTTGAGGTTCTTGTAGTCAGTGCAGCCCTAAATTTGGAGGTGGCTCTTTCTTATTGATTTTCAGTTTTCCCAAGGTATATTCCCTAGACTGGAAGTGGCCTTGGCTCTGTAGCTCTGTTGTTTACTTGTTTTAGGGAACACAATGCACTCCTCCAGTGAGGCAGTTGGCAATTTACATCCCGCCCATCAGCATAACAAGGCTCCCTGTTCTCCAGGGCCTGTCTTGCCTTTCTGGTTTTTACACATTTTGTGGATGTCCCTTTTGACCGGTGGGAAGTGATACTTCTTTGTAGTGCAGATTTTCATTGCCCGATTGCTTGCTTGGCCAAAAAGGGCGTATGCGTGTTCTCCTGAATATATTCAGGGGAAAACGCATACGCCCTTTTTGGCCAAGTGCACCATTGTCCAAGTTGTGCCCCTCTTCCTGTGCTTTACAGGCGATTCCAACGTACCTCTTGAAATCTGTTTCCTGCTATTTTGCCTCACTTTCAAGTCCGCCTCGTTGACTTCCCTCAACAGATTTTTGGACGATAGTTGTCCTTTATCACTCTGCCAGTTTGTGAATTGCTGTGCCCCTGATCTCCATTTCTCAACTCGTTTTTTGTGAGCTGAACGCAAGTCCAAAATTTTGGATCCTGTCCTATACTGGTTCCCGGTGGGTGGCTGAGACTTTGGTTAATTCTTCTTCCTGCCGGGAAATTAGAGTGACATGTGCCCGTCCAAATGCCTAACAGCTACTCTCTCATGGGTTCTCCCTCGTCCCTTCCATCCTCTGCCAAATTGGGAACCTGTGCAAAACAGGAGGTTAAAGGGCCTGTCTCTCCAAGTTGGGAGATTGATAGTAAGGCAGTTGGAAAGTCAAACTGGAGCACCAGGAGAGGGACTATTCGTTGAGTTTTAGAAACCTTTCGTATTCACAGTGTGTCCATTCTCTAGGTTTCCTGTACATGTTATAGCTGTAGTAATATTCCCTTGAACCTGGAGAGTTGGGACCCATGGAATGGGGGCCATGCATTATTGCTTGAAAGGGTCTGCATTTGCTCACCCAATCTCACCAATCCTCTCAGTCCCAAGTGTCCAGCCTTATGCCACATCCAGCTGTCATTGTAGATAGGGTCTTTCCAGGTTTCCTCAGACACCCTGAAGGAATTGTAAAGAATTTCCCTGTTTTTTGGTTTTGCTTTTGAAATTCCTTTTTATAGTGGGTTTGAGCTGATTCTCGCTGCCATGTTTATGCCACTCTAGACACACTTGATTCCCTTATGGAGACATATCAATACATAGGATTTAAGATTCTTACTAGTCAGATATATTCCTCTGTGGGAAATATGGGATTTTGAGTCTCTTTCACTGAGGAAGGTGTAGGTCTTGTCTATTCCAAAGTTGGTTTTTGGAACGGTCCATGTGCTTATATCAAACTCTGGTTTTATGCATCTCCCCACCTCTCCTTCCCCTTTATGCAGGCATAAGAGTGTTTTCTAAATGTGAGACTCTGTTCTCTTTCCTAACTCAGTTCACGTGTAGCCATGTTTACAGGATCTTCATAAGTGATATCTTATGATAAGTTTCTTTTTCTGTGTGACTTATTTCACTTAGAATCATCGTACCTGAATCCACTCACTTTGCTGCTACTGGTCTTATGACATTGATTTCATGGCTGAGGGATATTCCATCGTACGTAAGTACCACAATGTTTTGAACCATTTTTATATTTCCTGGGATATTTAAGGTGTACCCAAGTTGAGGTTCTTGTAGTCAGTGCAGCCCTAAATTTGGAGGTGGCTCTTTCTTATTGATTTTCAGTTTTCCCAAGGTATATTCCCTAGACTGGAAGTGGCCTTGGCTCTGTAGCTCTGTTGTTTACTTGTTTTAGGGAACACAATGCACTCCTCCAGTGAGGCAGCTGGCAATTTACATCCCGCCCATCAGCATAACAAGGCTCCCAGTTCTCCAGGGCCTGTCTTGCCTTTCTGGTTTTTACACATTTTGTGGATGTCCCTTTTGACCGGTGGGAAGTGATACTTCTTTGTAGTGCAGATTTGCATTGCCCGCTTGCTTGCTTGGCCAAAAAGGGCGTATGCGTTTTCTCCTGAATATATTCAGGAGAAAACGCATACGCCCTTTTTGGCCAAGTGCACCATTGTCCAAGTTGTGCCCCTCTTCCTGTGCTTTACAGGCGATTCCAAGGTACCTCTTGAAATCTGTTTCCTGCTATTTTGCCTCGCTTTCAAGTCCGCCTCGTTGACTTCCCTCAACAGATTTTTGGACGATAGTTGTCCTTTATCACTCTGCCAGTTTGTGAATTGCTGTGCCCCTGAGCTCCATTTCTCAACTCGTTTTTTGTGAGCTGAACGCAAGTCCAAAATTTTGGATCATGTCCTATACTGGTTCCCGGTGGGTGGCTGAGACTTTGGTTAATTCTTCTTCCTGCCGGGAAATTAGAGTGACATGTGCCCGTCCAAATGCCTAACAGCTACTCTCTCATGGGTTCTCCCTCGTCCCTTCCATCCTCTGCCAAATTGGGAACCTGTGCAAACCAGGAGGTTAAAGGGCCTGTCTCTCCAAGTTGGGAGATTGATAGTAAGGCAGTTGGAAAGTCAAACTGGAGCACCAGGAGAGGGACTATTCGTTGAGTTTTAGAAACCTTTCGTATTCACAGTGTGTCCATTCTCTAGGTTTCCTGTACATGTTATAGCTGTAGTAATATTCCCTTGAACCTGGAGAGTTGGGACCCATGGAATGGGGGCCATGCATTATTGCTTGAAAGGGTCTGCATTTGCTCACCCAATCTCACCAATCCTCTCAGTCCCAAGTGTCCAGCCTTATGCCACATCCAGCTGTCATTGTAGACAGGGTCTTTCCAGGTTTCCTCAGACACCCTGAAGGAATTGTAAAGAATTTCCCTGTTTTTTGGTTTTGCTTTTGAAATTCCTTTTTATAGTGGGTTTGAGCTGATTCTCGCTGCCATGTTTATGCCACTCTAGACACACTTGATTCCCTTATGGAGTCATATCAATACATAGGTTTTAAGATTCTTACTAGTCAGATATATTCCTCTGTGGGAAATATGGGGTTTTGAGTCTCTTTCACTGAGGAAGGTGTAGGTCTTGTCTATTCCAAAGTTGGTTTTTGGAACGGTGCCTGTGCTTATATCAAACTCTGGTTTTATGCATCACCCCACCTCTCCTTCCCCTTTATGCAGGCATAAGAGTGTTTTCTAAATGTGAGACTCTGTTCTCTTTCCTAACTCAGTTCACGTGTAGCCATGTTTACAGGATCTTCATAAGTGATATCTTATGATAAGTTTCTTTTTCTGTGTGACTTATTTCACTTAGAATCATCGTACCTGAATCCACTCACTTTGCTGCTACTGGTCTTATGACATTGATTTCATGGCTGAGGGATATTCCATCGTACGTAAGTACCACAATGTTTTGAACCATTTTTATATTTCCTGGGATATTTAAGGTGTACCCAAGTTGAGGTTCTTGTAGCCAGTGCAGCCCTAAATTTGGAGGTGGCTCTTTCTTATTGATTTTCAGTTTTCCCCAGGTATATTCCCTAGACTGGAAGTGGCCTTGGCTCTGTAGCTCTGTTGTTTACTTGTTTTAGGGAACACAATGCACTCCTCCAGTGAGGCAGTTGGCAATTTACATCCCGCCCATCAGCATAACAAGGCTCCCTGTTCTCCAGGGCCTGTCTTGCCTTTCTGGTTTTTACACATTTTGTGGATGTCCCTTTTGACCGGTGGGAAGTGATACTTCTTTGTAGTGCAGATTTGCATTGCCCGATTGCTTGCTTGGCCAAAAAGGGCGTATGCGTTTTCTCCTGAATATATTCAGGAGAAAACGCATACGCCCTTTTTGGCCAAGTGCACCATTGTCCAAGTTGTGCCCCTCTTCCTGTGCTTTACAGGCGATTCCAACGTACCTCTTGAAATCTGTTTCCTGCTATTTTGCCTCACTTTCAAGTTCGCCTCGTTGACTTCCCTCAACAGATTTTTGGACGATAGTTGTCCTTTATCACTCTGCCAGTTTGTGAATTGCTGTGCCCCTGAGCTCCATTTCTCAACTCGTTTTTTGTGAGCTGAACACAAGTCCAAAATTTTGGATCCTGTCCTATACTGGTTCCCGGTGGGTTGCTGAGACTTTGGTTAATTCTTCTTCCTGCCGGGAAATTAGAGTGACATGTGCCCGTCCAAATGCCTAACAGCTACTCTCTCATGGGTTCTCCCTCGTCCCTTCCATCCTCTGCCAAATTGGGAAGCTGTGCAAACCAGGAGGTTAAAGGGCCTGTCTCTCCAAGTTGGGAGATTGATAGTAAGGCAGTTGGAAAGTCAAACTGGAGCACCAGGAGAGGGACTATTCGTTGAGTTTTAGAAACCTTTCGTATTCACAGTGTGTCCATTCTCTAGGTTTCCTGTACATGTTATAGCTGTAGTAATATTCCCTTGAACCTGGAGAGTTGGGACCCATGGAATGGGGGCCATGCATTATTGCTTGAAAGGGTCTGCATTTGCTCACCCAATCTCACCAATCCTCTCAGTCCCAAGTGTCCAGCCTTATGCCACATCCAGCTGTCATTGTAGATAGGGTCTTTCCAGGTTTCCTCAGACACCCTGAAGGAATTGTAAAGAATTTCCCTGTTTTTTGGTTTTGCTTTTGAAATTCCTTTTTATAGTGGGTTTGAGCTGATTCTCGCTGCCATGCTTATGCCACTCTAGACACACTTGATTCCCTTATGGAGACATATCAATACATAGGATTTAAGATTCTTACTAGTCAGATATATTCCTCTGCGGGAAATATGGGGTTTTGAGTCTCTTTCACTGAGGAAGGTGTAGGTCTTGTCTATTCCAAAGTTGGTTTTTGGAACGGTCCCTGTGCTTATATCAAACTCTGGTTTTATGCATCACCCCACCTCTCCTTCCCCTTTATGCAGGCATAAGAGTGTTTTCTAAATGTGAGACTCTGTTCTCTTTCCTAACTCAGTTCACGTGTAGCCATGTTTACAGGATCTTCATAAGTGATATCTTATGATAAGTTTCTTTTTCTGTGTGACTTATTTCACTTAGAATCATCGTACCTGAATCCACTCACTTTGCTGCTACTGGTCTTATGACATTGATTTCATCGCTGAGGGATATTCCATCATACGTAAGTACCACAATGTTTTGAACCATTTTTATATTTCCTGGGATATTTAAGGTGTACCCAAGTTGAGGTTCTTGTAGTCAGTGCAGCCCTAAATTTGGAGGTGGCTCTTTCTTATTGATTTTCAGTTTTCCCAAGGTATATTCCCTAGACTGGAAGTGGCCTTGGCTCTGTAGCTCTGTTGTTTACTTGTTTTAGGGAACACAATGCACTCCTCCAGTGAGGCAGTTGGCAATTTACATCCCGCCCATCAGCATAACAAGGCTCCCTGTTCTCCAGGGCCTGTCTTGCCTTTCTGGTTTTTACACATTTTGTGGATGTCCCTTTTGACCGGTGGGAAGTGATACTTCTTTGTAGTGCAGATTTTCATTGCCCGATTGCTTGCTTGGCCAAAAAGGGCGTATGCGTGTTCTCCTGAATATATTCAGGAGAAAACGCATACGCCCTTTTTGGCCAAGTGCACCATTGTCCAAGTTGTGCCCCTCTTCCTGTGCTTTACAGGCGATTCCAACGTACCTCTTGAAATCTGTTTCCTGCTATTTTGCCTCACTTTCAAGTCCGCCTCGTTGACTTCCCTCAACAGATTTTTGGACGATAGTTGTCCTTTATCACTCTGCCAGTTTGTGAATTGCTGTGCCCCTGAGCTCCATTTCTCAACTCGTTTTTTGTGAGCTGAACGCAAGTCCAAAATTTTGGATCATGTCCTATACTGGTTCCCGGTGGGTGGCTGAGACTTTGGTTAATTCTTCTTCCTGCCGGGAAATTAGAGTG
Organism: Mesoplodon densirostris; assembly: GCF_025265405.1. NCBI lineage: Eukaryota > Metazoa > Chordata > Mammalia > Artiodactyla > Ziphiidae > Mesoplodon > Mesoplodon densirostris. Next base: position 24,342 of record NW_026778191.1, on the reverse strand, counting down.
ACATGTGCCCGTCCAAATGCCTAACAGCTACTCTCTCATGGGTTCTCCCTCGTCCCTTCCATCCTCTGCCAAATTGGGAACCTGTGCAAACCAGGAGGTTAAAGGGCCTGTCTCTCCAAGTTGGGAGATTGATAGTAAGGCAGTTGGAAAGTCAAACTGGAGCACCAGGAGAGGGACTATTCGTTGAGTTTTAGAAACCTTTCGTATTCACAGTGTGTCCATTCTCTAGGTTTCCTGTACATGTTATAGCTGTAGTAATATTCCCTTGAACCTGGAGAGTTGGGACCCATGGAATGGGGGCCATGCATTATTGCTTGAAAGGGTCTGCATTTGCTCACCCAATCTCACCAATCCTCTCAGTCCCAAGTGTCCAGCCTTATGCCACATCCAGCTGTCATTGTAGACAGGGTCTTTCCAGGTTTCCTCAGACACCCTGAAGGAATTGTAAAGAATTTCCCTGTTTTTTGGTTTTGCTTTTGAAATTCCTTTTTATAGTGGGTTTGAGCTGATTCTCGCTGCCATGTTTATGCCACTCTAGACACACTTGATTCCCTTATGGAGTCATATCAATACATAGGTTTTAAGATTCTTACTAGTCAGATATATTCCTCTGTGGGAAATATGGGGTTTTGAGTCTCTTTCACTGAGGAAGGTGTAGGTCTTGTCTATTCCAAAGTTGGTTTTTGGAACGGTGCCTGTGCTTATATCAAACTCTGGTTTTATGCATCACCCCACCTCTCCTTCCCCTTTATGCAGGCATAAGAGTGTTTTCTAAATGTGAGACTCTGTTCTCTTTCCTAACTCAGTTCACGTGTAGCCATGTTTACAGGATCTTCATAAGTGATATCTTATGATAAGTTTCTTTTTCTGTGTGACTTATTTCACTTAGAATCATCGTACCTGAATCCACTCACTTTGCTGCTACTGGTCTTATGACATTGATTTCATGGCTGAGGGATATTCCATCGTACGTAAGTACCACAATGTTTTGAACCATTTTTATATTTCCTGGGATATTTAAGGTGTACCCAAGTTGAGGTTCTTGTAGCCAGTGCAGCCCTAAATTTGGAGGTGGCTCTTTCTTATTGATTTTCAGTTTTCCCCAGGTATATTCCCTAGACTGGAAGTGGCCTTGGCTCTGTAGCTCTGTTGTTTACTTGTTTTAGGGAACACAATGCACTCCTCCAGTGAGGCAGTTGGCAATTTACATCCCGCCCATCAGCATAACAAGGCTCCCTGTTCTCCAGGGCCTGTCTTGCCTTTCTGGTTTTTACACATTTTGTGGATGTCCCTTTTGACCGGTGGGAAGTGATACTTCTTTGTAGTGCAGATTTGCATTGCCCGATTGCTTGCTTGGCCAAAAAGGGCGTATGCGTTTTCTCCTGAATATATTCAGGAGAAAACGCATACGCCCTTTTTGGCCAAGTGCACCATTGTCCAAGTTGTGCCCCTCTTCCTGTGCTTTACAGGCGATTCCAACGTACCTCTTGAAATCTGTTTCCTGCTATTTTGCCTCACTTTCAAGTCCGCCTCGTTGACTTCCCTCAACAGATTTTTGGACGATAGTTGTCCTTTATCACTCTGCCAGTTTGTGAATTGCTGTGCCCCTGAGCTCCATTTCTCAACTCGTTTTTTGGGAGCTGAACGCAAGTCCAAAATTTTGGATCATGTCCTATACTGGTTACCAGTGGGTGGCTGAGACTTTGGTTAATTCTTCTTCCTGCCGGGAAATTAGAGTGACATGTGCCCGTCCAAATGCCTAACAGCTACTCTCTCATGGGTTCTCCCTCGTCCCTTCCATCCTCTGCCAAATTGGGAACCTGTGCAAACCAGGAGGTTAAAGGGCCTGTCTCTCCAAGTTGGGAGATTGATAGTAAGGCAGTTGGAAAGTCAAACTGGAGCACCAGGAGAGGGACTATTCGTTGAGTTTTAGAAACCTTTCGTATTCACAGTGTGTCCATTCTCTAGGTTTCCTGTACATGTTATAGCTGTAGTAATATTCCCTTGAACCTGGAGAGTTGGGACCCATGGAATGGGGGCCATGCATTATTGCTTGAAAGGGTCTGCATTTGCTCACCCAATCTCACCAATCCTCTCAGTCCCAAGTGTCCAGCCTTATGCCACATCCAGCTGTCATTTTAGACAGGGTCTTTCCAGGTTTCCTCAGACACCCTGAAGGAATTGTAAAGAATTTCCCTGTTTTTTGGTTTTGCTTTTGAAATTCCTTTTTATAGTGGGTTTGAGCTGATTCTCGCTGCCATGTTTATGCCACTCTAGACACACTTGATTCCCTTATGGAGTCATATCAATACATAGGTTTTAAGATTCTTACTAGTCAGATATATTCCTCTGTGGGAAATATGGGGTTTTGAGTCTCTTTCACTGAGGAAGGTGTAGGTCTTGTCTATTCCAAAGTTGGTTTTTGGAACGGTCCCTGTGCTTATATCAAACTCTGGTTTTATGCATCACCCCACCTCTCCTTCCCCTTTATGCAGGCATAAGAGTGTTTTCTAAATGTGAGACTCTGTTCTCTTTCCTAACTCAGTTCACGTGTAGCCATGTTTACAGGATCTTCATAAGTGATATCTTATGATAAGTTTCTTTTTCTGTGTGACTTATTTCACTTAGAATCATCGTACCTGAATCCACTCACTTTGCTGCTACTGGTCTTATGACATTGATTTCATGGCTGAGGGATATTCCATCGTACGTAAGTACCACAATGTTTTGAACCATTTTTATATTTCCTGGGATATTTAAGGTGTACCCAAGTTGAGGTTCTTGTAGCCAGTGCAGCCCTAAATTTGGAGGTGGCTCTTTCTTATTGATTTTCAGTTTTCCCCAGGTATATTCCCTAGACTGGAAGTGGCCTTGGCTCTGTAGCTCTGTTGTTTACTTATTTTAGGGAACACAATGCACTCCTCCAGTGAGGCAGTTGGCAATTTACATCCCGCCCATCAGCATAACAAGGCTCCCTGTTCTCCAGGGCCTGTCTTGCCTTTCTGGTTTTTACACATTTTGTGGATGTCCCTTTTGACCGGTGGGAAGTGATACTTCTTTGTAGTGCAGATTTACATTGCCCGCTTGCTTGCTTGGCCAAAAAGGGCGTATGCGTTTTCTCCTGAATATATTCAGGAGAAAACGCATACGCCCTTTTTGGCCAAGTGCACCATTGTCCAAGTTGTGCCCCTCTTCCTGTGCTTTACAGGCGATTCCAACGTACCTCTTGAAATCTGTTTCCTGCTATTTTGCCTCACTTTCAAGTCCGCCTCGTTGACTTCCCTCAACAGATTTTTGGACGATAGTTGTCCTTTATCACTCTGCCAGTTTGTGAATTGCTGTGCCCCTGAGCTCCATTTCTCAACTCGTTTTTTGGGAGCTGAACGCAAGTCCAAAATTTTGGATCATGTCCTATACTGGTTCCCGGTGGGTGGCTGAGACTTTGGTTAATTCTTCTTCCTGCCGGGAAATTAGAGTGACATGTGCCCGTCCAAATGCCTAACAGCTACTCTCTCATGGGTTCTCCCTCGTCCCTTCCATCCTCTGCCAAATTGGGAACCTGTGCAAACCAGGAGGTTAAAGGGCCTGTCTCTCCAAGTTGGGAGATTGATAGTAAGGCAGTTGGAAAGTCAAACTGGAGCACCAGGATAGGGACTATTCGTTGAGTTTTAGAAACCTTTCGTATTCACAGTGTGTCCATTCTCTAGGTTTCCTGTACATGTTATAGCTGTAGTAATATTCCCTTGAACCTGGAGAGTTGGGACCCATGGAATGGGGGCCATGCATTATTGCTTGAAAGGGTCTGCATTTGCTCACCCAATCTCACCAATCCTCTCAGTCCCAAGTGTCCAGCCTTATGCCACATCCAGCTGTCATTGTAGATAGGGTCTTTCCAGGTTTCCTCAGACACCCTGAAGGAATTGTAAAGAATTTCCCTGTTTTTTGGTTTTGCTTTTGAAATTCCTTTTTATAGTGGGTTTGAGCTGATTCTCGCTGCCATGTTTATGCCACTCTAGACACACTTGATTCCCTTATGGAGACATATCAATACATAGGTTTTAAGATTCTTACTAGTCAGATATATTCCTCTGTGGGAAATATGGGGTTTTGAGTCTCTTTCACTGAGGAAGGTGTCGGTCTTGTCAATTCCAAAGTTGGTTTTTGAAACGGTCCCTGTGCTTATATCAAACTCTGGTTTTATGCATCACCCCACCTCTCCTTCCCCTTTATGCAGGCATAAGAGTGTTTTCTAAATGTGAGACTCTGTTCTCTTTCCTAACTCAGTTCACGTGTAGCCATGTTTACAGGATCTTCATAAGTGATATCTTATGATAAGTTTCTTTTTCTGTGTGACTTATTTCACTTAGAATCATCGTACCTGAATCCACTCACTTTGCTGCTACTGGTCTTATGACATTGATTTCATGGCTGAGGGATATTCCATCGTACGTAAGTACCACAATGTTTTGAACCATTTTTATATTTCCTGGGATATTTAAGGTGTACCCAAGTTGAGGTTCTTGTAGCCAGTGCAGCCCTAAATTTGGAGGTGGGTCTTTCTTATTGATTTTCAGTTTTCCCCAGGTATATTCCCTCGACTGGAAGTGGCCTTGGCTCTGTAGCTCTGTTGTTTACTTGTTTTAGGGAACACAATGCACTCCTCCAGTGAGGCAGTTGGCAATTTACATCCCGCCCATCAGCATAACAAGGCTCCCTGTTCTCCAGGGCCTGTCTTGCCTTTCTGGTTTTTACACATTTTGTGGATGTCCCTTTTGACCGGTGGGAAGTGATACTTCTTTGTAGTGCAGATTTGCATTGCCCGCTTGCTTGCTTGGCCAAAAAGGGCGTATGCGTTTTCTCCTGAATATATTCAGGAGAAAACGCATACGCCCTTTTTGGCCAAGTGCACCATTGTCCAAGTTGTGCCCCTCTTCCTGTGCTTTACAGGCGATTCCAAGGTACCTCTTGAAATCTGTTTCCTGCTATTTTGCCTCACTTTCAAGTCCGCCTCGTTGACTTCCCTCAACAGATTTTTGGACGATAGTTGTCCTTTATCACTCTGCCAGTTTGTGAATTGCTGTGCCCCTGAGCTCCATTTCTCAACTCGTTTTTTGTGAGCTGAACGCAAGTCCAAAATTTTGGATCCTGTCCTATACTGGTTCCCGGTGGTTGGCTGAGACTTTGGTTAATTCTTCTTCCTGCCGGGAAATTAGAGTGACATGTGCCCGTCCAAATGCCTAACAGCTACTCTCTCATGTGTTCTCCCTCGTCACTTCCATCCTCTGCCAAATTGGGAACCTGTGCAAACCAGGAGGTTAAAGGGCCTGTCTCTCCAAGTTGGGAGATTGATAGTAAGGCAGTTGGAAAGTCAAACTGGAGCACCAGGAGAGGGACTATTCGTTGAGTTTTAGAAACCTTTCGTATTCACAGTGTGTCCATTCTCTAGGTTTCCTGTACATGTTATAGCTGTAGTAATATTCCCTTGAACATGGAGAGTTGGGACCCATGGAATGGGGGCCATGCATTATTGCTTGAAAGGGTCTGCATTTGCTCACCCAATCGCACCAATCCTCTCAGTCCCAGGTGTCCAGCCTTATGCCACATCCAGCTGTCATTGTAGATAGGGTCTTTCCAGGTTTCCTCAGACACCCTGAAGGAATTGTAAAGAATTTCCCTGTTTTTTGGTTTTGCTTTTCAAATTCCTTTTTATAGTGGGTTTGAGCTGATTCTCGCTGCCATGTTTATGCCACTCTAGACACACTTGATTCCCTTATGGAGACATATCAATACATAGGTTTTAAGATTCTTTCTAGTCAGATATATTCCTCTGTGGGAAATATGGGGTTTTGAGTCTCTTTCACTGAGGAAGGTGTCGGTCTTGTCAATTCCAAAGTTGGTTTTTGAAACGGTCCCTGTGCTTATATCAAACTCTGGTTTTATGCATCACCCCACCTCTCCTTACCCTTTATGCAGGCATAAGAGTGTTTTCTAAATGTGAGACTCTGTTCTCTTTCCTAACTCAGTTCACGTGTAGCCATGTTTACAGGATCTTCATAAGTGATATCTTATGATAAGTTTCTTTTTCTGTGTGACTTATTTCACTTAGAATCATCGTACCTGAATCCACTCACTTTGCTGCTACTGGTCTTATGACATTGATTTCATGGCTGAGGGATATTCCATCGTACGTAAGTACCACAATGTTTTGAACCATTTTTATATTTCCTGGGATATTTAAGGTGTACCCAAGTTGAGGTTCTTGTAGCCAGTGCAGCCCTAAATTTGGAGGTGGCTCTTTCTTATTGATTTTCAGTTTTCCCCAGGTATATTCCCTAGACTGGAAGTGGCCTTGGCTCTGTAGCTCTGTTTACCTGTTTTAGGGAACACAATGCACTCCTCCAGTGAGGCAGTTGGCAATTTACATCCCGCCCATCAGCATAACAAGGCTCCCTGTTCTCCAGGGCCTGTCTTGCCTTTCTGGTTTTTACACATTTTGTGGATGTCCCTTTTGACCGGTGGGAAGTGATACTTCTTTGTAGTGCAGATTTGCATTGCCCGCTTGCTTGCTTGGCCAAAAAGGGCGTATGCGTTTTCTCCTGAATATATTCAGGAGAAAACGCATACGCCCTTTTTGGCCAAGTGCACCATTGTCCAAGTTGTGCCCCTCTTCCTGTGCTTTACAGGCGATTCCAAGGTACCTCTTGAAATCTGTTTCCTGCTATTTTGCCTCGCTTTCAAGTCCGCCTCGTTGACTTCCCTCAACAGATTTTTGGACGATAGTTGTCCTTTATCACTCTGCCAGTTTGTGAATTGCTGTGCCCCTGAGCTCCATTTCTCAACTCGTTTTTTGTGAGCTGAACGCAAGTCCAAAATTTTGGATCCTGTCCTATACTGGTTCCCGGTGGGTGGCTGAGACTTTGGTTAATTCTTCTTCCTGCCGGGAAATTAGAGTGACATGTGCCCGTCCAAATGCCTAACAGCTACTCTCTCATGGGTTCTCCCTCGTCCCTTCCATCCTCTGCCAAATTGGGAACCTGTGCAAACCAGGAGGTTAAAGGGCCTGTCTCTCCAAGTTGGGAGATTGATAGTAAGGCAGTTGGAAAGTCAAACTGGAGCACCAGGAGAGGGACTATTCGTTGAGTTTTAGAAACCTTTCGTATTCACAGTGTGTCCATTCTCTAGGTTTCCTGTACATGTTATAGCTGTAGTAATATTCCCTTGAACCTGGAGAGTTGGGACCCATGGAATGGGGGCCATGCATTATTGCTTGAAAGGGTCTGCATTTGCTCACCCAATCTCACCAATCCTCTCAGTCCCAAGTGTCCAGCCTTATGCCACATCCAGCTGTCATTGTAGATAGGGTCTTTCCAGGTTTCCTCAGACACCCTGAAGGAATTGTAAAGAATTTCCCTGTTTTTTGGTTTTGCTTTTGAAATTCCTTTTTATAGTGGGTTTGAGCTGATTCTCGCTGCCATGTTTATGCCACTCTAGACACACTTGATTCCCTTATGGAGACATATCAATACATAGGTTTTAAGATTCTTACTAGTCAGATATATTCCTCTGTGGGAAATATGGGGTTTTGAGTCTCTTTCACTGAGGAAGGTGTCGGTCTTGTCAATTCCAAAGTTGGTTTTTGAAACGGTCCCTGTGCTTATATCAAACTCTGGTTTTATGCATCACCCCACCTCTCCTTCCCCTTTATGCAGGCATAAGAGTGTTTTCTAAATGTGAGACTCTGTTCTCTTTCCTAACTCAGTTCACGTGTAGCCATGTTTACAGGATCTTCATAAGTGATATCTTATGATAAGTTTCTTTTTCTGTGTGACTTATTTCACTTAGAATCATCGTACCTGAATCCACTCACTTTGCTGCTACTGGTCTTATGACATTGATTTCATGGCTGAGGGATATTCCATCGTACGTAAGTACCACAATGTTTTGAACCATTTTTATATTTCCTGGGATATTTAAGGTGTACCCAAGTTGAGGTTCTTGTAGCCAGTGCAGCCCTAAATTTGGAGGTGGCTCTTTCTTATTGATTTTCAGTTTTCCCCAGGTATATTCCCTCGACTGGAAGTGGCCTTGGCTCTGTAGCTCTGTTGTTTACTTGTTTTAGGGAACACAATGCACTCCTCCAGTGAGGCAGTTGGCAATTTACATCCCGCCCATCAGCATAACAAGGCTCCCTGTTCTCCAGGGCCTGTCTTGCCTTTCTGGTTTTTACACATTTTGTGGATGTCCCTTTTGACCTGTGGGAAGTGATACTTCTTTGTAGTGCAGATTTGCATTGCCCGCTTGCTTGCTTGGCCAAAAAGGGCGTATGCGTTTTCTCCTGAATATATTCAGGAGAAAACGCATACGCCCTTTTTGGCCAAGTGCACCATTGTCCAAGTTGTGCCCCTCTTCCTGTACTTTACAGGCGATTCCAAGGTACCTCTTGAAATCTGTTTCCTGCTATTTTGCCTCACTTTCAAGTCCGCCTCGTTGACTTCCCTCAACAGATTTTTGGACGATAGTTGTCCTTTATCACTCTGCCAGTTTGTGAATTGCTGTGCCCCTGAGCTCCATTTCTCAACTCGTTTTTTGTGAGCTGAACGCAAGTCCAAAATTTTGGATCCTGTCCTATACTGGTTCCCGGTGGGTGGCTGAGACTTTGGTTAATTCTTCTTCCTGCCGGGAAATTAGAGTGACATGTGCCCGTCCAAATGCCTAACAGCTACTCTCTCATGGGTTCTCCCTCGTCACTTCCATCCTCTGCCAAATTGGGAACCTGTGCAAACCAGGAGGTTAAAGGGCCTGTCTCTCCAAGTTGGGAGATTGATAGTAAGGCAGTTGGAAAGTCAAACTGGAGCACCAGGAGAGGGACTATTCGTTGAGTTTTAGAAACCTTTCGTATTCACAGTGTGTCCATTCTCTAGGTTTCCTGTACATGTTATAGCTGTAGTAATATTCCCTTGAACATGGAGAGTTGGGACCCATGGAATGGGGGCCATGCATTATTGCTTGAAAGGGTCTGCATTTGCTCACCCAATCGCACCAATCCTCTCAGTCCCAGGTGTCCAGCCTTATGCCACATCCAGCTGTCATTGTAGATAGGGTCTTTCCAGGTTTCCTCAGACACCCTGAAGGAATTGTAAAGAATTTCCCTGTTTTTTGGTTTTGCTTTTCAAATTCCTTTTTATAGTGGGTTTGAGCTGATTCTCGCTGCCATGTTTATGCCACTCTAGACACACTTGATTCCCTTATGGAGACATATCAATACATAGGTTTTAAGATTCTTTCTAGTCAGATATATTCCTCTGTGGGAAATATGGGGTTTTGAGTCTCTTTCACTGAGGAAGGTGTCGGTCTTGTCAATTCCAAAGTTGGTTTTTGAAACGGTCCCTGTGCTTATATCAAACTCTGGTTTTATGCATCACCCCACCTCTCCTTACACTTTATGCAGGAATAAGAGTGTTTTCTAAATGTGAGACTCTGTTCTCTTTCCTAACTCAGTTCACGTGTAGCCATGTTTACAGGATCTTCATAAGTGATATCTTATGATAAGTTTCTTTTTCTGTGTGACTTATTTCACTTAGAATCATCGTACCTGAATCCACTCACTTTGCTGCTACTGGTCTTATGACATTGATTTCATGGCTGAGGGATATTCCATCGTACGTAAGTACCACAATGTTTTGAACCATTTTTATATTTCCTGGGATATTTAAGGTGTACCCAAGTTGAGGTTCTTGTAGCCAGTGCAGCCCTAAATTTGGAGGTGGCTCTTTATTATTGATTTTCAGTTTTCCCCAGGTATATTCCCTAGACTGGAAGTGGCCTTGGCTCTGTAGCTCTGTTTACCTGTTTTAGGGAACACAATGCACTCCTCCAGTGAGGCAGTTGGCAATTTACATCCCGCCCATCAGCATAACAAGGCTCCCTGTTCTCCAGGGCCTGTCTTGCCTTTCTGGTTTTTACACATTTTGTGGATGTCCCTTTTGACCGGTGGGAAGTGATACTTCTTTGTAGTGCAGATTTGCATTGCCCGCTTGCTTGCTTGGCCAAAAAGGGCGTATGCGTTTTCTCCTGAATATATTCAGGAGAAAACGCATACGCCCTTTTTGGCCAAGTGCACCATTGTCCAAGTTGTGCCCCTCTTCCTGTGCTTTACAGGCGATTCCAACGTACCTCTTGAAATCTGTTTCCTGCTATTTTGCCTCACTTTCAAGTCCGCCTCGTTGACTTCCCTCAACAGATTTTTGGACGATAGTTGTCCTTTATCACTCTGCCAGTTTGTGAATTGCTGTGCCCCTGAGCTCCATTTCTCAACTCGTTTTTTGTGAGCTGAACGCAAGTCCAAAATTTTGGATCATGTCCTATACTGGTTCCCGGTGGGTGGCTGAGACTTTGGTTAATTCTTCTTCCTGCCGGGAAATTAGAGTGACATGTGCCCGTCCAAATGCCTAACAGCTACTCTCTCATGGGTTCTCCCTCGTCCCTTCCATCCTCTGCCAAATTGGGAACCTGTGCAAACCAGGAGGTTAAAGGGCCTGTCTCTCCAAGTTGGGAGATTGATAGTAAGGCAGTTGGAAAGTCAAACTGGAGCACCAGGAGAGGGACTATTCGTTGAGTTTTAGAAACCTTTCGTATTCACAGTGTGTCCATTCTCTAGGTTTCCTGTACATGTTATAGCTGTAGTAATATTCCCTTGAACCTGGAGAGTTGGGACCCATGGAATGGGGGCCATGCATTATTGCTTGAAAGGGTCTGCATTTGCTCACCCAATCTCACCAATCCTCTCAGTCCCAAGTGTCCAGCCTTATGCCACATCCAGCTGTCATTGTAGATAGGGTCTTTCCAGGTTTCCTCAGACACCCTGAAGGAATTGTAAAGAATTTCCCTGTTTTTTGGTTTTGCTTTTGAAATTCCTTTTTATAGTGGGTTTGAGCTGATTCTCGCTGCCATGTTTATGCCACTCTAGACACACTTGATTCCCTTATGGAGACATATCAATACATAGGTTTTAAGATTCTTACTAGTCAGATATATTCCTCTGTGGGAAATATGGGGTTTTGAGTCTCTTTCACTGAGGAAGGTGTCGGTCTTGTCAATTCCAAAGTTGGTTTTTGAAACGGTCCCTGTGCTTATATCAAACTCTGGTTTTATGCATCACCCCACCTCTCCTTCCCCTTTATGCAGGCATAAGAGTGTTTTCTAAATGTGAGACTCTGTTCTCTTTCCTAACTCAGTTCACGTGTAGCCATGTTTACAGGATCTTCATAAGTGATATCTTATGATAAGTTTCTTTTTCTGTGTGACTTATTTCACTTAGAATCATCGTACCTGAATCCACTCACTTTGCTGCTACTGGTCGTATGACATTGATTTCATGGCTGAGGGATATTCCATCGTACGTAAGTACCACAATGTTTTGAACCATTTTTATATTTCCTGGGATATTTAAGGTGTACCCAAGTTGAGGTTCTTGTAGTCAGTGCAGCCCTAAATTTGGAGGTGGCTCTTTCTGATTGATTTTCAGTTTTCCCAAGGTATATTCCCTAGACTGGAAGTGGCCTTGGCTCTGTAGCTCTGTTGTTTACTTGTTTTAGGGAACACAATGCACTCCTCCAGTGAGGCAGTTGGCAATTTACATCCCGCCCATCAGCATAACAAGGCTCCCAGTTCTCCAGGGCCTGTCTTGCCTTTCTGGTTTTTACACATTTTGTGGATGTCCCTTTTGACCGGTGGGAAGTGATACTTCTTTGTAGTGCAGAGTTGCATTGCCCGCTTGCTTGCTTGGCCAAAAAGGGCGTATGCGTTTTCTCCTGAATATATTCAGGAGAAAACGCATACGCCCTTTTTGGCCAAGTGCACCATTGTCCAAGTTGTGCCCCTCTTCCTGTGCTTTACAGCCGATTCCAAGGTACCTCTTGAAATCTGTTTCCTGCTATTTTGCCTCACTTTCAAGTCCGCCTCGTTGACTTCCCTCAACAGATTTTTGGACGATAGTTGTCCTTTATCACTCTGCCAGTTTGTGAATTGCTGTGCCCCTGAGCTCCATCTCTCAACTCGTTTTTTGTGAGCTGAACGCAAGTCCAAAATTTTGGATCATGTCCTATACTGGTTCCCGGTGGGTGGCTGAGACTTTGGTTAATTCTTCTTCCTGCCGGGAAATTAGAGTGACATGTGCCCGTCCAAATGCCTAACAGCTACTCTCTCATGGGTTCTCCCTCGTCCCTTCCATCCTCTGCCAAATTGGGAACCTGTGCAAACCAGGAGGTTAAAGGGCCTGTCTCTCCAAGTTGGGAGATTGATAGTAAGGCAGTTGGAAAGTCAAACTGGAGCACCAGGAGAGGGACTATTCGTTGAGTTTTAGAAACCTTTCGTATTCACAGTGTGTCCATTCTCTAGGTTTCCTGTACATGTTATAGCTGTAGTAATATTCCCTTGAACCTGGAGAGTTGGGACCCATGGAATGGGGGCCATGCATTATTGCTTGAAAGGGTCTGCATTTGCTCACCCAATCTCACCAATCCTCTCAGTCCCAAGTGTCCAGCCTTATGCCACATCCAGCTGTCATTGTAGACAGGGTCTTTCCAGGTTTCCTCAGACACCCTGAAGGAATTGTAAAGAATTTCCCTGTTTTTTGGTTTTGCTTTTGAAATTCCTTTTTATAGTGGGTTTGAGCTGATTCTCGCTGCCATGTTTATGCCACTCTAGACACACTTGATTCCCTTATGGAGTCATATCAATACATAGGTTTTAAGATTCTTACTAGTCAGATATATTCCTCTGCGGGAAATATGGGGTTTTGAGTCTCTTTCACTGAGGAAGGTGTAGGTCTTGTCTATTCCAAAGTTGGTTTTTGGAACGGTCCCTGTGCTTATATCAAACTCTGGTTTTATGCATCACCCCACCTCTCCTTCCCCTTTATGCAGGCATAAGAGTGTTTTCTAAATGTGAAACTCTGTTCTCTTTCCTAACTCAGTTCACGTGTAGCCATGTTTACAGGATCTTCCTAAGTGATATCTTATGATAAGTTTCTTTTTCTGTGTGACTTATTTGACTTAGAATCATCGTACCTGAATCCACTCACTTTGCTGCTACTGGTCTTATGACATTGATTTCATGGCTGAGGGATATTCCATCGTACGTAAGTACCACAATGTTTTGAACCATTTTTATATTTCCTGGGATATTTAAGGTGTACCCAAGTTGAGGTTCTTGTAGTCAGTGCAGCCCTAAATTTGGAGGTGGCTCTTTCTTATTGATTTTCAGTTTTCCCAAGGTATATTCCCTAGACTGGAAGTGGCCTTGGCTCTGTAGCTCTGTTGTTTACTTGTTTTAGGGAACACAATGCACTCCTCCAGTGAGGCAGTTGGCAATTTACATCCCGCCCATCAGCATAACAAGGCTCCCTGTTCTCCAGGGCCTGTCTTGCCTTTCTGGTTTTTACACATTTTGTGGATGTCCCTTTTGACCGTTGGGAAGTGATACTTCTTTGTAGTGCAGATTTGCATTGCCCGCTTGCTTGCTTGGCCAAAAAGGGCGTATGCGTTTTCTCCTGAATATATTCAGGAGAAAACGCATACGCCCTTTTTGGCCAAGTGCACCATTGTCCAAGTTGTGCCCCTCTTCCTGTGCTTTACAGGCGATTCCAACGTACCTCTTGAAATCTGTTTCCTGCTATTTTGCCTCACTTTCAAGTCCGCCTCGTTGACTTCCCTCAACAGATTTTTGGACGATAGTTGTCCTTTATCACTCTGCCAGTTTGTGAATTGCTGTGCCCCTGAGCTCCATTTCTCAACTCGTTTTTTTGTGAGCTGAACGCAAGTCCAAAATTTTGGATCATGTCCTATACTGGTTCCCGGTGGGTGGCTGAGACTTTGGTTAATTCTTCTTCCTGCCGGGAAATTAGAGTGACATGTGCCCGTCCAAATGCCTAACAGCTACTCTCTCATGGGTTCTCCCTCGTCCCTACCATCCTCTGCCAAATTGGGAACCTGTGCAAACCAGGAGGTTAAAGGGCCTGTCTCTCCAAGTTGGGAGATTGATAGTAAGGCAGTTGGAAAGTCAAACTGGAGCACCAGGAGAGGGACTATTCGTTGAGTTTTAGAAACCTTTCGTATTCACAGTGTGTCCATTCTCTAGATTTCCTATACATGTTATAGCTGTAGTAATATTCCCTTGAACATGGAGATTTGGGACCCATGGAATGGGGGCCATGCATTATTGCTTGAAAGGGTCTGCATTTGCTCACCCAATCTCACCAATCCTCTCAGTCCCAAGTGTCCAGCCTTATGCCACATCCAGCTGTCATTGTAGATAGGGTCTTTCCAGCTTTCCTCAGACACCCTGAAGGAATTGTAAAGAATTTCCCTGTTTTTTGGTTTTGCTTTTGAAATTCCTTTTTATAGTGGGTTTGAGCTGATTCTCGCTGCCATGTTTATGCCACTCTAGACACACTTGATTCCCTTATGGAGACATATCAATACATAGGTTTTAAGATTCTTACTAGTCAGATATATTCCTCTGTGGGAAATATGGGGTTTTGAGTCTCTTTCACTGAGGAAGGTGTCGGTCTTGTCAATTCCAAAGTTGGTTTTTGAAACGGTCCCTGTGCTTATATCAAACTCTGGTTTTATGCATCACCCCACCTCTCCTTCCCCTTTATGCAGGCATAAGAGTGTTTTCTAAATGTGAGACTCTGTTCTCTTTCCTAACTCAGTTCACGTGTAGCCATGTTTACAGGATCTTCATAAGTGATATCTTAATGATAAGTTTCTTTTTCTGTGTGACTTATTTCACTTAGAATCATCGTACCTGAATCCACTCACTTTGCTGCTACTGGTCTTATGACATTGATTTCATGGCTGAGGGATATTCCATCGTACGTAAGTACCACAATGTTTTGAACCATTTTTATATTTCCTGGGATATTTAAGGTGTACCCAAGTTGAGGTTCTTGTAGCCAGTGCAGCCCTAAATTTGGAGGTGGCTCTTTCTTATTGATTTTCAGTTTTCCCCAGGTATATTCCCTAGACTGGAAGTGGCCTTGGCTCTGTAGCTCTGTTGTTTACTTGTTTTAGAGAACACAATGCACTCCTCCAGTGAGGCAGTTGGCAATTTACATCCCGCCCATCAGCATAACAAGGCTCCCTGTTCTCCAGGGCCTGTCTTCCCTTTCTGGTTTTCACACATTTTGTGGATGTCCCTTTTGACTGGTGGGAAGTGATACTTCTTTGTAGTGCAGATTTGCATTGCCCGCTTGCTTGCTTGGCCAAAAAGGGCGTATGCGTTTTCTCCTGAATATATTCAGGAGAAACCGCATACGCCCTTTTTGGCCAAGTGCACCATTGTCCAAGTTGTGCCCCTCTTCCTGTGCTTTACAGGCGATTCCAAGGTACCTCTTGAAATCTGTTTCCTGCTATTTTGCCTCGCTTTCAAGTCCGCCTCGTTGACTTCCCTCAACAGATTTTTGGACGATAGTTGTCCTTTATCACTCTGCCAGTTTGTGAATTGCTGTGCCCCTGAGCTCCATTTCTCAACTCGTTTTTTGTGAGCTGAACGCAAGTCCAAAATTTTGGATCCTGTCCTATACTGGTTCCCGGTGGGTGGCTGAGACTTTGGTTAATTCTTCTTCCTGCCGGGAAATTAGAGTGACATGTGCCCGTCCAAATGCCTAACAGCTACTCTCTCATGGGTTCTCCCTCGTCCCTTCCATCCTCTGCCAAATTGGGAACCTGTGCAAACCAGGAGGTTAAAGGGCCTGTCTCTCCAAGTTGGGAGATTGATAGTAAGGCAGTTGGAAAGTCAAACTGGAGCACCAGGAGAGGGACTATTCGTTGAGTTTTAGAAACCTTTCGTATTCACAGTGTGTCCATTCTCTAGGTTTCCTGTACATGTTATAGCTGTAGTAATATTCCCTTGAACCTGGAGAGTTGGGACCCATGGAATGGGGGCCATGCATTATTGCTTGAAAGGGTCTGCATTTGCTCACCCAATCTCACCAATCCTCTCAGTCCCAAGTGTCCAGCCTTATGCCACATCCAGCTGTCATTGTAGATAGGGTCTTTCCAGGTTTCCTCAGACACCCTGAAGGAATTGTAAAGAATTTCCCTGTTTTTTGGTTTTGCTTTTGAAATTCCTTTTTATAGTGGGTTTGAGCTGATTCTCGCTGCCATGTTTATGCCACTCTAGACACACTTGATTCCCTTATGGAGACACATCAATACATAGGTTTCAAGATTCTTACTAGTCAGATATATTCCTCTGTGGGAAATATGAGGTTTTGAGTCTCTTTCACTGAGGAAGGTGTAGGTCTTGTCTATTCCAAAGTTGGTTTTTGAAACGGTCCCTGTGCTTATATCAAACTCTGGTTTTATGCATCACCCCACCTCTCCTTCCCCTTTATGCAGGCATAAGAGTGTTTTCTAAATGTGAGACTCTGTTCTCTTTCCTAACTCAGTTCACGTGTAGCCATGTTTACAGGATCTTCATAAGTGATATCTTATGATAAGTTTCTTTTTCTGTGTGACTTATTTCACTTAGAATCATCGTACCTGAATCCACTCACTTTGCTGCTACTGGTCTTATGACATTGATTTCATGGCTGAGGGATATTCCATCGTACGTAAGTACCACAATGTTTTGAACCATTTTTATATTTCCTGGGATATTTAAGGTGTACCCAAGTTGAGGTTCTTGTAGTCAGTGCAGCCCTAAATTTGGAGGTGGCTCTTTCTTATTGATTTTCAGTTTTCCCCAGGTATATTCCCTAGACTGGAAGTGGCCTTGGCTCTGTAGCTCTGTTGTTTACTTGTTTTAGGGAACACAATGCACTCCTCCAGTGAGGCAGTTGGCAATTTACATCCCGCCCATCAGCATAACAAGGCTCCCAGTTCTCCAGGGCCTGTCTTGCCTTTCTGGTTTTTACACATTTTGTGGATGTCCCTTTTGACCGGTGGGAAGTGATACTTCTTTGTAGTGCAGATTTGCATTGCCCGCTTGCTTGCTTGGCCAAAAAGGGCGTATGCGTTTTCTCCTGAATATATTCAGGAGAAAACGCATACGCCCTTTTTGGCCAAGTGCACCATTGTCCAAGTTGTGCCCCTCTTCCTGTGCTTTACAGGCGATTCCAAGGTACCTCTTGAAATCTGTTTCCTGCTATTTTGCCTCGCTTTCAAGTCCGCCTCGTTGACTTCCCTCAACAGATATTTGGACGATAGTTGTCCTTTATCACTCTGCCAGTTTGTGAATTGCTGTGCCCCTGAGCTCCATTTCTCAACTCGTTTTTTGTGAGCTGAACGCAAGTCCAAAATTTTGGATCATGTCCTATACTGGTTCCCGGTGGGTGGCTGAGACTTTGGTTAATTCTTCTTCCTGCCGGGAAATTAGAGTGACATGTGCCCGTCCAAATGCCTAACAGCTACTCTCTCATGGGTTCTCCCTCGTCCCTTCCATCCTCTGCCAAATTGGGAAGCTGTGCAAACCAGGAGGTTAAAGGGCCTGTCTCTCCAAGTTGGGAGATCGATAGTAAGGCAGTTGGAAAGTCAAACTGGAGCACCAGGAGAGGGACTATTCGTTGAGTTTTAGAAACCTTTCGTATTCACAGTGTGTCCATTCTCTAGGTTTCCTGTACATGTTATAGCTGTAGTAATATTCCCTTGAACCTGGAGAGTTGGGACCCATGTAATGGGGGCCATGCATTATTGCTTGAAAGGGTCTGCATTCGCTCACCCAATCTCACCAGTCCTCTCAGTCCCAAGTGTCCAGCCTTATGCCACATCCAGCTGTCATTGTAGATAGGGTCTTTCCAGGTTTCCTCAGACACCCTGAAGGAATTGTAAAGAATTTCCCTGTTTTTTGGTTTTGCTTTTGAAATTCCTTTTTATAGTGGGTTTGAGCTGATTCTCGCTGCCATGTTTATGCCACTCTAGACACACTTGATTCCCTTATGGAGACACATCAATACATAGGATTTAAGATTCTTACTAGTCAGATATATTCCTCTGTGGGAAATATGGGGTTTTGAGTCTCTTTCACTAAGGAAGTTGTCGGTCTTGTCAATTCCAAAGTTGGTTTTTTAAACGGTCCCTGTGCTTATATCAAACTCTGGTTTTATGCATCACCCCACCTCTCCTTCCCCTTTATGCAGGCATAAGAGTGTTTTCTAAATGTGAGACTCTGTTCTCTTTCCTAACTCAGTTCACGTGTAGCCATGTTTACAGGATCTTCATAAGTGATATCTTATGATAAGTTTCTTTTTCTGTGTGACTTATTTCACTTAGAATCATCGTACCTGAATCCACTCACTTTGTTGCTACTAGTCTTATGACATTGATTTCATGGCTGAGGGATATTCCATCGTACGTAAGTACCACAATGTTTTGAACCATTTTTATATTTCCTGGGATATTTAAGGTGTACCCAAGTTGAGGTTCTTGTAGTCAGTGCAGCCCTAAATTTGGAGGTGGCTCTTTCTTATTGATTTTCAGTTTTCCCAAGGTATATTCCCTAGACTTGAAGTGGCCTTGGCTCTGTAGCTCTGTTGTTTCCTTGTTTTAGGGAACACAATGCACTCCTCCAGTGAGGCAGTTGGCAATTTACATCCCACCCATCAGCATAACAAGGCTCCCAGTTCCTCAGGGCCTGTCTTGCTTTTCTGGTTTTTACACATTTTGTGGATGTCCCTTTTGACCGGTGGGAAATGATACTTCTTTGTAGTGCAGATTTGCATTGCCCGCTTGCTTGCTTGGCCAAAAAGGGCATATGCGTTTTCTCCTGAATATATTCAGGAGAAAACGCATACGCCCTTTTTGGCCAAGTGCACCATTGTCCAAGTTGTGCCCCTCTTCCTGTGCTTTACAGGCGATTCCAAGGTACCTCTTGAAATCTGTTTCCTGCTATTTTGCCTCGCTTTCAAGTCCGCCTCGTTGACTTCCCTCAACAGATTTTTGGACGATAGTTGTCCTTTATCACTCTGCCAGTTTGTGAATTGCTGTGCCCCTGAGCTCCATTTCTCAACTCGTTTTTTGTGAGCTGAACGCAAGTCCAAAATTTTGGATCATGTCCTATACTGGTTCCCGGTGGGTGGCTGAGACTTTGGTTAATTCTTCTTCCTGCCGGGAAATTAGAGTGACATGTGCCCGTCCAAATGCCTAACAGCTACTCTCTCATGGGTTCTCCCTCGTCCCTTCCATCCTCTGCCAAATTGGGAACCTGTGCAAACCAGGAGGTTAAAGGGCCTGTCTCTCCAAGTTGGGAGATTGATAGTAAGGCAGTTGGAAAGTCAAACTGGAGCACCAGGAGAGGGACTATTCGTTGAGTTTTAGAAACCTTTCGTATTCACAGTGTGTCCATTCTCTAGGTTTCCTGTACATGTTATAGCTGTAGTAATATTCCCTTGAACCTGGAGAGTTGGGACCCATGGAATGGGGGCCATGCATTATTGCTTGAAAGGGTCTGCATTTGCTCACCCAATCTCTCCAATCCTCTCAGTCCCAAGTGTCCAGCCTTATGCCACATCCAGCTGTCATTGTAGATAGGGTCTTTCCAGGTTTCCTCAGACACCCTGAAGGAATTGTAAGGAATTTCCCTGTTTTTTGGTTTTCCTTTTGAAATTCCTTTT
The DNA here is from genome assembly GCF_025265405.1 of Mesoplodon densirostris. Taxonomy (NCBI): domain Eukaryota; kingdom Metazoa; phylum Chordata; class Mammalia; order Artiodactyla; family Ziphiidae; genus Mesoplodon; species Mesoplodon densirostris. The sequence continues at coordinate 4,727 of NW_026778191.1, read as the reverse complement.
TATAGTGGGTTTGAGCTGATTCTCGCTGCCATGTTTATGCCACTCTAGACACACTTGATTCCCTTATGGAGACATATCAATACATAGGATTTAAGATTCTTACTAGTCAGATATATTCCTCTGCGGGAAATATGGGGTTTTGAGTCTCTTTCACTGAGGAAGGTGTAGGTCTTGTCTATTCCAAAGTTGGTTTTTGGAACGGTCCCTGTGCTTATATCAAACTCTGGTTTTATGCATCACCCCACCTCTCCTTCCCCTTTATGCAGGCATAAGAGTGTTTTCTAAATGTGAGACTCTGTTCTCTTTCCTAACTCAGTTCACGTGTAGCCATGTTTACAGGATCTTCATAAGTGATATCTTATGATAAGTTTCTTTTTCTGTGTGACTTATTTCACTTAGAATCATCGTACCTGAATCCACTCACTTTGCTGCTACTGGTCTTATGACATTGATTTCATGGCTGAGGGATATTCCATCGTACGTAAGTACCACAATGTTTTGAACCATTTTTATATTTCCTGGGATATTTAAGGTGTACCCAAGTTGAGGTTCTTGTAGTCAGTGCAGCCCTAAATTTGGAGGTGGCTCTTTCTTATTGATTTTCAGTTTTCCCAAGGTATATTCCCTAGACTTGAAGTGGCCTTGGCTCTGTAGCTCTGTTGTTTCCTTGTTTTAGGGAACACAATGCACTCCTCCAGTGAGGCAGTTGGCAATTTACATCCCACCCATCAGCATAACAAGGCTCCCAGTTCCTCAGGGCCTGTCTTGCTTTTCTGGTTTTTACACATTTTGTGGATGTCCCTTTTGACCGGTGGGAAATGATACTTCTTTGTAGTGCAGATTTGCATTGCCCGCTTGCTTGCTTGGCCAAAAAGGGCGTATGCGTTTTCTCCTGAATATATTCAGGAGAAAACGCATACGCCCTTTTTGGCCAAGTGCACCATTGTCCAAGTTGTGCCCCTCTTCCTGTGCTTTACAGGCGATTCCAAGGTACCTCTTGAAATCTGTTTCCTGCTATTTTGCCTCGCTTTCAAGTCCGCCTCGTTGACTTCCGTCAACAGATTTTTGGACGATAGTTGTCCTTTATCACTCTGCCAGTTTGTGAATTGCTGTGCCCCTGAGCTTCATTTCTCAACTCGTTTTTTGTAAGCTGAACGCAAGTCCAAAATTTTGGATCATGTCCTATACTGGTTCCCGGTGGGTGGCTGAGACTTTGGTTAATTCTTCTTCCTGCCGGGAAATTAGAGTGACATGTGCCCGTCCAAATGCCTAACAGCTACTCTCTCATGGGTTCTCCCTCGTCCCTTCCATCCTCTGCCAAATTGGGAACCTGTGCAAACCAGGAGGTTAAAGGGCCTGTCTCTCCAAGTTGGGAGATTGATAGTAAGGCAGTTGGAAAGTCAAACTGGAGCACCAGGAGAGGGACTATTCGTTGAGTTTTAGAAACCTTTCGTATTCACAGTGTGTCCATTCTCTAGGTTTCCTGTACATGTTATAGCTGTAGTAATATTCCCTTGAACCTGGAGAGTTGGGACCCATGGAATGGGGGCCATGCATTATTGCTTGAAAGGGTCTGCATTTGCTCACCCAATCTCACCAATCCTCTCAGTCCCAAGTGTCCAGCCTTATGCCACATCCAGCTGTCATTGTAGATAGGGTCTTTCCAGGTTTCCTCAGACACCCTGAAGGAATTGTAAGGAATTTCCCTGTTTTTTGGTTTTCCTTTTGAAATTCCTTTTTATAGTGGGTTTGAGCTGATTCTCGCTGCCATGTTTATGCCACTCTAGACACACTTGATTCCCTTATGGAGTCATATCAATACATAGGTTTTAAGATTCTTACTAGTCAGATATATTCCTCTGTGGGAAATATGGGGTTTTGAGTCTCTTTCACTGAGGAAGGTGTAGGTCTTGTCTATTCCAAAGTTGGTTTTTGGAACGGTCCCTGTGCTTATATCAAACTCTGGTTTTATGCATCACCCCACCTCTCCTTCCCCTTTATGCAGGCATAAGAGTGTTTTCTAAATGTGAGACTCTGTTCTCTTTCCTAACTCAGTTCACGTGTAGCCATGTTTACAGGATCTTCATAAGTGATATCTTATGATAAGTTTCTTTTTCTGTGTGACTTATTTCACTTAGAATCATCGTACCTGAATCCACTCACTTTGCTGCTACTGGTCTTATGACATTGATTTCATGGCTGAGGGATATTCCATCGTACGTAAGTACCACAATGTTTTGAACCATTTTTATATTTCCTGGGATATTTAAGGTGTACCCAAGTTGAGGTTCTTGTAGTCAGTGCAGCCCTAAATTTGGAGGTGGCTCTTTCTTATTGATTTTCAGTTTTCCCAAGGTATATTCCCTAGACTTGAAGTGGCCTTGGCTCTGTAGCTCTGTTGTTTCCTTGTTTTAGGGAACACAATGCACTCCTCCAGTGAGGCAGTTGGCAATTTACATCCCACCCATCAGCATAACAAGGCTCCCAGTTCCTCAGGGCCTGTCTTGCTTTTCTGGTTTTTACACATTTTGTGGATGTCCCTTTTGACCGGTGGGAAATGATACTTCTTTGTAGTGCAGATTTGCATTGCCCGCTTGCTTGCTTGGCCAAAAAGGGCGTATGCGTTTTCTCCTGAATATATTCAGGAGAAAACGCATACGCCCTTTTTGGCCAAGTGCACCATTGTCCAAGTTGTGCCCCTCTTCCTGTGCTTTACAGGCGATTCCAAGGTACCTCTTGAAATCTGTTTCCTGCTATTTTGCCTCGCTTTCAAGTCCGCCTCGTTGACTTCCGTCAACAGATTTTTGGACGATAGTTGTCCTTTATCACTCTGCCAGTTTGTGAATTGCTGTGCCCCTGAGCTCCATTTCTCAACTCGTTTTTTGTGAGCTGAACGCAAGTCCAAAATTTTGGATCATGTCCTATACTGGTTCCCGGTGGGTGGCTGAGACTTTGGTTAATTCTTCTTCCTGCCGGGAAATTAGAGTGACATGTGCCCGTCCAAATGCCTAACAGCTACTCTCTCATGGGTTCTCCCTCGTCCCTTCCATCCTCTGCCAAATTGGGAACCTGTGCAAACCAGGAGGTTAAAGGGCCTGTCTCTCCAAGTTGGGAGATTGATAGTAAGGCAGTTGGAAAGTCAAACTGGAGCACCAGGAGAGGGACTATTCGTTGAGTTTTAGAAACCTTTCGTATTCACAGTGTGTCCATTCTCTAGGTTTCCTGTACATGTTATAGCTGTAGTAATATTCCCTTGAACCTGGAGAGTTGGGACCCATGGAATGGGGGCCATGCATTATTGCTTGAAAGGGTCTGCATTTGCTCACCCAATCTCACCAATCCTCTCAGTCCCAAGTGTCCAGCCTTATGCCACATCCAGCTGTCATTGTAGATAGGGTCTTTCCAGGTTTCCTCAGACACCCTGAAGGAATTGTAAGGAATTTCCCTGTTTTTTGGTTTTCCTTTTGAAATTCCTTTTTATAGTGGGTTTGAGCTGATTCTCGCTGCCATGTTTATGCCACTCTAGACACACTTGATTCCCTTATGGAGTCATATCAATACATAGGTTTTAAGATTCTTACTAGTCAGATATATTCCTCTGTGGGAAATATGGGGTTTTGAGTCTCTTTCACTGAGGAAGGTGTAGGTCTTGTCTATTCCAAAGTTGGTTTTTGGAACGGTCCCTGTGCTTATATCAAACTCTGGTTTTATGCATCACCCCACCTCTCCTTCCCCTTTATGCAGGCATAAGAGTGTTTTCTAAATGTGAGACTCTGTTCTCTTTCCTAACTCAGTTCACGTGTAGCCATGTTTACAGGATCTTCATAAGTGATATCTTATGATAAGTTTCTTTTTCTGTGTGACTTATTTCACTTAGAATCATCGTACCTGAATCCACTCACTTTGCTGCTACTGGTCTTATGACATTGATTTCATCGCTGAGGGATATTCCATCATACGTAAGTACCTCAATGTTTTGAACCATTTTTATATTTCCTGGGATATTTAAGGTGTACCCAAGTTGAGGTTCTTGTAGTCAGTGCAGCCCTAAATTTGGAGGTGGCTCTTTCTTATTGATTTTCAGTTTTCCCAAGGTATATTCCCTAGACTGGAAGTGGCCTTGGCTCTGTAGCTCTGTTGTTTACTTGTTTTAGGGAACACAATGCACTCCTCCAGTGAGGCAGTTGGCAGTTTACATCCCGCCCATCAGCATAACAAGGCTCCCAGTTCTCCAGGGCCTGTCTTGCCTTTCTGGTTTTTACACATTTTGTGGATGTCCCTTTTGACCGGTGGGAAGTGATACTTCTTTGTAGTGCAGATTTGCATTGCCCGCTTGCTTGCTTGGCCAAAAAGGGCGTATGCGTTTTCTCCTGAATATATTCAGGAGAAAACGCATACGCCCTATTTGGCCAAGTGCACCATTGTCCAAGTTGTGCCCCTCTTCCTGTGCTTTACAGGCGATTCCAAGGTACCTCTTGAAATCTGTTTCCTGCTATTTTGCCTCGCTTTCAAGTCCGCCTCGTTGACTTCCCTCAACAGATTTTTGGACGATAGTTGTCCTTTATCACTCTGCCAGTTTGTGAATTGCTGTGCCCCTGAGCTCCATTTCTCAACTCGTTTTTTGTGAGCTGAACGCAAGTCCAAAATTTTGGATCATGTCCTATACTGGTTCCCGGTGGGTGGCTGAGACTTTGGTTAATTCTTCTTCCTGCCGGGAAATTAGAGTG